>NC_133364.1:32044069-32219007 GCF_049309525.1 Garra rufa | reverse complement strand
AGAGTCACATTCTTCAATAAAAATTGTGTATGCTTTGTTAATGTGTGCTCTCACTTCCTTACAATTGATTCATGTACTTTTCTTACCTCAGACTAACATGCACAAATAAAAAACAAATATGTGGGTTTATGAAAAATTTCCTACCCCAAGAGCCTTTGGTTGACCTTTTAGAAATGCCTGAAGTCCATGAAGAAGTGAAAATCCTGCTGTCTGTTGGACATACACAGGCGCAGGAGCATTTGTCACAGTCCCAGGTGGCATTGTTTGTATTGGTGGTTGCAGCTGGATGACAAAAGAATTCATGGGTACGGCAGTCGACATTTTTGTTTCAGGATCTGAATTTGACCTGAGGATATAAAACAAATTGAACTTATTAAAATGGTATATATGCTATGCTTTATATTGTTTAAACACTAAATGCAGTTATGCCATAACAGTTATGGCCATCGGAAGAATAACTGTTATCAACAACAATAACTCTATTAAACATTGAAAACGGGAAATATACTGTATAACAAAAACAGCTCATGTATAAACTGATCTATATGATTTGCATTCAAGGCATTTAGAAGATGCTCCATTCCAACATAGTTGTATAAAGATATTCAGAGTATATCCTGAATATCCTGTCATATAGTATATTAGTATAAGTATATATTTACTGTTTTACCAGGTGGGAAAAAAGTCCTCTCTTCAGCTGGTTTTTCTCACTTTGCTCTGAAGTTCTGTTTACTCTTCTGAGAGAAGTCAATGCAAATTCCATGTCATGTGTAATTGCTGATACTTTTTCCCTAGAATTACATGGAAAGCAGGTGGGGCTTAGGTGGCCATTTTGTGAGATAGTAAGTAACCACAAAAAAAGTGAAACCACGTAACACTCCTAAGGTTGATAACAGACTAAACACTAAATCTAAAATCATTAGTATTAGTGTTCCCATTGTCAAATAAATTGCAATCAAATAGCATTGTTTTGTTGTGAGTTCACTCATATAAACAATTAATCATTGTTCCAAAATGGAAAAAACATATTTACTCTTTACTGATTTGATACAACTTTAAAAAACAAAACAAATAGATAAAAAAAAATGTTCCAAATGTTCTAACATGTGCTTTCTAAAAGTCATTTTTTCATAGCTGTTAGTATACGCAGACACATAGACTATGCCTATATGAGTAGTTACTATTCTGTTAATAGTGCATTAATCATTTGTTCCTGTGTAGCTATTCATTAATGATGGAACAGTATGCTAAAGTGTTACCAGAGTTAAAATTAGAAACGCATTTGAATAGATAACAAATGGTTACTTGTATTGGCTTTGATACTGAACAAGAGTCCAGATGTGTGTAGAGCAAAGAGATTCCTCATGAGTTTATTAGAAGTGAGTTGGAAGCTTTTGTTAGGTTCTTCTGAAGATCGAATGGTCCACAGAGAGTTGAAAAAGTTACTTGAAGATAAAACTGTTAGAAGGTCAGACTCAACAGGGAAGATAGGTGTTCGTCTCAAAGAGAATAGAGCAATGATGGGGGCAGCCTAATGGTGAGAGAGTTGGGCTTGTAACCCAAAGGTTGCCGGTTCGATTCCCACACCGGCAGGAATTGAAGATGGGGATTGTGAATGAACAGCTCTTTCCACCTTCAATACCATGACTGAAGTGCCCTTGAGCAAGGCACTGAGTTGCTCCCTGGGCGCTGGAGCAATGGTTGCCCACTGCTCCGGTGTGTATTCACAGTGTGTGTGTGCACTTGGATGGGTTAAATGCAGAGAGCCAATTTCGAGTATGGGTCACCATACTTGACAATACGTCATGAGTTTTAATGATGGGTTTGGGTCTTTTAAAGGGACAAACAATCGCAATTTAATCTTGAGTACCTATAGAGTAGTATTACATCTTTCATATCTCTGAAGTCCTTAGTTTTATCAGATTTACAAAAGATAGGTACAGCTTTACGGCTTCAATTTTGAGTGGGAAAATGTCTCTTTGTCTTGTCTAACACTTTATTTGCATGTTCATAGTGGTCTGGAACAGTAGCGTAGCAAGAAAAGAGACTCTGGGTGTCCATCAGAAAAACTGGGTGTGCCACATTTATTGTCAGATTAATGTGCAAAAAACCTGACTCTGCGTATTACTAATGTTACAGAACAGACTGGGCTGATATAGCCTACTCATAACTCTTACTTGCCCCTTGATCATCCACAGGATACGTATTTATTTTGTGATGACACACACAATCTAAAAATCTTAACATTAAATGAGTTACTTATTAAAATGACCATGTATTTTTCCTGCGCGCCCCGTGGAGTGCATCCCCTAAAACTTCCCCCTCTCTGACAGATTTTCATGTGAATTGTTCACACTATATTACCGTCATTTTTCAAATGCACTTTGTGCAGGTCTATATTAAATGCTGCAATAGACACTTGACTTTTCATTACATTTACACCTTATTCGTGACACACACTCTGCCAATTTTTAAGTCGTAAGTTTACATACAACTTGCAGAATCTGCAAGTTATTATTAATAGCCAAAAAAAAAAGAAAAGAGAAAAATATATTTCAAATTGCATGTTGCATTTAGTAGGCCTACTGGCCTAAATAAGCTTTTTTGCATCATAGGCGTTTACACACAAATTAAGCAGTTTAAAATTTTACATACATTTAATGATCCTTTGAAATGACTTTTGGTTCAATAAATAATCCTGAATAGTTGTCTTGCAAGACACATTAGAGAAAGCATTAAAATATTCTTTAAATGTATTTTATAACTATAGAATCTAATTACTAAAAGTGAATCATCATAAATTTGCCAACAATTACTCTTTAATTAAACACTTTAAATTCATAAATAAAGTCTAACCAACCACTGTAATATAGTGTCCCCCACTCACGCAATACTAGAACTGGGTCTGTACATAACCATAAAACTATATACAATATATTACAATACATTACACTCAGGATCGCCAACAACATATTCATAGGACAGTATATTTAATAGTACCTGTTAGCTGCTTAAAGGGTGAGATAGCGTGGCCTGGCCTTAAATGACTCAATTATATCATCTGGGTCCAGTGTCTCAGTGAGTTCTCGTTCAAACATCAGAAACGAGAGGCTGTTTAGTCTTTCCGTGAGCATGATTACTCTTTTACTGGATTTCATTCAGTTAACTGTTGAAAACAAGTGCTCCACAGAACAGTTTGTAACTGGCAATGTGATCAAGGAGGCAGCAGAGTCATAAGAATCACTCTGAAAGAGGTTGTTAAGTTCCGTCAACTGTCTGTCAAGAATGGAAATCCACAAGGACTGCAAATCCAAGTCACTCCTAATGGGACTACACCTGCCCACTGTAAAGGTCACATGTGAGTCGGAAAACCTGGCAGGTAATTTTCTGTTACATGTGCTCACTATATCCCAGTTTTGCAAATTGTCTTTTTTTCCATGATGCATCAGTACGCCCAATGATTCTCTCAAATTCCTCGTCTGAATTGTTCCTAAACAAAGCAAAAGTTTCTTTTAGGCCCTCAATCATGTGGACAAAGTCAGTAACAGAAACAGATGGGGACTGTAGGCCTTTTGTAGCAAAATCACTTGCACTGAACAGCTTAGAAAATGCAACAAGGAGAAAGATGAACCTCTTGGTCTTTATTTGTTGCAAAAGAGACTGCATCTATTTTGGTCTGGCCTGAGCCTTCCAATGTGACATCATACAAAGTCAAAACCCCACTCACAGACTCAGATTTTAAACTCAATCTAATATCCGTGGAGCGCACAAGCTCCAGACAGGGTTTGTTGGGGTGTAGCTGTTTATGAATTTATAGAAACCGTGGGTGTCTGTTTGTTCCAGTAATGGTGCAGTGAACTTATAACATCAAAAAAAAAGGGCTACAGTAGGAGACACTTTTGAGGCTGTTGAAAGAATAAGATTCAGGCTATGCGAGTGGCAGTGTACATACACTGCATGGGGGAAAGTTTTTTTGAGAAGCACCTGCACCCCAGCTCTCTCACCTGACATGACTGCCCCTCCATCAAAACTGAAACCACATAATTCAGGATCCAGCTGCAGTGGTTCCAGTACTTCCAAAATTTTGTTAGCGATGCCAGAAGATGTCATATGATCTGTTGCCACAAATCCGACAGCTCTCTCTCTTAGATTGCCATGAAATGTATACCTCACACAGAGTAGCAATTCCTTCTTTGAATGGCCCTTGTATTCATCAGCTAAAATAGCATAATAGGTGTCTGTGCATGCAATTCTGCTTCACGTGAGGATCAGCGACCCTCATCGGAAGCAAGCGACCTGTATTCCTTTGGTGTTTCTGAGAAAGAGGTTGCCGTCGAAGGTTGCATATCTTTGATGGTATCTGATGCTGACAAGTTGGCGTGTTCCGGTGAAGAGCATGAAGCCCCTCCTCCATCTCAGTCTTCATGGCCCAGCATAGACTCAGAGATGATTCGTGTTCTCACACGTGATGTGGAGGAACTCGGCCACGAGTGGTCCGGCCCTGGTCTCCTTGACGAATGGTTCTTGAAGGGGCAATGCCAGCCTCCCACCTGTCAGCATCCAGATCCTTTTATGCCCATTCTCTGCGAAGAGCTCACCAAGGCATGGTGGGCTCTGTATTCAGCACGGGTGAACCTCTCGACCATAGCACCTCTCACCACCATTGAAGGTGCTGAAGACAAGGGATATTGCAAGCTCCCTCTTCTGGAGGAGGCGGTGGCTGCACATCTTCTGTCGCAGGTGAGCCAAGGGCTTAAAGCTGCAGTGCTTCCTTCTAAGCCCTGCAGGAAGATGTCACACCTAGCTAACAGTGCTTTTAATAATAATAATAATAATAATAATAATAATAATACATTTTATTTGTAATGCACCTTACTTACACTCAAGGTGCGACAACAGTATAAAACAACAATAAAAGAACACACTACTCCATAATAACAACACAGTAACAACAATGAAAACAAAATTATATAACTTAAAAGCTTTACTAAAAAGGTGTGTTTTGAGTAATTTCTTAAAACAATCAAAAGACGGAGCATTCCTAATAGGAGGAAGCAGAGAATTCCGTAACACTGTGACCAAATTACAAATTATAATTACAATTAACCCTGCAAAAATTTAATTACAATAATCAAGCCTTGATGTTAGAAAGGCGTGAATAAGCCATTCTGCATCAGGCATAGAGAGAAATGGTCTTATACATGCAATATTCCAAAGAGGATAAAAAAGCTACTTTAGTAACATTCTTAAAATGAGTGTTGAAAGTCTGCAATGCATTGTGACGAGTCGGCTGCCTCCCCCTAGTTATCAGCACCGCCCCGTCCCTTATTTGCCGCCCTTCTCCAGGCTCCCGACGGGAGTGGGTGTGCAAGGCGGGGCTTAGACAGCGCAGTGAGCAACACCGGCTGACGTCATCCCCTCTCGGTCGCAGAAGCTCGTGAAGACACGGACGGGGACGAAGAACGACGGAGACGGCCTCCCAGCCGCAAAAGGGGTAAGTGATGTTTCTGTTAGTCACTTATCCTGCGGTTGGTTGAGGCTGTCGATTAATACCGTTTTTTCTGTCCCTGTTCCGGTGCGCTGCGAGAGGGAGTGTTGCCTTGGAGAGGAATCCCCGCCCACTCCGACCGCTGGAGCCTGGATGAGAAAGGTAGCACTCCTGCGTGGGCGGCGACCTCATGACAGGGATGTCGCTTGGGGGGGGGGGATGTGACGAGTTGGCTGCCTCCCCCCTAGTTATCAGCACCACCCAGTCCCTTATTCGCCGCCCTTCTCCAGGCTCCCGACGGGAGTGGGTGTGCATGGGAGAGGAGGGGTGCGAAAACATCCCGGGCTGGCGGCGTGTGATGGGTAGCACCTGAATGGAATGAAGCCTCATCACCGCCGCTGTTTAAATGCCGAGCGCGCCTCTCCTCAGGGGACCGGTCTCTTTCCCCGTGCATGCACGCTGGTGTCCTCGCCGCGGTCCGGCCGAGAACCGCACCATTGATGGCCGACGGGCCAGGATGCCGGGCCGAATTTCCCCCAGGAAGCACCGTGAAAGCTCAGAAGGAGATGCCGCCGCCCCCTAGCGCCCCGGTCCCAAAGCGGGGGAGCGTGTGCGGCCGCCGGACTCCGCCCCTTTCCTGGACCCTTCCCTACCGAACACTGCCCTCCTTCAAGATACCCCTTCACACGAGGACACCAGATTCCCCTGTTTATTTTGGACACAATTATTTCCCGTTTGGACACTTTTCCTTTTATTTTCTGTTTAATAAAAGCCTCTCCGAGGCCTGACGCCACACCCACTGTGTCTGTCGTTCGTCCCTCCCGCCACAGCATCAAAAATCACATTTAAATTCTGCACCTGGACAGAAGGCAGAATCTGGCAGTCATCCACTGTAAGTTTAAAATTATTACATCTATTTATAGCAGTTACTTACAAAACGTAGATTTTTTAATTGTAGGAAGTTCTGTTTCATCCAAGCCTTTATTTCCACTAAACAAGCAGATAAGTTTGAAGGTGCTGACACAACATCAGGCAAATCTGGGTATCGTCTGCAGAGCAGACCATTTTACTCCCGGTTTTTGTTTTTTTTGTTGTGTTCATGTGCTCATATTTTACTCCGGTTCTCCTCATCCATCTCCACTCCTCAACCCCGCCTGGAACGTGACAGACCATGCTTTTGAATTATCTGCCCAAGAGGCAGCATATAAATTCTAAAAAGAGTAGGACCCAATACCGACCCCTGAGGAACACCCTGCTGGAATGGAGCAGCCTGAGATCTATTTGCACCAGAATAGACAAATTTAGTGCATTCTGAAATATATGATTCAAACCATTTTAAAGCTACACCAGAAAGACCAATCCACTTATGTAATCTATCTAATAATTTAGTGTGACAAATGGTATCGAATGCAGCACTGAGATCAAATAAAACCAAAATGCCACAAGTCCCAGAATCTGCTGCAACAAGAAGATCGTTCATTACCCTCATGTCGCCCTAGTGTGTCCAGCCCTAAACCCTGATCCAAGGGGTTCTAGTAGTCTGCTCGCAGAGAAATTATTTTGTAGCTGACCAACTACCACACTCTCAAGTACCTTACATGAGAAATATTTAAGTAAAGCATTGTATTGTATTGTCGCTCCAACTGCCTACCAGCTGCCTTAAGCTCACAAAGCTCATGTGTATACAATGGGAAAGACCTCTTAAAAAAAAGCAACACGTTTCTTCACAGTGGCAAACTCATTCAAAACAGATGTAAAGGCAGCATTATATAGATCAGTTAAGGCTACAACTGGTAGTTCACCAATAGTATGTATAAAAGTGTCTAGATCGATATCTCTGATTTTTCTGAAGCAAATTACATGCTCCTTGGTTGTCTACAGAGAAGGTGGAAACACGCTAAAAGTAATAAGTTTATGATCACTTACACATGATACATCAGTACACTCAAGCTGGTCAATAGTCGCACCTGTTGTATAAACCAAGTCTATTATGTGACCATACTTATGTGTTGGAAAATTGAAATGTTAATTGAGATTAAAACACTCTAATGTTTCCATAAAACAGACAGTGTTGTTGCGATTTTTATTGTCCACGTAAATGTTAAAATCACCAATTAAGACAATAGCTAAACAAATTGCACTGACAAGCATCAAAAGCTTCTAAATTTGGAAAAAAAAAACGCAGGGTTACGTTTTGGAGGACGGTAGATATTTAAAACAATAATTTGTGAATAACTGTTCAATTTGTACGCCAAACATTCAAATGAAGAAAAGCAAGGTAATGTAACTTCAGTGAAAGAGACATCAGATCTATAAAGGACAGCAGCATGCAATAAGCTGGAGCCTGGCTTTTAACAGCACCCCCGGACGGCTAGGAAATACCCCTTTCCAAAGAATCAAGGTCCCGTCCTTATGTAGTTACATTCTCTCAAAGTATTTTAGAGGATGCTAGGCCTCATGCTGTTGCCTCCTCAGTGATTCTTCTGGGCTTGCTATTAATGCGGCCCCTTCAATATTTGCTGAAATCTCACGTTCCGTCTCACGCCGGACGCCTGGGCGGTGCTTATGTCAGGGTAACCCATTGCTGCCTCAAAGCTGTGGCCCCTTGGACAACTCCTTGCCTATTTCTATCAGGTGTACAGTTGGGGACGACCTCCAGAAGGAAGGTGGAGACGACTGATGCCTCCAGCTCAGGCTAAGGCGCTCTGTATGATGGAAATCCGACGTTCGGCTCCTGGTCAACCCACGAGCAACGTTTGCACATCAACTGGCTCGAAATGATGGCTGTTTGTCTGGCCGTGAAGACCTTCCTACCAGCTTTAAAGGGACATCATGTCCTAGTCCGATCGAACAACAATTGAGTCGTGGCCTACATCAACCACCAGGGTAGCCTCAGGTCATGTCCCTTCACAGGATGACTTGACTTCTCCTGCTTTTGGCACAGAAAGAACTCCTCTCACTACGAGCTGTTCATATGCTGGGTGTACTAAACCAGCGAGCGGACATGTTGTCGAGGAACAACGTAGCTCCGGGGGATTGGAGGCAAGGCAGAGGTCAACCTCTTCGCCTCCGAGGACAACTATCACTGCCTAACCTATTTTTCAAAGCAGCGGGATGCTCTGGCCCACGATTGGCCCAACACCCGTCTGTATGCCTTCCCTCCGATCGTCCTGCAACACCAGGTTATCAGGCGAGTCAGGGAAACAATATGCTCTCTCTTCCTTAAGGCCCCCTCTGGAGGAATCAGGTTTGGTTCTCGGTGATGATCCAGCTGCTGTCTGCAGCACTATGGCTGATACAACTGAGGATAGACCTTCTCTTGCAAGTGCAGGGCAAGATTTGGCATCCCCAGCCGGAACTGTGGAGCCTTCATGTCTAGCCACTTGACAGGAGTCTAGCAAACTTCCAGTGAGAGTCACAAATTCCATTCTAGAGGCGAATCATTCCCCTGAGGCTGGCCGGACAATTGGCAGAAACGACTTGATCGTTAAGTTCCTTAGAGGTGCTTTTTTTTGTGGTATTATGGAAGTTGTGGCATTACTTTACTTTGCACTTTAAAAAACACATGTGAAATCTACAGTAATTTACTATGTTAGTGCACAAGAAATTACTGTATACTAGTTAACAGTAGAATACCATCGATTCAGTGAAGATAGCAGTAATGTAAGAAGTACTGTGAGTGTCAGTAATCAGCATTGTCTTGTAGAAAATTACAGTAACTTCCAATGTATTGTAGAAAAAACAATAACTAGTTACTGTAGAAAATCACAGTAATTACCAATGTATTGTAGAAAACAAAATAAGCAATTATGTACTGTAGAAAGTTACAGTAACAAACAATGTGCTGTAAAAAACAAAACAAAAGAAAAAATCAGTAACCTCCAGCTTACTTTTCACAAGAGAGCAGGCATTATCATTTGTACCTTAAATGTGTTTGGCTTCTAGTGTCATTCGCTTACCAACCTGTACAAAACCAGCTCATTATACTCCTTTAAACAAAACTTAAAATATTATCATATTATTTTGACTTCATTGTTATAATCATAAATACACCCCAGAACACGATTTCACCACATTGCCATACACTAAAACACTGCAACTGGGATAGAGATGTCACGAGCCGGGTTTGACTCTCATCTAGCCTTTTCTATCTGTGTCATCTCTCTCTCTTCCCAAGCTGTCAGCTATCGCAATCTGGGTTCGCGCTGATTGCTTCGGCACCTGATACCCTCTCTACTTCTACCTGTTCGTTTCTGGGCTTTACTGCCAGATTATTGCTCTTTATGTCTAGATGCTGTTCTACGAAGACCTCTTCCTAGTATATGTTTCTGTTCGAGTAAATTTGAGTCCTGTTCAGTCTAGTCTAGTGCTATCGTGTTTAATGTCTGTGTCACCGTCCCGGTTAGTCTCACCATTTCTGGCAACCATCAAGATACTATTTCCTTTTTAGTTTTTCGTTCCCCTCACACCCCTATAGTCTTGGGTCACCCATGGTTAACTCAGCATAATCCTCAGATTAATTGGGTTAAGGGAACCATTCTGACTTGGGATTTGTCTTGTCATGTCAAGTGTTTTGTCTCGGCTGTTCCTGCTGTGTCTTCTGTTTCTGTGTTACAGGAGGAACTTGACGATCTTTCTGGTGTCCCGAAGGAAAATCACGAACTGCGAGCTGTGTTCAGCCGGTCCCGGGCCGCTTCTCTCCCTCCTCATCGACCATACGATTGCAGTATTGATCTCATTCCTGGCAGCATACCTCCGCGAGGTAAATTGTATTCCCTGTCCATCCCTGAACGTGAAGCGTTAGAGAAGTACCTCACCGAATCGCTTGCCGCTGGTACGATCGTTCCCTCTTCATCTCCCACCGGCGCAGGGTTCTTTTATGTTGCCAAAAAGGATGGCTCCCTGCATTGATTATCGGGGCTTGAACGACATAACTGTCAAGAACCGTTACCCTTTGCCACTTACGTCGTCGGCCTTTGAGATCTTGCAGGGAGCAAAGATCTTTACTAAGCTAGACCTCCGTAATGCTTACCATCTAGTACGCATAAAAGAGGGTGACGAATGGAAGACGGCATTCAACACCCCGCTCGGTCACTTTGAATACCGGGTTCTTCCCTTCGGTTTGGCAAACGCGCCCTCTGTCTTTCAAGCGCTCGTAAATGATGTCCTGAGGGATATGCTTAATATTTTCGTCTTTGTCTATTTGGACGACATACTGATTTTCTCGTCTTCCGTCTCTGATCATGTCCAGCATGTGCGTCGTGTATTACAACGTCTGCTGGAAAATCGCCTTTTTGTCAAGGCAGAGAAATGTGCCTTTCATGTCAAGTTGGTAACTTTTTTGGGTCATGTAGTGTCCGCCGATGGCATTAGTATGTATTCGGCGAAGGTGCGTGCCGTGATTGATTGGCCCGTTCCTGATTCCCGAACTGCCCTCCAGAGATTTCTGGGATTTGCCCATTTTTACCGGCGCTTTATACAAAACTTCAGTCAAGTAGCCGCACCCCTGACCGCCCTCATCTCGACTCTGACTCGGTTTGTCTGGTCCGAATCGGCCCAGGAGGCCTATTCAATAAACTCATCCGCACCTATCCTGATAACTCCTGACACTACACGTCAGTTTATTGTCGAAGTCGACGCGTCTAGTGTCGGTGTGGGCGCCGTGTTGTCCCAGCGTTCTCTGCTGGACAACCAGGTTCATCCGTGCGTGTTTTTCTCCCATCGTCTCTCGCCAGCCGAGCGCAATTATGATGTTGGCAACCGCGAACTCCTAGCCATCTGTTTAGCACTCGGTGAATGGCGACATTGGCTAGAAGGAGCGGCTCTCCCTTTTTTGGTTTGGACTGATCATCACAACCTCGCCTATATCCGCTCGGTGAAGAGATTAAACGCCAGACAGGCACACTGGGCCCTGTTTTTCGATCGGTTCTATTTTACCATTTCTTATAGACCCGGTTCTAAGAACACTAAACCCAACGCGCTCTCCCGTCAGTTCGAATCACCAGACGACCTCCCACCCTCTGAGTCTATCCTGCCTAAGGGCCGTGTGGTTGGGGCTGTGGTCTGGGGAATCGAGCAACAGGTCAAAAGAGCTCTCTCTCACGTCACGATTCCTCGAGGTTGCCCAGAGGGCAAGTTATTCGTTCCCGAGTCCGTGCGTTCAGCGGTACTTCGTTGGAGTCATGCTTCTCGGCTAGCCGTTCACCCCGGAGTTAGGGGTACCCTGGCCACAGTCCGGCAACGTTTTTGGTGGCCTGCCATCGTCCGTGATGTACGCCATTACGTTGCGTCATGTCCAGTCTGCGCTCAGTCTAAGTCTAGTAATTCTCCTCCTGCCGGTCTGCTCCGCCCCCTACCCGTTCCGTCCCATCCGTGGTCTCACATCGCGCATTGATTTCGTTACAGGGCTGCCTTCCTCCGCTGGCAATACGGTAATTCTTACCGTTATTGACCACTTTTCGAAAGCAGCCCATTTTATTCCTCTACCTAAACTCCCGTCAGCTAAGGAGACTGCACTTGCAGTCTTTGACCATGTCTTTAAGATTCATGGCTTACCCGCCGATATTGTCTCGGACAGAGGTCTGCAATTTATCTCTCAATTTTGGAGGGAATTCTGCCGACAGATTGGGGCTACGGTCAGTCTGTCGTCAGGCTTTCACCCACAAACCAATGGTCAAGCCAAACGCGCCAATCAAATTCTCGGGCGTCTGCTCCGTACACTCGCAGCCCATAACCCCGCCTCTTGGTGTGAAAATCTTCGATGGGCCGAATATGCTTATAACTCCTTGCCGGCATCCGCTACTGGCCTCACCCCCTTTCATGCGTGTCTCAGTTATCAACCTCCGGTATTCTCCTCTCAGGAGAAGGAGGCTTCCGTTCAAGCCCTAATCCGTCGTTGTCGGCGTACTTGGAGGAAGGTACGGCAGGCTTTATGTCAAACTAGAGAGCGCACTTGCCGTGCCGCCAACCGCCGCCGTTCCCGTGCCCCTCGTTATGTCTGTGGACGGAAAGTCTGGTTGTCCACTCGAAATTTGCTTCTTCAACCGCCGTCGCGCAAACTGGCACCTAAGTTTATCGGTTCACTTTCTATTGTCAAGGTCCTTAATCCTGTAGTGGTGCGTCTAAGACTTCCCAATTATTTACGTCGAGTTCACCCGGTTTTCCACGTCTCTTTTATCAAACCGGTCATCCGCCCTCCCTCCTGTCCTTCCCCTCCCTCCCCCCCCATCATTGTCGACAACCCCTCTATCTTTAAGGTCACGAAGTTATTGGCTGTCCGCCCTCGGGGAAGGGGCTTTCAGTATTTGGTCGATTGGGAGGGATACGGTCCGGAGGAGAGAAGCTGGATTCCGGCCCGGGATATCCTGGACCGCGCGCTCATCGATGATTTCCTTCGCTCACGTCAGTCCTCTGACGGCGCTCCTCGGGGGAGGGGTACTGTCACCTAGCCTTTTCTATCTATGGCTGTGTCCAAATTCAGGGTCTACATCCTTCGGAGGACTCATTTGAAGGATGTTACGTAACAGCGCCGCGACGAAGGCTGTCCAAATTCATAGGATCCTTCAAATGCGGCCCACAAATACGTCCTCCTTTTCCCCGAATTTGAAGGATGGGTCTGGTGGATCCTTTTCCGTCCTACCTATCCCACAATTCCTTTCGGCAGAGCGCTTCCAGAATTTTCAAATAATGGCGGACGAATCAAGCGGTAGTAATGATGGAAGTTTAAAAAAAACTGGCATTTCAAAAAATATTTTTTTACAGCGGTTGTCTAGTTAGGCCTTTGGTTTTTTGCGTTAAGCTTTTTTTTTTACATTTGTATGTATATATGTTAAAAAACATCACTTTCGTAAACTAGCTTCTTTCTTACTGCCTGTGTGTATATCCCCTTACACACAGCTAATTTCTTGTTAGTGATTGAAGATGTTTTTAACACTTTTAGGGATGAAAGAGTAGTTATTTTGTTTTGTGCAGTACAGATAACCTTACTTCTTGCTTAGCGCTGTCACGGTTGCTAGGCGACAGGATATGAGCAACGGGGAATGGAGGGAACTGAAAGAAGTGTAGGCTGTCCAAATTCACTGACACCTACTTCCAGGTTTTGCGGTCTTCGGAGGACCCCTCCTCCTTCAACCTGGTAGGAAGGATCCTAAGGAGGATGCAGATCCTGAATTTGGACACAGCCTATGTCATCTCTTTCACTCTCTCTCTCTTCCCCAGCTGTCAGCTATCGCAAACTGGGTTCGCGCTGATTGCTTCGGCACCTGATCCCCACTATGCCCTGATTACGCTCTCTGTTTCTACCTGTTTGTTTCTGGGCTTTACTGCCAGATTATTGCTCTTTATGTCCAGATGCTGTTCTACAAAGACCTCTTCCTAGTATATGTGTCTGTTCGAGTAAAGTTGAGTCCTGTTCAGTCTAGTCTAGTGCTATCGTGTTTAATGTGCTACCTGTCGTTTTCCAAGTAACTGTCTGGAGTCTTCTGTGTCTGCCCAGTCTTCCTGTTTTGCGACTAACCAGTCCCTGGACACTCACTGCTGGTTCTCCCGTGCCTGCTGAGGAATTCCTCCATGCCGCGCCACCGGGGTCTGCGTGCACCTGCTATTCAGTGACTCTCTGTTCAAGTTTTTTCCTTAAGCGTTTTCGCCCTGTCTGCGCTACAACTGGATGTGGACGGGAGACAGCCTGAGTTAATATTGTGTCATTTCAAGACCAAATAAAGACTTTGTTTGTTTTTTCCCCGGCCTTCGCCTCTGGGTCCTTTCCTCATCTCATAACAAGAGAAGGAAATCACAGTACACTGGCAGCTGGGTTTCTAGCCAACGACTGCAATTAATTTTACCTCACTGTAAATTATTACATTTTCAGTTTGAATACAGCAAACAGGAAGCAAATGTATTCTTTAACAAAAATTATAATAAAAAAGTGTAAAAAATTATGATGGTCATCAAGATTTTACTGTTTTCAACACATCTAGCAATAGCTGAAGAATGAGTAGAAAAGTGTGTTATAATGGTGTTACATGGTTGCTACTCTAAATAAAAACACTGACAATATAGTTAATTATTATACAATAAGTTACTTTACAATTGGTGCTAGTAAATTACTGTAAATATTTTCACAGCAA
This sequence comes from Garra rufa, assembly GCF_049309525.1. Classification (NCBI taxonomy): domain Eukaryota; kingdom Metazoa; phylum Chordata; class Actinopteri; order Cypriniformes; family Cyprinidae; genus Garra; species Garra rufa. The sequence continues at coordinate 32,204,394 of NC_133364.1, read as the reverse complement.
TTTACTTGTCACTTGCTGCCAGTTAATTACTGTGAATTCCACAGTTTCTTACCGTGTATTTAAAATTATAACTTTTAATCCAGTGAGAGATATTATGCTAATGGAGACACAGGGATGCATCTTAAATAGTGTTTTGGGATGCAGAAACATGCTATTTGATTTTGAACCCTGTTGAAAAAACCAGCATATGCTGGTTAGGTAGGTTTTGATGCTGGGATGCTGGTTAGGTAGGTTTTGTTGCTGGTTTAAGATGGTCATTTGCTGATTTATGCTGGTCCTTTTGCTGGTTTATGCTGGTCCTTGACCATAAACTAGCTAAGGACCATCTTAAACCAGCATCAAACCATACATAACCAGCATCAAAACTACCTAACCAGTATTTGCTGTTTATTTCACCAGGGATAGTATCAAGGGTGAAAGAACAATAATCAAATAATATGCAAATCCTGAGGTTGATTTTTCCTGTGAAGCAGCAAAGGAAATACTATATATGTACAGACCCCCCATTCTGTAGCACATTTAAATGAACGTGAAAAAAGGTTTTTGTTTAGAGCAGTATTTCCCAACTCCAATCCTCGCACATTGAAGTGTGCGTGATATTAAAATTTTAATTGTATTTATTTACAGAGGTATATGATGTCACACTTCTCTAGTACCTTTCGTGTGGGAAGACGCTGCAGGCATCGGCACAGTGCAAATTCATTGATGAATGTTCCAAAGTGCAGTAAACTTAAATAGATTTCCTCTTTTCAGTAGTAGGAAGCAATGAATACTGTGTAGGGATCATATCAATCGGAATTGTCTAAACTGGTTATCTAAATCAGGTGTGTAAAACTAGTTTGCGTAAATAAAATGATCCTGCCAGAAGAATTGTGTGAAAACGTATGTCTGTTCCGTCTGTGTAATCTCAGTTTTTGGATGCTTTAAGCATGCGCAGTAAGGCAAATCTAACGTTTTCCTACATTTTTGGAAAACACTTGGAAACGCTTGTGTGGGATACATTAAAAAATGTATTTTAATGTATCTGGATTAACCCTTTGAGCAGTACGGTCCCACATATGGGATTCTAATTTCTGTGTCCCTGAGAGTACGGTCCCACATATGGGATTTAGAACGTTCGGTGACGTCACGCAGCTGACAAATTCAAACTGCGCTTTGGCGCGATGGCTGGCGCTGAGCCAGAGACCGCGGAGCTCTGCACTTGTCATACAAGTTGTGTTTTTAACCACATAACGCTTATTTTAGGTTTCAGACATTTAAATACACATAAGTACTAGTAAAACGAGACATTAAGAGTTTGTAAAATACAAACATAGGTCTATGGAAGCAGCAAATAACCATCTATTCAAATATAATTTGCCGATGTGTTTTATTTCTATCACATACACATAGGCAAAGTAACTAAAAGGTTCACTCTACTCCTCTTCTAGTTCACCAGCCACTTACTTGCATGTATTTCGGGAGAAACGGATGAATGTATGTGATGTAAATGCGGCTGACAGGACTCTCTGAACTGCAGCGCGAACAAACATGGCCGCGGCCATCTCACGTTTCAAATCACGATCCAGATCATTTACATAGGGTTTTAAACGACGAATCATACTAATTCACACATATTTGTGAATCGGAATATTAGATAGTTCATGGCATGGTAAGCAAGTGTGTGAGTATTCTGGATAAAAAAGGAAAAACTAAATTAAAGCGATCTATCTGTCATACAGTGTTATTGTGGCTGTGTTGTGTCACGTGACAAGCATGGCGCGTCGCCATGGAAACAACAAGGACGAACGTTCTAAAATAACGGTCGCTTAAAAAAAACTCACTCTCGGGGGTCCACTAGAATATTTTAAACTCACCACTGAAAGGGTTAATGTACATGTAGCCTCAGGCAAGTTTATCAATAGTAATCTCAAACACAATGTTTGAAACTTTCTCATGTTATTGCCCCCTTAATGAATCGCTAGTTGATTTCCTCATTTGTAATTCCCTTTGGATGAAAGTGTATGATAATAATAGGCCAGGCCTAAGATACTCATCTTGTGGGTGTCAGGCAATTTCTGAAAGCATGGGTAATGTACGGTGGCCGAGAAGTGCAAAACACAACAACAAATTGCAACAAAACAAATCTAAAAAGGAAATAACAAATCCAGAATCAAAATAACAAATTAGAAAACGTAATATCAAATCTAAAAACAAAAAGGCAAACCATAAAACACAATAACAACTCCGGAAACAAAATAGCAAGTCGGAAATCACAACGACAAACAAAAAAAACAAAACGACAAGTCAGAAAACACAATGACAAGTCAGAAAACACAACGACAAATCCGTCAAAACGGAAAAGGTAGGTATTTTGTGTGACCGGCGTAGTCGCTGCTGATTGGACGGAACTCCTGTCAATCAAGACATACAGGAAGTACAGTTCTAGAAGAGATGCAGCAGAAGAGACCGCTGCGATCAACTTTTAAATGGTAAGACATTTATAAAACAGAACTGTATACTATCAGCACAGCTAATCAATTTAACTTGTGCATTAAAACAGATTATTAATAGATTATTTTGCACTTAATTAGTATATTTATGGTATGTTATGCATTCTCTTCCTTCCGTTTCATCCATCGTTGTGTTATTAAGGGTTTTAAACAGGATTTTTTGCGGGTAGGGAGTTATTTAATAGATCTGGATTTATTGATTGACCTAAGTGAGAATGAAAATGTTAAAATAGGCGAGCAGTTTTCATTTCAGAATTATGGTAGGCCAATTTTTCCAAAAATGTATACTGTGTATATTGTATTATAGCAGTAATCATTGTAAACACATTATTACTATATTTATTATATTTTTTATAGCCACTAAAGAACTATTGTGTGAAGGATCAGTGATGCCACAGGACTGAATTGTAATGGAGCATCACTTAACCATTTCTCCTGTTATTCTCCTTCTCTATCCTGCTTTCAGAACAAGAACCACAGTGCCAGCTCCTAAGTATGATTTCATCACAATTTGTTAATGTAATCTATAGATTGCTCCTGCTGAATATATCCAGTTTTTCTATGAAGACTTCAGATGACCAGCACCTGTGAAGAGATGACGCCAACCCTTGAGAGGACTTCAGATGAAGCAGACTCTAAATAAACATACAAAATTGATAAGTTTTCCTTGCATTGTAATCATCATGATCACATCATGCTTTAATTTGTTCATTGTTTCTGATTACATAACGTTAATTAACTGCATGATTTGTATAGCTTAATTTCAGAAAATTTCTGCCATATTAACATAATTTAAAAACGATACACTTGTTAACAGAACTCTTATTTGTAATGTAGATACATTCATTTTCTGTAAAGCTGCTAGAAACAATGTGTATACTAAAAAGTGCCATACAAATAAATGTAAATTGAACAAAACTTGATGCATCTTTCCTGTTTTCTCCTCTGCTTTATGTGACTGGAGCACAGCAAACTGTAGTGGAGACTGTTCAAGGACAACATACTTTATAGTTTATTATAAATGTCTAAATTGATTGCTGTAAATGAGTGCATAACAAAAGTCAACATACATAAAAACTATGATAAAATGTATAAAAATGTTTTAAGTTGTTTTCAATTAAAATATACCACAAATATATATTTTAGATATTAATAATTTAGGGGTGCACAAGATTAAAAACATTAAACAAGATTCATTTTCACTCAATCTTAAAATATTTATAGTTGTAAGACAACAAACTTAACATTTACCATGAGATCAGTAAAACGACAATGAACATTAAGATGTCATTGCACTTGACTAACGTAAAAGTTGTAAGAACACCCACGCGCACACGCACATATATATTTATATCATATTTATATAATTATATTTATATAGTGAGGCTGAAGTTACCTAAGTAACAGAACACAATGTTGTTTACATAGCAAAATCGGACTTTTACCATGGTAACTTCAGCCTAAAATATGTTAACAAGGCAGGTGAGGATAGCTGACCACATTAATCCTCAGATATTAGCGGATTTTATCTTTTAAAAACAACACTTATACAACTAAATATGTATATTACGTATACATGTATACATTATTTTATAAATGATGTCAATAAATTTTATCGTCACTAAATACCAAAAAATCGCAGTTCTGTCTCTCTTACTCAATGTATTCCATCCGCTATGAACTTCCTTGAACTATTTATTTGAGGCTTTGTGAATCACCTGACAATCGAGCTTTGTCTTGATTGACAGGAGTTCCGTCCAATCAGCAGCGACTACGCCGGTCACACAAAATACCTACCTTTTCCGTTTTGACGGATTTGTCGTTGTGTTTTCTGACTTGTCGTTTTGTTTTTTTGTTTGTCGTTGTGATTTCTGACTTGCTATTTTGTTTCCGGAGTTGTTATTGTGTTTTATGGTTTGCCGTTTTGTTTTTAGATTTGATATTGCGTTTTCTAATTTGTAATTTTGATTCTGGATTTGTTATTTGGTTTTCAGATTTGTATTTTGTGTTGCGATTTGTTGTTGTGTTTTGCACTTCTCGGCCACCGTAGTAATGATTGTTTTCCGCAGTGTTGTCCCACATAACTGTCACAACTTTCAAATAGATGACGCACACACAGGTCCGGTTCTACGGGGCTGCTTGAGGGTGTTAAGCACCCTCAAACAAAATCAATAGCACCCTCAGTTAAAGCTGTAATAATGGCATTTTATTGCAGATTTAGATAACAATTCAGTGTGTTATGGTTTGCGCTCTGGAGGTCGGTTTCTGTTATGTTTTTGCAGTGTAGCCAACCATGTATATATCTGTTGACTTTCAATCAGAGGCGTTAAAATCCACTCATCGTTCAAATCGTCAGAGTTTTTGTTAAGGTAATGTTATTGTGTTAAGCACTAATCATGTAATTATAACAAAGTAGACATGATCTAAATAAGAGATATTCAAACTTTTTTTGTTTATAACCAATCTTTGTGAGATCGCACTATACATACGTATAAGCACGGGGGACATTTGACTCTTGAGTCGGGGGGAACATAGTTCAGACGAGGGCGGGCATCGGTTTTATCTGTTTTAGACTTCTCCTTATTTTTATATTTTATACATCCATCACTTATGGTGAAGAAAAAAATACCACGCTGGTGGAAAAAACAGGAGACTTCACTTTTGAGACCGGCTCGGATGGAAGCGCAACTGGAACAGATCCGTGTTCAAGTGTACACAATATGCTGAAACTTGCCATAAATGTAAATAAATAACACAAATAAATAAAAATGAATGTGTCGAGGCAGAAAGAGTAAGGCTACTTTGAATTATTTATTAATAAACTATGTATTCTGAGTCAATGTAGCAAAGATCCTGACTCTCAATCTCCTTTTTGGATGTGCCTTTAGAGAGAAATACATCTTTACTGATTCCATAATGAAAGAGTTTTTTGTTATATATTTGTTTTATTTCATTAAGTAATAATTTAAAACAATTTTATACGTTTTGTTTAGTGCACACAAATAAAAGTACACCCTTTACAGTTTCAAATGATGTATTACTCTTACCTTTGTGAGTAAAAATGATGGATAATTTTAAATTGCGTGATCCGTAATTAAGTGATCGCGCTGGCGCCTCATGTTCGTGCAAAGATGCTTTAGCTTCCACTCTGCACATACTATTGGATATGCGCCTAATACCGCACATTTATCTAGGTTTAACATTTAAACTAACATTGTTTTATACTTGAACTGTTTCATATCTATAGATTTTAGAATTGATCAAACGGACTCTGGTCAGTCTTCAGTTGGGCACTGTTCGTTTAAAAAAAAAAAATCAATTATTATAGATAATTATAAATCTTTGAATATTGCACTTTATATAAATTTGCACATTATTTCTATGTTACATTTACAGTGTGAAAGATGTTTGATCATTGAAAAATTAAAGGAAGAATGTACTACTGTGTGTCATTTGCTTTTTTATATAGTATTATGATGTTGATATGGTTAAACGTCAAGTAAAATTATGATTTATGTGGTAATAAGCCTTGTAATATTTTGTTTTTCACTTTTGACAGGTAGGAAACTTGGTGACTTGAATTAACGTATAGTTTTGCCTTCCCACCCTTCGGTTGAACTAGAATAATTCTTGCATACTACATTATAAAGACAAAATTATTTTTTCTAGTTTCTTCTGACATATGCAGATATGATCCAAAACTGACTGCAGTTTGACAGAGCACACAGGGCCTGAGCTATACACTTTCAAATACAGGGTTTAGAGAAAAAAAAAACCTAAAAACTAAAAGTGCTTTGTGTTGAGGTGTTCATCATAGGACAGACAAAATACTCTATTTAATAATGTATATCACTTACAGCAGTTTTTTATGTAATTTTCTGTAAAATGACATAAAGATACTGCATTTATTCCACTGTATGTGGGTATGGGGAGACTTCAAAGTTAGGTAGGCGGAAATAAAAAAAAGAGTATTTTTCCTCCCTACAGTTGGAATAGAATAACTCTTGCATAGAGACAAATTTCCTTTTTCCTGTGTTTGCTGTATGTGCTATAAACAAATAAAATTGTTTGCAGGGAGCTGGAGCACTTTAAACTTTAGTTTACTATAGTTTATTATAACACAGACAATATATAAAATATTTTTAATCAATTTCAACATGTAACGTGTATTATGAAAATTAAAAGGGTTTCAAACTTCTGTATTTACACCTCTGCATGTGGGTATGGGAAGCTTTTTAATTTGGAAGGCCAAATTCAGGTGGAATTCCCCAAAATAGCCCCAGAGCGTTAAGAGGTAAAAAATGTACACCCTGACAAAGCTTCTCGACTTTTTTTCAAGCAGTCAATTTCAAAAATCTGCTTCTAACACACAAAGATTTGAATGGCTGAAATTCCTCAGTACTTAAGAAACCTTCCACGGTGTTAAAATCCATTATTTTATTTTATTTTTTTATCAGAGTCACAAATTCTGGCTTAATTTTTTTTTCTTTAATAGCCTTCATTGTCTAAGACTCAGGCTCTCTCAGTTTAAGTCTACACTTATTATTTAAGACTTATTTTTGGCATTTTTGCCTTTCAGGATAGGAGTATTGTAGTATTGTAGACAGATAGTGAAGCAGGAGAGAGGACGGTGGGATTGGGAAATGTCCGCAAACAGGGACTCGAACAGGGTTTCTGCAGATATGAACAAGTGAAATTTAAGACTTTAATGCCACCTTATATGAACTTTAAGACCTAAACCTGTAATGGAAATACACATTTTATTACATACATTTATGTAATATTTAAATTTTACATTTTTTATGTAAAAAATGAAGAAAATTTTATGGTTGTCATAAAATATATGCATTACTACGATATGCAGTGAACTTTTCATATCAGCAGATACTATTCCACATAAAACATCCCCATAAAAGTACCACTTACCACTTTTTTGTTGGTGTAAACAATTTATTCTGAAGCAATATTTTCATCAGTGCTCTATCAGCTTTTATATACTTAAATCTGCATATTTTCTTTTTCAACTTTTGAAATGTATGCAACACCAAAATTATTTCAATTATATAAATAAATTCTATAGGGCCTGTTAGCAGTCAGATTACATAATTTACACTGCAAAATTAAAAGTGCAATAATGAAAAATGATGTTATGAGATTAATGTTTTAAATACATTTATAAATATACAAATAAGAAATGTTGGGGGGGAAATGCAAACTTTTAAACATACTATATCAGTCATTGGCGGAAAGTCACTTAATGGGTGAGTTATTGAGCTATTTCAACTGATTCGTGCAAAATGCTGAATCATTTAGTAGTAAAACTTTGCTTGGAGAATGTGCTATACTTCTGCTGTGATCCATGTTTGGAACCATTTTCGTTGGTGAAACAGAACAAAACAGTAAATATTTTGTCTAAACTGTAAGTAACTTAATAACTACTTGACTAACTACATGTTTATTGAGCTAAAATCGATGTAACATTTGCAATCGTGAGAATATTTAGCAAAAGCTCCCTTGGTGTATTACTGAACTATATCATCTTATAAATAAACTATTAGTGGTGGGCCGTTATCGGCGTTAACGTGCTGCGTTAACGTGAGACTCTTATCGGGCGATAAAAAAAAATATCGCCGTTAATCTATTCTCAAAGTTAGGTTGGGAGCTGGGTCTAAACTACGCAAGATATGATGACTTTCACCTTGATATTTTAGCGCGGATGATGTATACCTAGTCGAATTGCACTGTAGGGGGCGAGAACGAGTCCAACTTGTGAAATTACCACATCAAATGAGACGTGCAAAGTCTGCAATGGATGCAGTTATGAAGCCGCTTCAGGGCAGGTGCGTGCGTTGCTAGACCCTTTTTACTGGGGCACGCGCCCCAGTGAAAATCTGCTGTGCCCCAGTAAAATCTCAAATTTGAGTTATAATTTACTTTGATAATCCCGAAATAAAGACATTAAACTATATGCAACAACTGAATTGACGCTTCTAAAAGCAACGCAGTTTAATCGAAGACTATGCACGCAGATAGGCTATTCCAGTGTTTTTCAACCTTTTTTGAGCCAACGTACATTTTTATTGGAAAAAAAATGACAAGGCACACCAACAATCGAAACTGTAAATAAATTAAACTCTGTAGCCTATATTAACAATATACAGTTATTCTTAGCAAAGTGTCTTGAATAGGAATCAAATAAACACAATGAAAACAGTATTTTTTGATCTTTCATATTTCTAACTTCTTAGTGTGAAAGCCTGACATGATTACTCTGCCGCAGACACTCGACAATGGCATATTATTCGCAGTAGAGCATGTGTGCGGATGTGGAGCAGTAACAATTTCCCCTCCGTGCATTTAATAATCGCTCCGCTCCAGCTCCACTCCGGGTTCACAATTTTCCACTCCTGCTCCACTCCTCGCTCACTGATATAAGAAACACTGCTCCGCCTTTGCTCCGCGTCAAAAAAAATAAATAAATATATAGGCCTATATATAACGGTCCTGTTCATAACACATATTAAAATAAAAAATACTAAAATAGAATAACAGGAGAGTTTGGAACATAGTGTTCAAACTTTGTTCCTACCACATACCAAGCTAATTGTCAACATTTTTCATTAAAAGAGTATAATTGCTGCTTTATGCAGTGCAAAGTTTGTAATGAAAATGATACGTTTTCGTGAATAAGTGTTGTAACGTTACCTGTTTAAATCATGCTTTCACCTGAAAATATTTAGTATCTAGAAGGAACGGACTAATTCCTTGTGAACTATAGTTTACCGCTCATCCATTGCCGTCATCATAGCCTTCATATTCTTTCTGATTTGAGTGATCCATCTCTATCAAGCTAACTAAACATGTTTAACATGTGAATTCTTGCTTAATATGCAGTTATATTACGGACCGTTGGCATGAATTGTAGGCTACTTATGATGGAGCGGTGGTGGAGCGCTCTTGGAGCGAGTGAAAACCATGACGCTCTGATTTTTCAAAAACCCTCCGCTCCGCTCACATACGCTGATTCGCACATAATAAATTATTACTTTTCAAAAAATGTTTTAGACCAATTAGGTGAAATTGAATAATTTCCCACGGCACACCTGACGATCTCTCACGGCACACTAGTGTACCGCGGCACAGTGGTTGAAAAACACTGGGCTGTTCTTTCCCGTGCGCGTCTGTGTATTTAACGGCAACGCGTACGTCGTGCAGCCTTTTTTGCAGAAGTACTTGGTTACACAAGTTTGTATAGGTACTTATGTTGTAAATGCAATTGTCAAGCAGTTTGTGATGCATTTTGGAAACAGGAGATGAGCGCCTGGTCTAATGCGCCACCTGGCCCGTTCTCGAAGACTTACTTTTAGTCATTATTTGGGTAGCACGCATATTCTGAATGCCTTCACCAGAATTCAAATTAGCCATTTTAATCTAGATTAATCTAGATTAATTCCAAGATTTAATCTAGATTAATCTAGATTAAAAAAATTAATCTATGCCCACCCCTATAAACTATACATTTTGAATTTTTATCTCAGTGTGTTTCTTCAGTTTTTCTTTATGTATGCGGTTCTCTCACAAAGATGAGCAGCGCGATTTTGATACCAGAAATACACACTGTAAAAAATTTACTGTAAAATTTACAGCAAGTTACTGGCAACTTTGGTTGCCAGCAATACTGTAAATCTTTACAAGTGCACTGTAAACCATTAACTACAGTTTTACTGTAAAAAATACAGCAATTTTGTATATATACAAGCAACGATGTATACATTTCTTTTTACAGCTGCTACTGTGAAATTGCAGCAATAGTTTGCAATTTTACAAGTGTACTGGAAATCATTAAATAACGTTTTACTGTAAAAATATTGCATATTTCTGTATATATACAAAAGCAGTAATATATATTTGTTACACCTGTCACTGTAAAATTACAATAAGACTGTTCAAAAGCTGTGTGTCACGGATTGGCCAGGTTCCACACCCTCAGTCACACCCAGATCACCGTCACCTGAATTCTAATCACCATCACCTGCACGCCATCATCACAGTCACCCTTAAATACTCACGCCACACACCACTCAATGTCCGGGCTCGTTCCAACGAAAGCGGACTGTAGTGTCTCTCTTCCCAAGAGTTTCGCTATCTAATCGTTACCTGAAATTACTTACCTGAACTCTGTCTCGTTCCAGTCTTCCAAGTTCCAGTCTTCCAAGTTCCAGTCCTCCGAGTTACCGTCTTCCGAATGTCCCAAACATCAGCTCAAAGTGGTGTGTGCCGTAAGCCATCATCCTCTCCGCCCAAGGGATCAGCCTTCCATTCCCCGCTGCACGAATCCTATAAGGAAGGACAGATTCATATTCAGCACCAGTTCACTCGACTCCAACCTCTCCACGTCTGCCATACTCACCAGCTATTGGGTCTTCTCGCATCACCGGCATTGCTGCTTTCAATAAACTAATATCATTGTTTCTCTTACCTTGTTGTCCCGTCTGCATCCTAACACTGTGAAATTTGCTGTAAAATTTAATGCATTAAATTACCTACAATTTTATTACCATAGTACATGTGTAAACCCTAAAATTTTGATGTAAATTTCAGTAGTGTAAACTAACATTTATTAATTTAATGTTAGCTAAACAATAACACTTAAAATCACAGGATTTTATAGATATAGCCAAATGCATTTATTGTACAATAAACTAACTTTCAGCACAGAAAAAGAAAGGATTGCACAATAAGGCTTTTTCCTAAAAAAACAAACAAAAATACTTCATTCAACAATGGAAATTGAACAATACAATACACCTTTAAAATACAAGAAACTACAGATTGTAAAATAAGGCTTTAGCCTTCAGAATACATGGAACAACTTTGTTCTGCAACAATGCAGATTGCAAAAAAGGCTTCAGCCTTCAGAATACATGAAACAACTTTATTCTGCAACAATGCAGATTGGACAATAAGGCTTTAGCCTTCACAATACAAGAAACAACTTTACTCTGCAATAATGCAGATTGGAAAACAAGCCTTTAGCCTTCAGAATTTGCCTACAGTACATGAAACAACTTTGTTCTGCAACAATGCAGATTGCAAAATAAGGCTTTAGCCTTCAGAATACAACAAGTACTACTAAGAACATCAGCATTTCATTAACAACACTGGAACACATTACTACATTGTGACTGAACTTCAGTCATAAACTTACAGTTTAAACAAACACATAAGTAATGGTTTGAACTGTGCATAACTTTAAATTGTTTAACTTCTACATGAAATACAAACTAGGAAATTTGGTCAGTCTCTTTTTCAATTCCTTTGGAATTAACGGTTCTAAATAGCAAACCATTCAAAGTCCATTAGTTTTCTTAGCAGTGTGCATACGTTCGGGTTCATTCCATGCATTTTTTTTGTCCTGCTTTCCAGCAGCAACTTTTGATCCAGTTTCCGGATTGATGCCCACAATTCTTCTGTAGAAAAACAACCACAACATCTAGTTACCCGAAAACAGCATAAACTAAAACAATAAAACACAAAATTTGCTTAAAAAAATGCCTGTAGCAGCACTGCCATTTTAGTTTTTTTGCTCTGCTCAAGAGTTTGATGTGGAACATAACAGGAAATTACCGATAGAAAGTGCATTATCAATGTCAATGTGTTTCTCAAGACCCTACTATCTAATTCTGAGAAAGCATTCTAACTGGAAAACCTAGAAGTCAAAAAAACTTGCAAGTATACAATAAATATTGAAGTTTATGCTCTAACTTACCTCTGAATAAATTCGAGCGGGCATGAAGCTTCCTTCTGATAAGCCAGGTTCAAGTTGTAATAGGCCGCAAACAATGCTGCCAGACCCTCAACAAATGCCTCTGAACATGGGCCCAAGACAACTTCCCTTTCAACTGACAACATCCATTTGCTTGGGGTCATTGATTCACCTATACAGAGTTAACTTAGATTAATAAGGGTTGTAAAAGTGCATTATTTACTAGATAACAAAAATGGCAATATATTTAGTCTGGTTTCCAGGGGAAAAAATCTAAAATTATTTTGCTGAAAACAAGTAAAATGATAGTAAGATAAGTAAAATAATCTTTTTTCAGATTACTTACTAAAACAAGCTCTTTTGTTCCAGTGTGGGTACCTCATGTAAACTCAAAATAATACTAATACTATAATACTACAAAATAAGAGATACAGGTAATTACAGTAGAAAGCAAAGAATAGTGTATATAATGTACACACAGGGACACAAATCAAATTACCTTGGACAATCAGCCTGGGTGAATCCGGTAATCCACCTTTTGCCATGTCGGCTGCAGTTGCTGCAACCTGAAATAAACAAAATGAAAACTTAAAAATGACATATTTTATATACACAAAACATAAAAATGAAATAATACTTACATCAGCTTCAATTAGTAGGGACTCTGTTTTTTCTTTAAAATGGGCCATTAAGAGGTGCAGGAGACAAAGGACCAGAGAATTTCCCTCTTGATACTTTGAAAGAATGGCACGCACATCATTGTTGGTTGGCTTTTCTTGAAAAAATCTCAGAATCCTCTTTCCTTTCCCCTCCATGCTCTCCATGATTCTCTGGAGCAGTGCAATGTCAGTAAGCAAATTGAAATGCAAAAACATCCCCTTGAGATAAAAGAGGTAAGGCCATGATTTCTTTAGTTCAGACACTGGCAAAGGTGGATTGGCATTTATATCACGGCGCTGACGGTAATATGTGACCTCCATCAACTTGTAAAGTTCTCCTCTACTGGCTCCAGAGGATGAAGCAATAACATTTGTTTGCGCTTCTCTTCTAGTGTGTCATCATTTTCTCCTGCAGGAAGCACCTCTGGCTGCCAGCTGACACAGCCATACTGATCAGCCGGCCTTCTTGAGCTCTGGTGTGTGGCTCCACATGATGATTGTTGACGTTCTTTTCTCCGACGAGCTAAAGTGTTGTTCCTGTTAACATGTTCAACATGGGTTTTAACTTGTAAGAGCAAAGAGGCATACCCGCTACCTATTTTTGTACCGTCAGCCAGAACATCAGCAAAGCTGTCCGGATACTGTTTAACAATGTTCTTGACTACAACCTCGCACAGCCACTTTGAGGGGTTAACTTCGCATTTTTGCATGTAATCAACTAAAACCCTTACCAGCTGCCTTCGATCAGCTGGGGATGGTCTTTTTTTATTTGCAATTCCCAATTTAATTCCAGAAGGCATTACTTCCCAAGACACCGTAAATGTTTCAGGCCAGGAAGAGGATGCAGAAGAGGAAGCAGAAGAACGTTGAGAAGAGCAAGAAGAGGATGTTGACGAACTTGAAGAACTCACTGATCCTGGAGTCAGAGTATCTGAAAGAACTTGACTTGATGGTTGTTGGGGAGTCAAGCAGCTGTCTTGTTCTGAACACAACCAAATTTGAACATTTCAACATTAGTAAACAGCAGTAAAACTTTAGCAAAAAGGACAATTTGTTTCCACCATGTCATGAATAAAAGGGTAATTGCAACTTCATCTTTTACAATCATAGTTACACTGTGTCTACACCGTGCCACATTCAGGGTGGACAACCTTTTAAATTATAATTGGTTCTAATGTATTTCTAATGTCTCTGTCATGACTTTTGTTGTTCTTTTTTTTCATTTATTTTAAACTTGCAGTTGCAAATTATCAAGTTTATATAACGATCCTCAATTTATAACTGACAATTATGTATATAATGTCACAAAATTCAGAGAATAGTCGCAATAACCTTTTTGCATAATGGTGGAACTTGTGGAAAAAGTTTAAGTTAGTTTTCTGTTTAGCTGAGAAGAAATTAAAATAACTTTATTTTTCCATGCATCTAGGAGTTTGTGACATTGAATTGGTCTGAGGTATTCCATAAGATCCTCTTCCTTCACATAGAGAAGGTTAGCTTTTGTCTCAACTCCCACAGCAGTAAGGCCATGCATTAATTTTTGAAGTGTTTCATCAGAGAGTTTTATCTCCTCCAAATTAGACATACCTTAAAAAGAAGGAAAAGAGTGGTGTAATGCAACCACAGTCATATCACATATTTTGTACTCCTGGAGAGGGTAATAATCTAACAGCGCCTCTTGAAGTATACAGACATTTCACCAGTTCGCCCTTACATCTAATCTGCTTGAGCGAGTAATAAGCATATTTTGGCGTGCTGTTCTGGGGAAGGGTTCCGGGCCCGGAATACAGGCCGGACCCAGAGAACTCCCCCTGCTAGTTTAGGATTGAAACAGATTAGAAGTGGGGAGTAGGGGTGGAGGAGGGATGCCAAGAAACTGTCGCTGGATGGAGGTAAGACGGCTGGCAATATATAGATGATGCGCTAATTCAATGATTGGTTAAACAAGTTGCACCTGTGCCGAATGGATTGATTATCTGATCGTGCTCCTCCCGAACCTTGTTAATAAAACATCATTTCACGAGTTCGCCCTTACATCTAATCTGCTTGAGCGAGTAATAAGCATATTTTGGCGTGCTGTCCTGGGGAAGGGTTCCGGGCCCGGAATACAGGCCGGACCCAGAGAACTCACCAAAAGAAGCTTTTATGCATGGGACAGCTGCCATGAAGCAAGAATTTTGGTTGCCCCCCAAAATATGCGTAGAACTAAATTTATGTAAAGAAAAAGGAGGAGAGCGAGGAAATTATTATTATTTTATTTATTTTTATTTTTTTCCTCAATTCGATGTGTCGGATGTGGCCCCCCAGCTGCGACCGAAGGGAGCCGCGACTCTGCTGCACCGGGAGGGAGAGCCCACCGGTCGTCGAGTACCCAGCGTAACTCAAGCGACGGATAGAGGGCTCACACTGCGACCGAAGGGAGCCACGACTCTGCTGCACCGGAAGGGGGGGGCCTAGTCCGACCCTGAAATGGGCAAAATATGAGGCGATTGGTGGAGGGACCCTCACTGCTTCCGAAGGGAGCTGCGGCTCTGCTGCACCGGAAGGGAGGGTCTCCCTTGCGAGGTGCCTCGGATGGAGGGCTCCCCCTGCAACTGAAGGGAGCCGTGACTCTGCTGCACCGGAAGGGGGAGCCCAGTCCGATGCTGAATAGGCAATAAGATGAGGCGATTGATGGAGGGACCCTCGTTGCTTCCGAAGGGAGCTGCGGCTCTGCTGCACCGGAAGGGAGAGTCCCCCTTGCGAGGCGGGTTTTTTTTATTTTTTTTTATATATATATTTTTTTTAAATAAGGCGATTGGTGGAGGGACCCTCACTGCTTCCGAAGGGAGCTGCGGCTCTGCTGCACCGGAAGGGAGAGTCCCCCTTGCGAGGTGCGTCGGATGGAGGGCCCCCACGCTACCGAAGGGAGCCGCGACTCTGATGCCCCGGGAGGGAGAGTCTGTCCGCTGCCGAGTACGCAACGTAACTCGTGTGACAGACGGAAGGCCCCACACTGCGACCGAAGGGAGCCGCAGCCCTGCTGCACCGGGAGGGGGAGCCCATTCCGATGCTGAATGTGTAAAAATAAAGCGATTGATGGAGGGACCCCTGCTGCTTCCAATGGGAGCTGCGGCTCTGCTGCGCCGGAAGGAAGAGTCCCCCTTGCGAGGCGAGGGTTGGCGCGTCGGATGGAGGGCTCCTACTGCAACCGAAGGGGGCCGCGACTCTGCTGCACCGGGAGGGAGAGCCCGTCCGCCGTCGAGTACGCAACGTAATGTGTGACAGACGGAGGGCTCACACTGCGACCGAAGGGAGCCGCGGCCCTGCTGCACCGGAAGGGAGAGCCCCGTCCGACGCTGGATAGGCAATAAAATAGGCGATTGATGAAGGGACTCTCACTGCTTCCGAAGGGAGCTGCGGCTCTGCTGCACCGGAAGGGAGAGTCCCCCTTGAGGGGAGCGTCGGATGGAGGGCTCCCATTGCGACCGAAGGGAGCCGCGGCCCTGCTGCACCGGAAGGGAGAGCCCCGTCCGACGCTGGATAGGCAATAAAATAGGCGATTGATGAAGGGACTCTCACTGCTTCCGAAGGGAGCTGCGGCTCTGCTGCACCAGAAGGGAGAGTCCCCCTTGAGGGGAGCGTCGGATGGAGGGCTCACGCTGCAACCGAAGGGAGCCGCGGCTCTGCTGCACCGGAAGGGGGAGCCCAGTCCAATGCTGAATAGGCGATAAAAGATAAGGCGATTGATGGAGGGACCCTCTTCCGAAGGGAGCTGCGGCTCTGCTGCACCGGAAGAGAGAGTCCCCCTTGCGAGGCACGTCGGATGGAGGGCTCCCACTGCAACCGAAGGGAGCCGCGACTCTGCTGCACCAGCAGGGAGAGCCCATCCGCCGTCGAGTAGGCAGCGTAACCCGAATGACAGACGGAGGGCTCACGCCGTGACCGAAGGGAGCCGCGGCCCTGCTGCACCGGAAGGGAGAGCCCCGTCCGATGCTGGATAGGCAATAAAATAGGCGATTGATGGAGGGACTCTCACTTCTTCCGAAGGGAGCTGCGGCTCTGCTGCACCGGAAGGGAGAGTCCCCCTTGCGAGGCGACGAGCGTCGGATGGAGGGTTCCCACTGCGACCGAAGGGAGCCACGACTCTGCTGCACCGGGAGGGAGAGCCCATCCGCTGATGAGTACGCAGCGTAACTCGAATGACAGACGGAGAGGGCTCACACTGCGACCGAAGAGAGCCGCGGCTCTGCTGCACCGGAAGGGGGAGCCCCGTCCGATGCTAAATAAGAAATTGAATTTGACGGCTGGTGGATTCTCTGTGACAATATGATTAAATTTAACATACAACGGGGTGATTGGAGTCGACAACAAATTGAGGATACAGTGCAGATTTAGCTTGCGAGTCCCCAAATTGAAAGTAATAAAAGGGGTGTGATAAGGTTAAATTAGAGAAAGGAGGTTAAATGTCAATGTAGTAACCTTTCCTTCTTGGTTTGTCTTTGTTTAATCAAATAAGTGATAATTTCGTTATCCAGAATGGGTAAATCTGATGCCGTTGAATTTAGACGTTATTGCGGTTTCTGAAAATCTCCAAGCCAAAGAAATTGCTTGGAGGATAAAGTCGAGTGACGTGTCAAGGAGCGGTTTCAAGGGATGAGTAATGGGAATATGAGTTGCGAATAGTGAGGTACTGGGGTTGGCGATTGGCCCGCCTCCAGATCCAGTGCTCTGAATTTTTGCAAGAATCTGGAACTTGATGATATTAGGCCCAGGGGGTGGTTCCAGAGCAACAGCATTCAGTGGAGTAAGTAGTGGGACTGCTGTGAATAAAGTGTACCAAGGTTTAGATTGAAAAGAAGGATGAGAATGAAGATAGGACGGTGCCATAACAGTTTGCGGAGGCAGCCTCGCGCATGGATTAGCCCCTGGTTACTGATAGGGAAAAGGAGTAGCAGGAGGGTAAGAGTAAGAGGTCTTGAGCGGCCAGCAGAGGCAGCCTCACTCTAGCGTCTGCTGCTGGAGATAGAAGGAAAGGCATGGGAAAGATAGGAGGAAAGCCATGATAGCGTGCAGTGTGAGGAGTGGCCGAGTCTGGGGCGCGGCCTAGGCTTGCTGATGGCCTGCTGCATCCTGATGCTTAAGAGCCAGAACTTGACCTGGAGAAAGACAACATTATTTTGAATTAATTAGAAAGCTGTGAGGGAGAGGAGCATGGGCCGCAATTGTCAGGGAGGTAGCCTCATACTTAAATAGGGCTAGTGTCTGCTATGGGAGCTGGATGCCACTGAAAAGAAAGAGGTTATTAGTAACAGGAGGAAAAGCCTGAGATGTGTGGGCCTAAGTTGCAAACAGAGACAGCCTCATGCCTCCTTCAACGGGAAGCGAGTACGGTTTGTGACATCTTGAAGAGCCTTTGTAGCCTGCACAGCAAGTGAAGGCGGCCTCGCACTAGCGTCTGCTATGGAAGCTGTAGGCCACTGAAAAGGAAAAGGATTAGAAGTAACGGGAGGAAAAGACTGAGATGTTAAGGCTTGTTGCAAGCGGAAGCAACTTCGCTTTTGTTTCGGCTGCTGTAGCTGTAGGTCACTGAAGCTTGAGATATGCGGAAGAAAATGCTGGAGAGTCCTGCAGCCTGCACAGCTGGCGGAGGCAGCCTTATGCTTGTTTTCGCTGTTTTAGCTTTGGGTCACGGGAAAGGGGAGTGGTTTGTGGTGCTATGATACATACCGATGTTTTACTTCTACAAAGAGCAAACAGTTCTTCTAAAACTTTGTCGGCTTTGGGTCATCATAGATACTCATAGATACTCATAGATGTCTATTAATTCTGAACATGGGTGCTTATAATCAAGTACATTATTTATTTATTTATCGTTCTGTCTATTTGTGCTGGCTGTGCATTATGACTCATCACTTTTTTTTTTTTAATTAAAATATTGTGTTTTGTACGAGCTCTCCCTCGCATTATTAACGTGACAGTGTGAATGTACGTTGAATAATGCGCCCAGGAATAAACATGACAAAATCATAATAAAATTTGTTAAGCTTATTTCTTAAATTTATGCATCGACAGGAGAAGTATAATTTATTCTTTGGAAAAATGTGCATTTGGATATAAATGCTGTAATAATTTAACGGAGTAAATTGAGAAAACACGCTCAAATTGACCAGAGTTTGAAAACAGAAACCAGCTGGCGCTATTGAGCATATTATTTTGTCAGCGGTCAGCAGCCTGAATGACCATATATATTACAAACAAGTAAAATGTGTCTTTGTTGATTATAACAACACCTTGAAAAACAGAAAAGGTAAGAAGCATTATTTTAAACGAGGGCATACGACAGGAGCAGACCTGTAGCGGAACAAACTTTACCCTGAGATTGTGTGTGTGAAAAAGTCTAAATACCGGTAGGTTGCTAGTTGAACTCAACAAAAATATTAATGGTTGCCTTATGATGCGCCTTAGTTGTTAGTTTGTCACTTCAAAATTGTTAATTTAAGAACACAGTTGAATGTATTTTCTATAATCTTTATCTTATTTATCTCGGAGTACAATGTGTAATTTAAAAACCCAGCTACAATACTACTGAAACATCACACACAGAAAAGTTTAGTAATTTCATTTGTGTTCTGGCTACGAAATGACATGAACATAAATTATGCATCGCATTGTTTATCGGCTTTTAGCAATAACTGACCTGCCTTTAGCGACTTACCCAGTGGTGTAGTAATGCCTGGAGAAGTGGCCATATGCTTCATTTATGAATTTAGTTTTTAACTTTCTATCTGAATGCATTACTGGATCCTTGGACTAAAATGTTTACAGGGGTTCGCTGGTTTAAGAAACTTTTGATCGTAAAAATCTTATTAGTTTTCTTTGTAAGGTGTTGTTTTCGTAGTGATTCAAATGACTAGGGAGCGGGCGTATTAGGCGCAATCATCAAATACATTTCAAAGCAAGCCGGCGCCACGGTCCTGACTGCATTATCACTGTCTTTAGCGAATATTTACATTTATTCACATATGACTGGATGTGGTAGACTGTCATGATTTTGGCTAATGCGGGACACTAACGTTACTGAATAATGCACATCAAAAGGGGTTTTAAATAGTGGGTATACGCCGTATACCTGCATATATCGTCCACTAAACCACTGGACTTACCTAAAAATAATTAACACGGCCCGTCTCTCGCTAGCGACTGCTACAAGAGCTGGTGGTCTGACTACATGCAGCGCTGCGGCCGGAAAAGGCAGCGGTGAATACTTGAACCAAAGCGGGAAGCGAGTCGGGTTTGCTGCGGTGAGAAGTAGGGCGCGACCCAGGCTTGTCTGAGGCTTGTCGCTGCAACCCGACGCTCGAAAGCTGGGTCTCGTGCGGTACTAGTGGTGTCGAGCGAGGCGAAGTGAATCTAAGGCCGGCAGATTGCAACGGATGATCCAAAAAACCCCGGTACAGGTTTAGTCTTTGACTGTGATATTTTGACCAACGCCAAACCGAATGCCAAGAAACTGTCGCTGGATGGAGGTAAGACGGCTGGCAATATACAGATGATGCGCTAATTCAATGATTGGTTAAACAAGTTGCACCTGTGCCGAATGGATTGATTATCTGATCGTGCTCCTCCCGAACCTTGTTAATAAAACATCATATTGATGGTCATCATCTGTTATGCAGTATACACCCAAATACACCAAATGCACAGCACGCCGTTTCTCACACACAAAGTAGACTACTGAATTCTGATGAACAAGGATTAGCCTAATTCTGCCAACCTCCAAGCCCTCATCATTACAGGCCAAAAGGACAACCATGCCTTTCCTGTACTTTGTTCCTTTCAAAGTGATTTCACTAGCTACTAATGTATTGACAGGCTGAAAATGGAAAGAATCAATGGATGCCTTAATTGCTTCATTGTAGTCATCAGAATAAAATCCAGAGCCTCTCTTAACTTGCACAGAAAGCTGAAAGAGATTTCCTGCACTTAAATAGGCCCGGAGAAGTTGGTGCCTCTCAGCCAAGGTTACACACAAGTTCTACCAGAAAGACTCGGGAGAATTTATACTATACCGATTACGTTTATGTAGAAGCTCAGCAAGCAATCCGGTTCTTTGGCGTAGGCCCCGTTCGTAACTCGCATTCCGAGGGTACGAAAACAGCGAGTCCCACCTGAAGATGAAGGCGGGGGTGCCGTTAACCCCCTGCGGAGTCAGGAAAGGGGCCAACTGGTGATGGTGGGGATTGAGGAAGACAATCTGAAGTCTTTGCGAAGGAGGGGATAGCCTGATTGATGGATGTGGTAAATAGAGGGATGACCCAGCTTGGTGGAATAGAGGAGTTGGAGGAGAGATTCCATCTTGGTGGAGGTGGGGAGGATGGAGGTGCAGGAGCGACAGCATCTGCGAACTCAGACATGGTAAGCACTACCCTTTAAAGCTACAGTAATGATATGATTGGAAGATGAGGAGGTAATTAGTGACGCGAACGATTGAGTCTTCCTGCCAGAACTTGCGCTAGCTTCATTTCTTGAAGTTGTGCAATTTTCTGGCACATTGCTTGAAATAGGTGTGTTTGCTTTCAAACCGCATGGTCCATAAGCGAATGAGTGGCCCAAATTGCATTATAAGCTCAGGATAATGGCTTAAGTAGTGATGTTTGGGCTTGAGAGGCTCTGAAGCAAAAGTCACAGACCTATAATGAATGTACTGATCAATGAGCACTTTCAGATAAGCAACCTGATCATCCAGTATTGCTGGTGCACAAATTAGCTCTACAATTTGTCTTAAGAGTGGGACAAGCTGCCACACTTCTGATTCTGGATCCTTAACCCTTTCAGTGGTGAGTTTAAAATATTCTAGTGGACCCCCGAGAGTGAGTTTTTTTTAAGCGACCGTTATTTTAGAACGTTCGTCCTTATTGTTTCCATGGCGACGCGTCATGCTTGTCACGTGACTCAACACAGCCACAATAACACTGTATGACAGATAGATCGCTTTAATTTCGTTTTTCCTTTTTTATCCAGAATACTAACACACTTGCTTACCATGCCATGAACTATCTAATATTCCGATTCACAAATATGTGTGAATTAGTATGATTCGTCGTTTAAAACCCTATGTAAATGATCTGGATCGTGATTTGTAACGTGAGATGGGCGCGGCCATGTTTGTTTGCGCTGCAGTTCAAGAGAGTCCTGTCAGCCGCGTTTACATCACGTACATTCATCCGTTTCTCCCGAAATACATGCAAGTAAGTGGCTGGTGAACTAGAAGAGGAATAGAGTGAACCTTTTAGTTACTTTGTCTATGTGTATGTGATAGAAATAAAACACATTGGCAAATTATATTTGAATAGATGGTTATTTGCTGCTTCCATAGACCTATGTGTGTATTTTACAAACTCTTAATGTCTCGTTTTACTAGTACTTATGTGTATTTAAATGTCTGAAACCTAAAATAAGCATTATGTGGTTAAAAACACTGCATAGTTGTGATTGTATGACAAGTGTAGAGCTCGTCCTTCTCTGGCTCAGCGCCAGCCATCGCGCCACAGCGCAGTTTGAATTTGTCAGTTGCGTGACGTCACCGAACGTTCTAAATCCCATATGTGGGACCGTACTCCCAGGGGCACAGAAATTAGAATCCCATATGTGGGACCGTACTGCTCAAAGGGTTAATCCGGTGTCCAACAATAACTGGCAAAAGTCTTAAAAGACACCAGTTCTAAACAGCATGGCCACAAAGCTTCTCACTTCTGAAGTAAATCTCTGCTGGTTTATTGGCAGCATCATTTCCTGTGTACTCAAACTGCTTGATATAAGAATTGAGCTCTGTGTATGTAAAGCATTTCTCTTGATTTACCATGTAATCAATGAACATCTTAAGATCAAATGTCACAACCCCCTCAAAGAGGTCATGACCAAGACAGGGGGGCAGGCCAGGCTGACAAACATGAAAATAACTCAACTGATTTGGAAGGGGAGTTAAATTTGACCCCATCATCTGCATTATCACCACTGACAGCCAGTTCCTGAATATTTCTCTCATAAGACTCTACAGTTCGCTTCATAGCAGATTCCAAAGGTGTGGCATGAAATGCCTGTCTGTCAATTAAACAGTACCTGCAGAAATGTAGGCTTCGGCTGAAGTTCTCGACAAAACCACCGATAGTGTGGGATCCCAGGTTGTCACCTATGATAGAACACAAAGAAGCTTTCAAAATGTTGCCATCATTAACAACAACACCATTTTGTTCAAGATCTTTGAGATCTTCAATCAGTGATCTAAAAACATGAGCAGATCCAAACTGCTTAAAATCTTGCTCATTACACAGAAGCACAAGTTGCATGTGATCTATGTTTGATCTGTTGTGAGGTAAAATATCACTGAAGGTAAGATAAACTCCCAGCAACTTGTGTTTCTTTCTAGCTGAGCCCAAAGGATTCACAACCTCAAACGAATCCTGATACAAGATCAAACCGAGAGATGATGGATCAGTTTGAAACAAAGAATTTTCAGAAAAAATCTTACCATCCCTTACATCCCGAAGCAGACCATGTTCAGTTGTTTGTAAATGCATCTTTTCATATTGATCTCTCACAGACTGGCAATGAAACAGGGAACGTATAGTCTGCTTTACTGGGATGTACTGAGCAAAGCACTCTTTCCCATTTCTTTCACTAACTCCTAGAAAAACAGGGACTGGCTCAACATAGTGGAACTCTTCCTTGAAAAAGTCTTTCTTCTCTGTTCTGTACTTAGAACACCACTATTACAAGCGGTCAACAAATACTCCCTAGACAACTGTTCAATCACTTCATTGATCCTCACCTCTGGTAATTCAAGCAAAGCAAGCTGTTCTCTTAGTTTGCTAAGAAAGTAAGACTGACCAATATCATGGATATTCTGAAATTCTTCAACAATGTTTTGGATGGTAGACTCCGGTAATAGCAATTTCGATTGGAGTTTCAGATAGAAAAGGGTTAAATTTCTTAAAAAAAGAGATTCATCCACAACTTCAGAAAAATATTGCTCAGCAACCTGTGACATTTCACTTTCAGACACAACATCAGAAATGTGTGCTTCAACTGCCACAGCAGGCTCTTTCAAATGGTTTACAGAGCACTTTTTGTGTTTCCGTGACACATGTGATGCGAATGTAGATCTTACCTTAAATGTCTTGTTGCAACCAAAAGGGCACTGGTTCCCTTCCGGGAACTCGAGCCGCGTCAGGAACGCTATGGGGAACGCCATTGGCGGGCCGCACTCTGAATCATGTCTTGCAACCAATGAACGACGGGGGTGACGTCACAGGCGCGGTGACGTCACCGACCAGGAAGTATAAAGCACGTGCGTTTGAAGCCCGCGGCAGCTTTTAGCGCTCTGTGTCTGTGTCTGTCCCGGTCATACTGCTGTTTTTTCGTGCCAGTTTGCACGGCTTTTATTTGAGTAGTGTGACCACTTAAAAATGCAACCTAGGGGGAAAGAAAGTTTAGAAACTAAGGCAGTACAAGCAGCCACATAGATAGTGTGTCCCTCCCTGCCAATCCTTCATTGTTGGTGGGGATACACACAGTCTATGTGTGGTCTGCTTGAGTGTAGAGCACGCACAGTCAGCCCTCGAAAAGGCTGACTGTCCACAGTGTGAGCGTAAAAATCTCCACTGCGGGTGCTCCACGGAAGGCTCTCTTCGAGGAGGGAGCCTTCGCCAGCGTTTCTCGCGGGTCTGGCCCCGCTTCCGCCGAGGCGGAGCGGTAGCTGCACTTGTTGGGATCGCAGTTCGATCTATTAGAGGGACGGGAGATGGGTGTTTAAAAATACCCTATCTCCTCTCCTATCTGGTGGATCGGTAAACCTCCTACTGGATTAGGAAGCCCGCAATGCGGTTACTTCCCTCCAGGAAAGGTTTTCGACGTTTTCCATGTCTTCCTCCGAGGAGGTTGATGTGAAGTAAGTTGTCAAAAGTATTCAACCACTCCCCCCCCCCCCCCCTGATCGCCTCAGTATGATGAGCTGGTGGTTGTGTTGACTGTGCATTAGCTAAATAAGCAAATATGATCCGCAGGAAAGCAAACGTTCTGCTTCCTGCGGACTAAGTCAGCACTTCCAAATGGAGCTTTCTGTCCTTTCCGATCTACATTAAGTTTTTTAGATCTAGGAAAAACTAGAAAGTAAAAGATGATGCCGCGGGTTGGACAGACGCTATCAGCTATCTGTCGCCCAGTCTGGCATCATCCTTGAAAGCTCCGTCTTTGCTCTTCAGGCAGCCTAATAAAACTTCAGGCTTGAAGAGCAAATGAACACGTGTCGGGGTTCCTGACGGGAAAAAATTAAACCCCAGCCGTGTACCAGCTCCCCACATCAGAGGCGCAGAAACAGAGCGTTGCCACCCGCGTTCCTACGGCTATGCCTAGAGGACCCGGAAAGCAACGCTCTAAGTCGGGGGCTTCCAAGAAAAAGAAGAGGTTCGACCTGAGGGTCGTCCTCCAACCAGGAAGTCCTCGGCTAAACGGCCCTGAGCCACAACCGTCAGGGCCGTTTAGCCGAGGACTTCCTGGTTGGAGGACGACCCTCAGGTCGAACCTCTTCTTTTTCTTGGAAGCCCCCGACTTAGAGCGTTGCTTTCCGGGTCCTCTTGAGGGCAGCCCCGCTCGAGGGGGTTTGCACCGTACCCTTAGGTGCGGGTTTCAACCCCCTCGGGGCCCTCAGGAGATTTGTCAGCTAACCCTGCCAGTGTTACAGGGCGCGGCGATCTCCCGCGAACATCCTCTAGCTGTCCCGCCCGGAAACGTAGCGGCCCTGGAGAGTTCGCAACCCCTGCGGTGGTCCTCAGAGGAGCTAGCTCAGGAGCGTCCTGCCAGCTCGCTGTTACAGGTCTCCGAGTCAGTTCCTCGAGTAAATCCAGACACCAGCCTCGAGAGGCTGGTACCCTTAGTAGACTTTCTGGCAGCGTGGAAACTACTGCCAAATGTTTCAAAGTGGGTCCTGCGTACTGTAGAGAAAGGTTATGCTATCCAGTTCGGCGCCAAGCCGCCACCTTTCAGCGGGGTATTTCCAACCTTAGTGAGCCCCGAGCAGGGTCTGGTAATGGAACAAGAAGTAGAAACTCTTCTGAGGAAGGAGGCCATCGAGGTGGTCCCTCCTCAAGACAGGGAATCCGGGTTCTACAGCCGGTACTTCATTGTTCCGAAGAAGGATGGGGGGCTTCGGCCCATCTTAGATCTCAGGCTTCTAAACCGCTCAGTCAGAAAACTGAAGTTCAAGATGCTTACTGTCAGACAGGTCGTGTCACAAATCAGGTCCGAGGACTGGTTCGTCACGATAGATCTAAAAGACGCTTATTTTCACGTCTCCATCCTTCTTCAGCACAGGAAGTTTCTCAGGTTAGCTTTCAGGGGCAAAGCTTACCAATACAGAGTACTTCCTTTCGGCCTAGCTCTCTCACCCCGAACTTTCACGAAGTGTGTGAATGCTGCGTTGGCTCCACTGTGACTCCAGGGCATCCGCATACTCAATTATATAGACGACTGGCTGATCCTAGCCAGTTCAGAGCAGTTAGCGGTTCAGCATCGAGGTGTTGTTCTCGCTCACATGCAGAGTTTGGGGTTGAGACTCAACGCCAAGAAGAGCGTCCTCTCTCCATTACAGAGGACTACTTATCTGGGCGTGGTATGGGATTCATCCACGATGCGGGCACGATTGTCACCTGCTCGGATCGAGTCCATACTCACTGCAGTAAATGCGGTCAAGCTAGGCCAGTCACTCACTGTCAAACAGTTCCAAGTACTGTTAGGTCTTATGGCAGCCGCTTCCAACGTGATACCTTTTGGACTGCTGCATATGAGACCACTTCAGTGGTGGCTCAAAACCAGGGGGTTCTCCCCGAGGGGAAACCCATTCCGCAAGATCAAGGTCACGCGGCGCTGCCTACGTGCCTTAGTCATATGGAAGAAACCCTGGTTTCTCTCTCAGGGACCGGTCTTGGGGATGCCATGCCGCCGCGTCACGCTAGCGACAGATGCGTCCCTTACCGGATGGGGAGCGGTCATGAGTGGCCGCTCAGCCCAAGGCCTGTGGAGCCCTCACCACCTCTCATGGCACATAAATCGCCTAGAGATGCTGGCGGTGTTCCAGGCCCTGAGGAGTTTTCTACCAGACCTAAGAAACCGTCACGTGCTGGTCCGTACAGACAGCACCGTGGTAGTTTATTACATAAACCATCAAGGAGGGATCCGCTCACGCCCCTTATTCAAGCTGGCGTACCGGATCCTC
Source organism: Garra rufa (assembly GCF_049309525.1). Taxonomy (NCBI): domain Eukaryota; kingdom Metazoa; phylum Chordata; class Actinopteri; order Cypriniformes; family Cyprinidae; genus Garra; species Garra rufa. The sequence continues at coordinate 32,177,226 of NC_133364.1, read as the reverse complement.
CTGTGGTCTCAAGGAAAACTCCTCTCCCTGAGAGCAGTCCACATTCCTGGACATCTGAATGTGGGAGCAGACGTCCTGTCGAGGCAGGGGCCAAGGCCCGGGGAATGGATGCTTCACCCAGAGGTGGTGAAGCAGATCTGGAGAATGTTTGGCCAGGCACAGGTGGACCTGTTTGCGACTCGAGAGACATCGCACTGTCCCCTCTGGTACTCTCTAGTTCCTCCAGCTCCACTGAGGCTGGACGCCATGGCACAGACGTGGCCGAGGCTGCGTCTGTACGCCTTTCCCCCGATCGCTCTGCTCCCGGGAGTTCTGGAACGGGTCCGTCGGTTTCAAGTGCGGCTGCTACTAGTAGCCCCGCGCTGGCCGGCACGAGTATGGTTCTCGGACCTGGTATCTCTCCTCGACGGCTCTCCATGGGAGATTCCCGTCAGGAGGGACCTCATGTCTCAGGCTGGGGGCGCAGTCTGCCACCCCCAACCAGAGAAGTTGAGGTTATGGGTGTGGCCCCTGAGGGGGCGCAACTCATAGAAGCGGGTCTCCCTACTGAGGTGGTTGAGACCCTCCTCCAATCCAGAGCTCCCTCTACGAGGAAACTGTATGGCCTCAAGTGGAACTTGTTTGCGAGATGGTGCCACGTGCGCCACTTAGACCCAGTCAACTGCCCGGTCGGTACAGTTCTGGAGTTCCTACAGTCTCACCTTTCCGCAGGGCTAGCTCACTCCACCTTGAAGGTTTACGTGGCGGCTATAAGTGCCTACCACGCACCTCTAGGTGGCCTCTCAGTGGGCAGAGAGCCCCTGGTCATACGGTTCCTCCGCGGTGCGCTCAGGTTGAGGCCTCGAGTGACACCCAGGGTCCCCGCGTGGGACCTCGCTGTGGTGCTAGAAGCTCTATGTGAGCCCCCATTTGAGCCCATAGAGGAGTCTACAGATCGCATCCTCACAATAAAAACAGCGCTTCTGTTAGCACTCACCTCCCTCAAGAGAGTAGGCGACCTGCAGGCCCTGTCAGTGGCCCCGTCTCATTTAGAGTTTGCCCCAGGGATGGCCAAAGCCTTTCTGTATCCCAGGGTCGGGTACGTCCCGAAGGTCCCCTGCCTAGCACCGCAGCCGATAACGCTGCAAGCGTTTTATCCTCCTCCATTCGTGGAGCAGAGTCACAGGAAGTTAAACTGCATGTGCCCAGTCAGAGCTTTAGACGCATACGTCCACAGAGCTGCCATGTGGCGTAAAACAGAGCAACTGTTTGTCTGTTACGGCCCCCCTAAGAGGGGGAGCCCGGCTTCAAAGCCCACTATTAGTAGATGGATCATCGATGCCATAACTACTGCTTACGAGTCCTCCGATCTCCCTTCTCCATTGGGACTCAAGGCTCACTCCACTCGAGGTATGAGTGCCTCGAGAGCTCTGACGGCAGGTGTCCCCATACAGGACATCTGCAATGCTGCGGGTTGGTCCTCGCCCCTGACATTCGTCAGGTATTATGAGCTTGACCTCAGAGCCGCTCCAGGCTCTGCTGTGCTCTCGGCCTAGTGCGCTAGGCCTAGAGAGTCAGCCACCTCCCTAGCCAGGAGAAGACTTCTCAAGGCGCATTCTTTCTGCGGAAGGAAGAGAAGTTAGTTTCGCCAAACTAAAGAGATCTGCAAAACAAACAAAGAAATACCTAGCCTGTTGTCCGTGGAAAACTAGACAAAGGCTCTTACTCTCGCGTTCTGATGCTGTTTACAGACCGAGCCTTCAGTCCCTCTTGTCATGGCTGAATCCCCAGACAAAGTACTAAGACTCCTCGTGTGCCCGAGGGCCGAGGGGTGCCTCCTGCACTGGCTGGCGAACCAGGCGGAGGTCTTTATTCTCGTGTGCCTGCGGGCCGAGAACCTTACAGCCCTCTTGTCTGCGGAATGCTAGACAATGGCTTACTTGTCCTCGTGTTCTGATGCAGGATGCTATCAGACCGAGTGTAATGCGGTCCCTCTGGTTCCGGAAACTACCTTGACCAAGGACTAAGACTCCTCGTCTGCCTTAGAACAAGGCCGAGGAGTGCCTCATGCACTGGCTGGCTACCAGGCAGAGGCCCCTACTGTCTTCCCCGTGAGCCCGAGGGCCGGGGATTGCAGTGCCCTCTTGTCCGCGGAATGCCGACAATGGCCTTATCTCTCGCGTCCTGGCGTAGCACAGGCCGAGCCTTTGATCCCTCTTGCTCTGGCTGCACCCCCAGGCAAAGGATCACCCACTCCTCGTGTGCCCGAGGGCCGAGGAGCCTTGTGGTCAAGCTCACAGTCCGCGTGGGTCTACGGACCGGGGACTTCACACACCATCTGTCCGCCGAGTGCTAGACAGTGGTCATTCGGTCCCTCTTGCTCTGGCTGACTCCCAGACAAAGGACTAAGACTCTGCGTGTGCCTGAGGGCCGCGGAGTACCTCTCGCTCTGGCTGGCGACCAGACAGAGGAAGACTACCATTCCTCGTGTGCCCGAGGGCCGAGGACTACAGGGCCTCTTGTCCGCGGAATGCTAGACAAAGGCTCTTATCTTTCCACCTGCTGGCACAGACACTGCGCAGGGTTCGGAAATTATGGGGACGTAGGTAGTCTCGTTCCCCATAGCGTTCCTGACGTGGCTCGAGTTCCCGGAAGGGAACGTCTCGGGTTACTATTGTAACCTTAGTTCCCTGAGGGAACGAGACGCCGCGTCTCGGACCATAATTCCCGCCCCCTGCGGCGCTCGCTTCATGCTAGAGCTGCCGCGGGCTTCAAACGCACGTGCTTTATACTTCCTGGTCGGTGACGTCACCGCGCCTGTGACGTCACCCCCGTCGTTCATTGGTTGCAAGACATGATTCAGAGTGCGGCCCGCTAATGGCGTTCCCCATAGCGTTCCTGACGCGGCGTCTCGTTCCCTCAGGGAACTAAGGTTACAATAGTAACCCGAGACGATCTCCAGGCCTGACAGAATATGGTTCTTTAAATGAGACAGAAACTCTGTTAGGGACCCACATTGAACTTCACAAAAATCTACATGGCATTTTAATGTTTTATCACATAACTGTGCCTGAGAGTCCTTTTCAGACATGTGACGGTCACTGTGATGTCTGTATACATGGGACTTTAATGAGGAAAACTTAGCAAAAACATGTGGGCAGTCAGGCATACCACACTGAAATCGCATATTAGACACATTTCTATGCAGTTTCATATGCTGTACAAAATTTGTGATTGTACTGCTCTCGTTCTTACAGAACTGACAGGTAATGGTAAACATGTTAATCAGAATGATGCTTAACGTTATCAAAATCCATTATTCCTTAAGCTTATTACAAGCTCAAAGCAGGTGAACGGTAACTTTTTAAGGAGCACAAGTAACTTAACTTACAAATATAACATCATACATACTTACAAGTGAAGTTATAAAAAAAGAAAAACATGTTAGCATGTTCATTGAAACAACACGTGCTAATTACACCATGTGCTAGATGTGCCTAATAAATTCGGCGGAGAAACTAACGTTAAATTAAACACACTCTTTTCAACCTGACAAACGATGGAAGAATTATCTGATGTAACAAGATTTCACTTTTAAATAGAAGTACTGGGGTATACACACCACTTCTCACTCCCCACTGGGTCCACTGTCGGAAGGCGCAAAGTCGCAATGCGCATGTGCAGCGCGCCAAATAGCCACTGCTGATGACGTAATCACATGAGACGAACTGATCTACGGCGTCATTTAAAAAATTTATTACAGTTGAGAGTTTTTGTGCTATTATTAAGAAACAAATGTTTAATTTTAAAACTAGTGCCAAAGTTTACTTTTAAAATATAAAAATAAATACAAAAAATAAAGGCAGAGTGTAAATAGACGGTAGATACTATTGTAAGGATTAATCAGCTCAAATTTATAATGATTCAAATAATGAATCGAATCGAAAGATTCGGAACTTGATTAAATTGATTCAGAGTTAATGGATTACACTTCTTGACCATTCGTCCGGCGAAGTCGTCAATTCAGTACACTGTATCAACTCAAAAAGGTTTATATTAGGATCCTGGCCAAGATCACAAATAAACCAAAATATTACGTTAGGAAATTTTAAAGCTGAGGTAGCTTGATCTAAACACAGATAGAACTTTTGTGAACATAAAATTCAAGACACTTCTTTTAATGAAACAATGATTTATTGACTACTCTAAGACACAAAACTAATCTCTACTAAAACACAAATAAACACACACACACACACACACACACACACACACATTCACACTCATACAGTTCCGGGGATGAGAAATTACTGAGTTGAAGGGAACCCCAAATGTTCTAGTATCTTAACTAGTTCTTAGATCGCAACCTTAGAAAATCACAAAAGCAGAGACTTAGCTTTTAACTACTTAGGGAGTATTTTGCACCAGTTTCAGCGAAGTAAAGAGAGATCCTGTTACTTGCGTTAGTGCCGGGAACGGGGGTTCCGGGGGCTCGTCTGAGCAAAAGTTCTGGTTGGTTGCTTGGTCGATGACGTACTTTGGGAGATCCTTCGACGTGGAGGAGTGGGCTGGTTGCCGGGAGGAGCTTCGGTTGCCGGGTTGCGCAGGTTGATGCGCTGGAAGTTCTTTTGAGTCGGCGTTGCGAGACTTGGAAAAGTTCGGCCGTCACGAAGCTTCAGTTCTGTAGAGTTTTGATGGCACCGTCGCTTGCTTGGTTGAGTGGTCGAGCGCAGATGGAAAGGGCACTCAAACCACAAGAGGCGAAAGGCGTGAGGCGAGAGCTGAGAGCTCTGAGTTCGCTGAGTTCTGGTAGGAACATGAAGTTTTAAACGGGCCGCTAGGGCACATCCCACGATGCTGGGATCCAATGGCATTGCTTAAGGGGCGGGTCACACCACCCCCTTTCCGTCCTGTAATTCCTTCTGGTACGTAACTTATTAGGATATGGATTTCTCTGCAACTTTTGTTATTAACTTCAATAAACTAATGCAATGCATAAAGTATACAAAATATCATTTTCTCATTCACTCGTACAAGCTGCATTCATCATGATATTTCAATGCATATGAAATAGTGGTATCTTGCTTGCATGCTAATACATTGGACAACTTCCTTTTCTAAAGGCATATAATGCATAGATTAAACTCCAATGATCACATAAAACACATCGAGCATATAAACGAAAACATGAAAACATATGATACTGTTTGCCCTAATAGTAACACTAATAAGCTGATTGTTTCTTAAAGAAATGTCTCTGCAGTGTACGTATCTCTATTGAGAGACGGGGTGTGTTGGAATGTCAGAGGAGAGGGGGACAGGAAATCCGAAAAATCATGTGAATCACGCTGGACAGATCATGTGCCTTGGATGCTCTGAGACAAAGAGCGTTTTTCCTCCTCTCAGGATGCGTAAGACGCAGATCTCGACAAAAGCGGTCCGGACAATTAGCGTCTGGTGATCGTCATGTGATGGTCATGTGTAAATTTTGTGGCTGAGAAAGAGGGTCCTTTTGTTTCTTTGGAATGTGGCCATTTCCTACACTATTTAAACTATCCAAACTGATCTCTTGTCTCTTAGTGCAAATAGACACTCCGAAAAAGGCAACATCAAGTGTCATTACATACATGTTGTCATGTAGCATTTGCTACGTAGCCTGTTTTAAAAAATACAGTGTTGTAGACATAATTGTAAAATTTACAGCAGTCTTTAGCATGCTCCCACAATACATAGCGAAAAACAGTAACACTGTAATTTTTAAATTACAGTGGTCTATTGTAAATATTTACTGTAAAAATTACAGCAATTTCTTACAGTGCACTATCCATTATTAATCGCTGTTTACATTTAACATATTAAAATAATAAGAATCTTTCTTGTGTTTTGATGCTTCGCTAGTTATTTTTGTCACTTCAGTTTTAATCAGGCTTTTTGTCTGGTCGGGTAAGTATTACATACATAGTATATATTAGTATTATGCATAGTATTATTTGTATAAAAGTGAAATAATGTCCCTCAGGGAAAGCACGTACAAAGGGAAAAGCAGAGGACCTAATATTGTGCCCAGTGGCTCTCCATATTTGCGTTTGATGAAACGTCTCTTCATTCACAGTTTTTGTACTATAATGAGGCTTAAATCCTGAAAGGTACAGTTACTATGCAAAAGTGAACATATTTGACAGGACACTATATTTCTAATATTTTAGAAATAAATTATTTGAAATTGGTCTATAATTAAAGCCTGTTTGGGGTTTGATTGTCAGTTTGAAGGTTTCTGGAACATGTCCTGAAGAAAGTAAAGAGTTAATAATAATGAAAAGAGGTTTTGTGATTATATTTAATACCTCTTTTAGTAGCTTAGTGAATTTAAGGTCTAGTATACATGTTTGTTATGTGCCATTACAACTTGTTTTAACTTGCATTTCTTTTTTTGGTTTAGACTTGACGTCACTGAAAAAGGAGAGTCAAGAACTCATTGAAAATGAAGACAAAGATCAGTATGAGAAACAGTGTGATTTCATAACTGGAGAAAAATCATTTAGTTGCTCACAGACTGCAAAGACACAAAAAAAGCTCATAAGACAGCAAATAGAAGTTATTTCACCTGCCAACAGTGTGGAAAGCGTTGCAACAGATTTGGAGACCTTAAAGGGATAGTTCACCCAAAAATGAAAATTTGATGTTTATCTGCTTACCATCAATGCATCCAAGATGTAGGTGACTTTGTTTCCTCAGAAAAACACAAACGAAGATTTTTAATGAAAACCGGTGCAGTCTGCCAGCCTTATCATGGATGTGGATGGGCACCAGACCTTTAAAAGTAAACAAAAACATGCACAGACAAATCCAAATTACACCCTGCGGCTCGTGACGATACATTGATGTCCTAAGACACGAAACGATCGGTTTTTGCGAGAAACTGAACAGTATTTATATCATTTTTTACCTTTGATACACAGCCACGTCCATCTCTCCTGAGCACGAGTTTGGCATCAGTCACGTCACATGTGCACGCGCTCTGTCGTAGAATACGCAAACGCCGGAAGCGATCTGTCGCATGAATACGACACTCATTGTTTCCACAGTGCACAGAGATTGTGGGTATAGCGGCTATTCAAAATGGTAATTACTTGCGCGTATCCTGATTGTTTAAACCGATTTAAAGCTAAAAGATTACGTTTGCTTGCACAAACTCATCCGGGACTTTTCACTGATTTCCCCTTACGGCGTTTGCGTATACTACGCCAGAAGCGCGTGCACATGTGACATGACTGATGCCAAACTCATGACAGATGGACGTGGCTGTGTATCAAAGGTAAAAAATGATATAAATACTGTTCAGTTTCTCGCAAAAACCGATCATTTCGTGTCTTAGGACATCAATGTATCTTCACGAGCCGCAGGGTGTAATTTGGATTTGTCTGTGCATGTTTTTGTTTACTTTTAAAGGTCTGGTGCCCATCCACATCCATGATAAGGCTGGCAGACTGCACCGGTTTTCATTAAAAATCTTCGTTTGTGTTTTATATAAACATAAAAAGGCCAATATCAAAATTTTTATTGAAAGAGATTTGATATTTTATCCATTCAATAAGCTATGAAAGTGATCCAAGTTCCACACACACACACACACACACACACACACACACACATACATATATATATACAATTTTATATGGGTAAATCTTTGTTTAACAAACCTGATTTTTTTTTTTTTTTTTTTTTTTTGTAAACTGTCTAAAAATAATGTCATCTAGCCCATATGTATATTAACACCACTGACTGTACAAACTCCTATTAAAACAAGCTTCTTCAGCGGGTATCCATTATAAAACACATGCCAGGTGTGCTTGTGCAAAAAGCTATTAGATCATGTGCATACACGGTTTGTTTGCACATGAAAAATAACAGACTTTTGTGCGTATAATAATGCACAAGTTACAGTAATGTATGAAGATGAAAGCATGTTAGTGCTATCCCTCTCTGTACTCATAGAGATTGCATTCTAGTGCCTGCTGTATAAAAAAAAAAAAAAAAAATGTATTGAGGTCTATCAGAACACTCAAATCGCCCAAAAGGGGGTGACATAACCCTGATAGCAAACATACATCACAGAGACGTCCATTTGACGTCTGCATTTACATCTGCAAGACATTTTTTTTTTTAGATTGTTTGGTCATCTGCAATATGTCTATTAGTGTTGGGCGATATGGGACACAGATAGGTCATATCTAGGGCTCTTATGGGCCACAACGGGTATATATATATATGGGCTACCATATTTGTCTTTTTGGGTTACCTTATTTTACAGTAAACCCCTAAATACAAACATATGTAATCAATGAACAGAAACCATTACTTCATGCTTTACTTTATTAATAGAATATTTATTAACATATTATGTGTATTAACAGACAAGTATCAAAAGTAAAAGCTTTTGACAAACTTTATATTTCACAAACAAAACAAAAGTGCAAGAGTGCAGTTTTTCAGTCCTCTGTCAGAAAACTATATTTCACAAACAAAAACAAAAGTGCAGTTTTTCAGTCCTCTGTCAGAAAACTATATTTCACAAACAAAAACAAAAGTGCAGTTTTTCAGTCCTCTGTCAGAAAATTCTATATTTCACAAAACAAAAGTGCAAGAGTGCAGTTTTTCAGTCCTCTGTCAGAAAACTATATTTCACAAACAAAAACAAAAGTGCAGTTTTTCAGTCCTCTGTCAGAAAATTCTATATTTCACAAAACAAAAGTGCAAGAGTGCAATTTTTCAGTCCTCTATCAGAAAACTATATTTCACAAACAAAAACAAAAGTGCAATTTTTCAGTCCTCTGTCAGAAAACTATATTTCACAAACAAAAACAAAAGTGCAGTTTTTCAGTCCTCTGTCAGAAAATTCTATATTTCACAAACAAAAACAAAAGTGCAGTTTTTCAGTCCTCTGTCAGAAAATTCTATATTTCACAAACAAAAACAAAAGTGCAGAATCTCAGTCCTCTGTTGTCGCTCTCCCAACGGCCCTTTGAAAAGAGAAAATAAATAAATCAACCATTTTTCAACTTTTGCAATTCCTTTTCACAGTTCAAACAGATGCGACAGGTTAGTCTTTGGCTATTTGCCGACACCGATATCAATCTGATATTTTTATTTTATTCTTTAACTAATACTAATAACAATAAATTATATATAAGCACTTTGCTTACTAGCCACCTAAAAACATCTCACTCAAATGGTGAACAAATACTTCTCCAATATAGTCCACAACAAGAGTTGATAATTAAAGACTGCAACCTTTTATTCAGAAGAACTTAAGATGAGTTTGGTACTTGTTTCTGAATGATTTTAACATTTATTTGCTATATTTCAGATCAATATATTTGTTTTCCTTAAAATTTGAATTAACTTTAACTTTATTCCAATGCAATATGATGAATGATGGGACCACCGTACTGTTTAAATAGGGTTGGATAAATATTTTTTGCTTTTAAACAGTGTGTGTGATTTTGGTTGGGTGACAGTTGTAGGTAAGCCTACAGTTTGACAAGAGTTTATAGTTTGACAAAAGCACAATGTTGTGTTTACACAAATATAAGTAGGCTAAACACTTTTTTACAGTTTTAATGATAATGACTTTTACCCATCTTGCTCTCCACCACGTGCCCTCGCTGTACGGTTTCCTCCCCTGTCCCTGGCACCAATTAGCCACTTTGACACTGCCTTTTCAGCATCTCTTCTATTAATCTGGTTTGTAAGGGCATTTTTTTTTCAAGCTTCCTGTAAAATAGATAAAGAGCATTAGAGTGAGATTAAATTCCTCATTTGAGCCCTTGCAACTAAGCAGAAATCTCCACCATGTTAATTTTCAGGTAATACAATAATGGTATTGGTCGGATATAATATTCTGTCATACACGACATTTTTGTTGCAAAAGTTTATTAAACAAACAAACAAACAAACAAACAAACAAACAAGGAACTGGTTCTGTACCTGTACCTGAAAACTACAGTTAATTTAATCTAAATTTGTAACTTTTGTCCAATTGTATTTACCTATGCTTGTAACTAGTGTATTTTTACTTATTTTATTTGTAGTACCTCACTTGTATTTAATAATGATTACCTTTATTATTTATTATAAACCATGAGTTGTGTGATTGCTACACCACTAATTAACAGTTACTTATCACTGAATTGGCAGTGTACCTGGTCCATATTGTCATAATTAAGGTATTCTCTATCCTGGTATGGACAATTATTTGCATACAATCAAATTGATTTATGAAGAACTCAACTCTACAAAATAACCTTTGTTTGCACATTAATATGTTTAAACAGCGAGTAAACATACCATATACAACCTCAAACAGTTTGAGCCCCCGAAACTCTCGCTTTCCATGGCGGCCAAAAAAATTGTACTCTCTTGATAGGGAGTGGTCTAAAAGGAAGGCCATCATTCTTCTGGTGGCTTCATCCAATGTTCTTCCTCCAATTTCTGCCACCACGCCAACCTAAAGAAAAATAAGATTATCATAATGGGAATTAATTACGATTATCATCGGAAGTAGTAATCTACTATTTGCATAGTGTATCGAGTACCTAAATACAACTCTGTTTTTCATAATTCCCAGGGAACACTCCCATAATACATGCAGTTGCCTCTCTAACAGATGTTTTATACTTGTACTTGAGTTATTAGCAAAAAAGCTACAGTACTGTGCAAACGTCTTATGCCACCATTATTGTATGATATAATGACCATATGCTAATTGTGGTAAGTATTTAGTGTGACCTCCCCTTACACTTGAGCAATTGATGGGATCATGAATAAGGAAAAGTACAGACAGGTTTCAATTTATAATGCCATTCCTTCTGGAAAGTGCCATATTGGGAATGTTTTTATTTTTTCAGCATGATAACGATTCCAAGTACACTGCTAATACGGTGAAATCATATTTGAAGAGAAAAACAGCTTACCTGAATTTATAGAGGCAGTATGGGGTCAACTAGACAGGAAAAATAAAATACGGCCTAAATCTAAAGATGAACTCTGGGAAGTGCAGTAAGCAGCCGAGGTAAAATAAATATGCCAGACGATTACTTCAGAAAACTTAAGGACAGTCCTCCCAAAAGAGGTGTGAGATGTGCTCAGTGCAAAGAGAGATTACACAAAATACTGACTTTTGCCTGAAGAAGCCTTTTTGTTATTATTTTGTGTACATATTTCCTGTACTTTCTGTACATATTTCCTATACTTTCTGCATCTTAATAAAGAAACCGAAAAATAAATGTGGGTGGTAATTAAAACTTTGCTAAAACAACTAAGCTTGTGGTGGCCTAAGACTTTTGTATAGTACTGTATGTGCAAAAACATTAACGATCAGCCCAGTAAATTTGTTAAATGGTCATATTAGAACATACCACTTGTTTGTGGAAGGTGGGGTCTGCCAATTTTTGCTCCATTTCAGCAAAATCCGAGACTGTCCTCAGGGGGAACACAATATCTGCTGGAAGTGCTGTAACTGCACTTGCATCCCGTTGTGTGAGGAGTGACTGTATCATCCTCCCATGAACCCTTTGCATCTCCTTTATTTCCTCCAGGACGGTTAGGAGACGTGCAAACATGGCATCTCTAAATGCAGGACTGGCACCTTGCAGAACTCTACAGGGGCGGTCTGGTGTAACAGCTGTTAAAGGTGTTGAAAGTGGAGAGGGCTGAATAAGTGCACGGGTCCTGTCCAAGTGGGTATCCTCCGGTTGGAGGTTCTCTGGCACTGGGGGAGGTAAATGCTGATCTCTAAATGCAGAACTGGCATCTTGCAGAACTCTACTGAGGCGTTCTGAAGCAACGGTCATTAAAGGAATTGAAGGTGGTTGAATAAATGGACGGGTATTGAGTGAGTGGGGAGCCTGCAGTTGGAGGTTCTCTGGAACTGGTGGAGGTAAACTTAAAATAATCTTCACATAAAAACCCATTATAATAAATGTCATATTTACCTGTAGCCTAGCCTTCCTGTCTAATAGGAAATATAGATAAATAGAATAAACACTTTACAGTCTTAACTGCATAATTTATCAATTAAATTTAGATTAATCCTTATTAAAGATAAAATTTTCTGTTACCTTTGTTTTTTATATTAACATTGATGACAGACATCACACAGCAACTTAATTACTAGGCTGCTGTCACTTTAAGATCTGCCGCACGTGATGCAGATCTGACACAACTCATTTCCTCACAACTCTTTACAGTCATTTAACGTTATTTAACTTAAACTAAAATGCTGACTAGGTCCTTTGAAACACTGATGAACAATATGGTGGCATATGTGTAAACAAAGAAAGAATCATGATCATGCGTAATAAATCATATTTCATGATGATGTACTCATCTTAGTTAATGTTTTAATTAAGGTGTTGTTCATCCAAAAACGTAGAACTCGTGTTAGTTCCTGATGATTCAAGAGATATTAATGCATGAATGAATGCATAATTCATGCATGAATCTATACATGAATTCATGATAATTCATGTACCCTTACCGTAAAGTGTTATAATAGTTAATATTTTGAGTAAAACTTTAGAACACTCTTCCATCATCAATGAATAACTACACAGGAACAAATGAGTAACACACTATTAACATTCTACTAACTAATATTAACTAACAAGGAACTCTGATTAATGAAATAGTAATAGCACTCAATTGAATGTGGTAACTGTTAGTTCTATAACTAATCAATAACTGCTATGTATTTCATACCTCCCAGATAACTACTAAGATAACTAATATGAGTTCATAATGCATAAATTAGGAAGGGATTGGAACCGTATTCTAAAGTGTAACGTTAACTCTATTTGGTATATTTTGTGCCATTTGTTATTTGAATTAGCACTAACGTTAAATAAAAAAAGGGAAAAATAGCACAGGCCGCGGAGATGGTGTTAAAGCTTCTCGAATCTAACGTTAAGCGGTTAGTTGTTCTGTGACGAATAGACATTTATTAAAGATTTATAAAAAATTTAACATTTGAGAAAGGGATGTTTTCATTGAATGCGCACACTTTTAAAATAACAGCTTAGCTGCTGAAATGGTCGCTGTATGGCGTTGTTCTGTGATCACAAAATAAACGGGAGCAGACACGATTAAACAGGCTTGTTTAGTAATTGCATTTGAAAAATTAATAAGGCAATGCTTTCATTTTGGCTGTTTGATGTGCACATCGATCTTTTACAAATTAAAAATTGCTGTCATTGTGGGATTTATCGTAAAACAATTGGTAAAATTGTAAAGCTGGAGTCTCAACTCCAATCAATTTGTCATAATACACAGTTGGTGTATTAACAATAACATAAAAAAAATAAGAATGTTATAATAGCGTACAGATCGCTTTGGTCATGGCGCCAGAAATATGGCGCGATCTGGGGGAATTCGAAATTCTAAAGTGACAAGAAGCTTTTGGATAACATCGTGTTTTGAAAACAATGTATTTTAATTAACATTTATATTGTGAAATGTAACTTTCTTACCTTGACTTAGCCTTGACTACGAAGACAGCGAGAATCTTCCAAATCTCCTCCCGAAAATTACAGCAGAGAGTGAGTGAGACTGAGTCGCGGGCACGAAATAGACCTTTCTCACAACTTCCGTATTTTGCACCGGAAATACGTAATTGCTGTGTAAACCTATTTCCGCCCCGGTATGCCGGTAACCAGTTAAACAACGTGAAAAACGCTTAACGTGGCTTAATGTATGTAAAAAACGACCAGGAAACCCCAAGTTTCTGTCAAACCTTACGTGGAACAAACATTAACTACTATCAAAAGAACGAGCCCTTATTCCACAGATAAGTGAATTATATCACGTTAAGTGTTTTCTCCCCCATAGAAGCCCATTATAAGGAAACAGCTTAACGTGGTTTAACGTACCTCAACAGCAACCAGGGAAGACCAAACTTCTGTTACATTTTACTTATAATAAATACTTTCTGCTCTCAAAAGAACGAGCTCTTATTCAGCATATAAAGTGATCGCCCCCCATAGAAGTCCATTATAACAAACTTTTATCAAACAAGCTTTTTCCTTAATGGAGTTCTATAGGGAGAAAACGCTTAACACGATATAATTCACTTTATATGATGAATGAGATCTCATTCGTTTGACAGCAGCAAGTACTTTTATATAAGTATTTTTTGACAGAAATTTGTTTTTTTCCCAGTCGTTGTTAAGATACGTTAAACCACGTTAAGCTGTTTCCTTATGGGTTTCTATGGGGACGCTTATCGTGATATTATTAACTTTATATGCTGAATAAGAGCTCATTCTTTTGACAGCAGAAAGTGTTTATTATAAGTAAAATTTTAAGCCACGTTAAGCTTTTTTTTTTGTATAATGGACTTCTATGGGGGGCGATCACTTTATATTATGAATAAGAGCTCGTTCTTTTGAGAGCAGCAAGTGTTTATTATAAGTGAAATTTACCATAAATTTGGTCTTCTCTGGTCGCTGTTGAGGTAACATAAGTTAAACCACGTTAAGCAGTTTCCTTATAATGGGCTTCTATGGGGGAGAAAACACTTAACGTGATATAATTCACTATCTGTGGAATAAGGGTTTGTTCTTTTGATAGTAGTTAGTGTTTGTTCCAAATAAGGTTTGACAGAAATTTGGGGTTTCCTGGTCGTTTTTTCGTACGTTAAGCCACGTTAAGCGTGTTTCACGTTAAGCGTTTTAGAACGTCCCGGATAAACTCTTCGTGGAAAAATGTATATCCTTTATCCAATTTGTTCCTCTTTGTGACGGAGTTTTCCTCCACGACTCTTATCACGTCGGCAAAAGTTATCTTTGGCAACAGTGAGGGAAGTTGTGTAGACTCTCTCCATTTTAATTTTAAATTACCCGGCTTTCTGCTGTGTTGACATTACACAGGAAGTCTGCATACCCTGCGATTGCGTATTTCCGGTTTCTGTGAAAAAGGTCTATTGGCGAAAAGGGTGAGGGGGATGTCTATGGGGGAATGGGGAGTGCTGAATGAAATCTCGCGAGATCCATCCTGCAAAAGTTTTTTATTTTATTTTATTTTTTTATCTGTGTCACCGTTAACCCTTGTGTGGTGTTCATATTTTTGTTACTCAGCCAGTGTTCGTGGGTATTTTTGGGTTTTTAATTCAACACAATCAAAAATGTTATGTTAAAATACTCAACAGATGTTTACTTCATCCCAATTACAAGCAATATAAACAGCATATATGGTTAATATTTTCTCTTTATCTTTGTTAGATCACATTTAAGAATTGCAACCTTGTGTGGGAATGGCAGGA
The DNA here is from genome assembly GCF_049309525.1 of Garra rufa. Lineage (NCBI taxonomy): Eukaryota > Metazoa > Chordata > Actinopteri > Cypriniformes > Cyprinidae > Garra > Garra rufa. Next base: position 32,161,931 of record NC_133364.1, on the reverse strand, counting down.
GTAGAAACACAAAACTCACTCTTGCACTCTTTCACACTTACACACAATCGCTCTCTCACACGCACACACACACACACACACACACACACACACACACACACACACACACACACACACGCACATGCACACACACGAACACACACACACACACACACACACACACACACACTCACTTATGTGGTGTACGGTCACTCTCCATAGGTATAATGGTTTATCTAATGTACAAACTGTATAATCTATCCCCCTGGCCTACACTAACCCTACCCCTAAACCTACTAATCACAGAAAACTTTTGGCATGTTTTGAATTTCAAAAAACACCATTTTGTTTTAGTATGAGGACACAGATGTCGTCATATGTTTACGTTGTAATACCCATGTCATTATACACATTTGTGTCCTCATAAACCATATACAAGAACATACACACACTAACAGCAGGCCCTGACAGGAGGAGGACAGAGTAAAGGTACACAGAACCTTCAATTTCCACACTTTTATTAGCCCTGGGTCCAGTGGACCCGAACATCCTGTGTGTAATATAAATGTGTAGGGGGGGTGTACAGTGTGTTTTCATTGAAAATGTGTTCTGATATTCCTCACAGAAAATGAGCCAAGGCCAATGAGTCTCAGTTTGAAAAAATAATTAATTGTATCATTTTTCTTTTAATACAAAATGAAAACGGGTCCAACAGACCCGAACACCATAAGGGTTAAGTGTCTGTACCTGTAGGTGTCTTTTTGTAACTGTTTAAATTATATTGTGAGTAAAAGTGTGCATACTTTTGACTGCACCACTATGACAGTATCTGCAGGGTCTTGATCCTTTTAATTGGCAGAAAATCGGTTAAAATGGCAATTGTGCTGGCATTTGTATAGATAAAAGTTATTTCAAAGGTGCATACGTGTGTACTATCTATAAAAAAAAAAACTTTGGGTTGGACTGTTTGCACTTCCTCTGTAAAATGAATTAGCCCATTTTCAACCCATGCATTCATTTCCCATTAGTGAACCACCTAGGCCCCACAAAGGGAGCCCAACTGGGTTTGCCCATGTTGGACTTACTCAGTTGACCCAAGTGGGCCCCTTTTGAGCCCATGTCCATCTGTACCCCTGTAGCCCATTTGTAACCCATATGGGCCCCAGATAAGAAGCCCATTTTGAGCCCATGTCCATCTGTACCCATGTAGCCTAACCCATATGGGCCCCAGATAAGAAGCCCCTTTTGAGCCCATGTCCATATGTACCCCTGTAGCCCATTTGTAACCCATATGGGCCCCAGATAAGAAGCCCCTTTTGAGCCCATGTCCATCTGTACCCCTGTAGCCCATTTGTAACCCATATGGGCCCCAGATAAGAAGCCCCTTTTGAGCCCATGTCCACTCTGTACCCCTGTAGCCCATTTGTAACCCATATGGGCCCCAGATAAGAAGCCCCTTTTGAGCCCATGTCCATCTGTACCCCTGTAGCCTATTTGTAACCCATATGGGCCCCAGATAAGAAGCCCCTTTTGAGCCCATGTCCACTCTGTACCCCTGTAGCCCATTTGTAACCCATATGGGCCCCAGATAAGAAGCCCCTTTTGAGCCCATGTCCATCTGTACCCCTGTAGCCCATTTGTAACCCATATGGGCCCCAGATAAGAAGCCCATTTTGAGCCCATGCCCACTCTGTACCCCTGTCGCCCATTTGTAACCCATATGGGCCCCACATAAACGTGTTGGCTGGGTCAGTTCATATTGAATGCGGAGAAGTGATGCGCGTGTAATACACGTGCATATGTTTAGCGCCATTTGATCGCATCGTAATTCTAGTTAACGCATATAGATGTTAATGAGATTAATGTTTGTTTACTATATACAGACTGATTATGATTCATTGTAATTAATTCAGCCTGAACCATGTTTTACTACCTCTGTTATCCTAATGACTGCAATGCTAATATAACACTCCCGTTAGTATCAGTGAATCTATCACCATTCTGTATGATGAAAATCTCCCATTTTCACTGCACGCGGTGTGTTAAGGCGACCTGGCCTCTCTATGCTTGTTTATACCGCGGCAACTTTCTGAAGCATCCTAGAACAGTCTCTCTGTGCTGCATTGCTAAAGTTAAGTTCTTTGTTGACGGATAATAATAATAATCGTCTACCTATCGTCAAAGGCATCAGCAACAGGCAATATCTCTGACTATCGTCTAAACACGATACTATCGTCTATCGGCACAACCCTAAAGTCTATAGGACGTTTTTGTGTCAATGTTAACTCCCTGAGGCCGGCTGTATCGCCGGCGATACGAGCTCATTTTTTTTTAGATCAGCGCAAAAGACACTAAAAATGCTCTGTCGGTTTTAGTCATACAAATTAGAGATATACATCATTGGAAACTGTAGAGTGTGTACTTTTATTTGTGCACACTCACAAGAACAGCAGAAAGTTGTGCTTTTTTATTTAGAATAAAGAAAACAAACAGGGTGATTTCTGTTTTCTCTGTCTCCGCGAACTGCTTTTAGAAATGCGTCACTTAAATCATTCAAACTCGGTGAATACTCAGCACACAAACAGAAAAGTGCCCAGATAGCAAACTGACATAGAATCAACGTAGAATCGACGTCTCCCGTGACATCGAAACGACGTTGATCTCCGACGTCGATCCAACATCAGTTTTGCTCATCGGGGTAATGTTGAATCGACGTCAGGCACGCCATTCAAAACTAACGTAAAATCGACGCAATTGGTTCACTTACCCAACGTTGAATCGACGTTGATTTTCAGTTGGTTGAAACGACGTTATAGAATCAACACATATTCCACATAAAATCGATCTAATTGGTTGGCTTACCTAACGTTGAAACGATGTTGATTTCAGGGGGGTAAAACGATGCTACACAATAAATATTGTCTGCTTGTTTCTTACATACTTTTTAATAGACAAATTAGCCTGTATATACAATAATTTATGGAACACACATCAAATTCAGTCATAATTTATTTATTATTTACACAAAATTCACAAATACATGTTTAGAGCACAATCTGTCTATAAGACTAACATAGAAAATGCTTTGACACTCAAATACATACAAAGAAATCAAATTATAGGAAGTAAACACAAAGAAAGTAATTTATAGGCTAATAAAGAAGTTACAAATTAAAAGCTATATTCACTTCAGAATTAAAAAATGTAAAATGTGCTTGAATTTTGTTTAGTGGGGCACAAAAGGAGATGTAAGGCAGACAGCCTCAGTCACCATTCACTATTATTGCTATCATTCTATATAATTACTGAAACTATGCCACTATCTCCTTTTGTGTTCCACAAAATAAAGACATATTGGTGAAAAGATGATTTATAAAGAATTCCTACCCTTGAAAATAGAAGACAGAGGTACATAGCAGATTAATCGATTTTCTTTTGCAATTAAAATGTAGGTTCCTTGTGATATCAGGGGTGTGAACTAATCAGGTCAGGTTTGAAAAGGGTGATCCAGACATAACCCACAATATCAGGCATAGACAAAGTTAATTTCAAATTGCTGTTTTATGTAATATCACTCCATATACACATTTTTAGAGGATTTTTTAGCATTTGCCTAAAAATATTATTTTGTGTATATATTCATATAAAACGGCAGCATTTTATTTAAAATGTACATTTCTAAACATTATTAATGGAAATAATATGTAAAATATGCTATGTGTTTCTGTCCCTTGATGGAAAACAAATACTTGAGTAAATGAAATGAATGAAAATTACCTGAAATTACCACTTTCAATGGCAGCAGTGGAACACTCATGAGCTCATTTACCATTTTCACTCCCTAAAAGTTTTGCATGTTTTTCTTTTAGATGTATAATCATGAGTTTTGATACATTTGCATCCCTAAATATTTTTTAGTTGTTTATGTCCCTTTGTTATATTTGCATACCATACATCTATTGTATGTGGTATTATTATTAGCAAAACTGAGCACCTGTGACAGTGGAATTTGTATTTGTAGAGAATATATAAGTATGTTTTAGGAGTTGCAAATGTGTATTTTGTTTCTTTCACAAACACAACAAAACCTTCTCAAAATATATATATTTTTTTTTTTGCAGGAGCAAAAATCCTGTTTCACAAATGAAAAAATTCACACACCCTGTTATACCAGATTTATGCAGGACTATATTCCATTTTTTCTGAAATGTGTATTTATTAGAACTTCACATATTTACAGACTTTATTAGAATTTAGCATAGAATCTAGCACTTACCTATTGTATTCTATTCTATTCGCTCCAATTTATTAAAAAAATAAATAAATAAAAACTTGCTAAGTGTACTGTGCTAGTAGAAGCGGTCAAAGGCCACAAGTTGTATTTATCAATGGAGAGAACGCAAGTGTGTGAGTGGGATGTCACATACTGATTCGTCATGTGAGATACCAGTTCTATTTTACTGTTGTGGTCACAATTTTTAGCACCCTCAGTAAATATGATCAAAGAAACCTGTAAAAAAGTACTTTAATCGAAAAGGATTAAAGGCTTACTCCACCCTAAAATGAAAATTTTGTCATTACCCCCATTTTGGATGAAAACCAGGGGCTTTGTGGCTGTCCCATTGACTGCCAAGTAGATAACACTGTCAAGGCCCAGAAAAGTATGAAAGATGTCGTCAAAATAGTCAATCTGCCATCAGAGGTTCAACCATAATTTTACAAAGCTACAAGAAAACTTTTTGTACACAAAGAAAACAAAAATAGTGACTTTATTTGTCTCCTTCGTGCCACCGTAGCGGCATTTTGGAGAGTATCCACTGGGCGCAAACAGCATAAGCTGTTTTCTACATTTATTGGATTAGAACAAAAACAACATTTCCACGTGACGCAGCTGACAGAGAACAGCGTATGGCAAAATGGCGCTATGGTGATGCAGAGGAGACAAATTGTTGAATAAAGTTGTTATTTTATTTTTATTTTTTTTGCGTGCAAAAAGTATGCTTGTAGGTTTGTAAAACGGCAGATGAACTATCTTAAATTGTGTTTGGAAGACAAACAAAGCTTTTATGGGTTTGAAATGACATGGGGAAAAGTAAAAAATTAAAAATAAAAAAAAAAGTTCATTTTGGGGTGAAGTAACCCTTTAACAATGCAGTTTTATTTTCACAGGCTTCATATTTACCTAGGGTGCCAATAATTCTGACTACAACTGTATATGCAAATGTGCAAATTTTGTTCATGACTTGAGATTTTTATCTGTGAGCATATAAGTTACTTAATTTGTGAATTGTAGAATAGGATCTGTGCACCTGAGAATTTGAAATGGTATAACTGTTGTGTTATGTTTGTGAGAAAAAGTACAAAAAAAACTCCTATAAAACGTATTCTCTGTGGCTTTAAATTTACAGATACGCATGTGTGACTATTCCTTACAACTACAAATTCCACTGTCACAGGTGTTCAGTTTTGCTATAATAATACCTTCATAGAACATGTTAGTAGTCAGCATCTATGCAAAAGCAGAGAGGTCAGTGTGGTGTACTGTAGGTACATCTGTCCAGGCCAACATCTGGTGTACTGATGTATTCAACTGGAATCCCAGAAAATCTGCAATAAAAATATTACAGTTCAAAATCCATCATACATAACCAATATAACAGGACTGCCCATTCCTGGAGATCCACCTACTTGCTGAATTCTGATCTAACCCTGATCCAACACAACCGTCTGTAATTCTCAACTGCTCCTGAAGAGCTGAACTATGCAGGAAGGTAGATTTCCAGGAACTGGACTGGGTACCCTGCATTATAAAGTATCACAACAGGGTTTCTGCAGATATGAACAAGTGAAATTTAAGACCTTTTTAATACCACCTTATATGAAATTTAAGACCGAAACCTGTAATGGAAATAGATATTATATTACATGCATATTTGTAATATTTAATGTGTTTAATGTAAAAAGTAAACGCAATTTCATGGCTGTCATAAATTAAATTTATTACTACGATATACAGTGAACTTTTCATATCAGCAGATACTATTCCACACAAAATATCCCCATAAAAGTACCACTAGAAATATCTGATGTAAAAAAAAAATTCTGAAGCAATATTTTCATCAGTGCTCTATTAGCTTTTACATCTTAAATCTGCATTTGATTTACCTTAATAAAGGCCTTTTTTTTTTTACTTTTGAAATGTATGCATTACCTTTGAAATTTATTTTATGAATTTATCAATAAATTCTAAATGGCTGTTAGCAGTGAGATTACATAATTTACACTGCAAAATTAAAAGTGAGATTAATGGTTTAAATACATTTATTGATTTATAAATATATACATTAGAAATGTTGGCTGTGGAGGCATACTTTTAAACACACTAAACTACCAGCAGGTGGCGGTAAGTCACTTCATGAGCGAGTTATTTCAACTGTTTCGAGCAAAACGCTGAATCATAGCAGAACGTTGCTAGGAGAATGCTTCTGCTAATGTTGCATATTGTCTAATATGTAAGTAACTACTTGACTAACTACTTTTTTATTGAGCTAAAATTAATGTAAAATTTGTAATTGTAAGAATTTTTAGCAAAAAGCTCACTTGGTATATTACTGAACTATATCATGTTATAAATAAACTATACATTTTACATTTTTACCTCAGTGTGTTTCTTTAGAGTGCTGTTACATTCATTTGTTTTAAAGTATGTCACAAATAGACCAGAAATACACTATCCATTATCAATTTCTGTTTACGTTTAATGTATTAAAATATGAATCTTTCTTGCCTTTGGATGATTCACTAACGTTAGTTGTTTTTGTCACTTCAGTTTTAATCAGGCGGTTTGTTCGGTCGGGCAAGTAAAAAAAAAAACATTTTAAAAGTATCTCGAAGGCTGGCGGTCAGCTAGCTCCACCTATATTTCTTATTATTATTGATAACATTATATACAGAAAAAGGTAGTTTGACCTGTATTCTGCTACTGCAATTCTGAAGACGCAGTAACTTCCACAGAGGGATAAAAAAATCTAGTTGTTAGCAACTGGCCTTAGCCAAGCCCTATATTCAGTTTTTTTCAAGCTAAGTATCGCTAAACTTGCACTTCCCCATAGCTAAAAAGTTAAATCCATTTTACTTCTGCGGTACAATCCGAGAGAGACTCGCGCCAATAACAGAAAGCTGATTGGCTATTGCATGCTGGTCTCATTTGTAGTTTAAATACAGCAAATTATATTTGGAATAGTGAAATAAAGAACTACAACACAGAAACAACAAAAAGAGAATTTAAATGAGCATTAGAGGTAGCGTTACATGGACATCGGAAAAATAAGACCTGTGTAAAATTATTTAAGACCTAGAACAGCGAATTTAAGACTTTTTAAGGCCTAAAATTTTGATTTTTAAATTTTAGACTTTTTAAGACCCCGCGGAAACCCTGTACAAATTATCAATGTAAATTTAATTTTAGTTTAACTAATTAGAAAATATTTGTGGCAAAATACTGATGTTTTGTGAGAAGTCCAGTGACCTTGTTATGTTTTTTTTTTCCATGTGTTTTTCATAAAAGACAAATGATGCAAAATATAAAACCCCCATGTATTTACAAACCTGATATGGATAAATACAATGGTGGAAAACTTGAGTCCATGTTTGTTACATAGGAAAGCCTTCCACTGATGTGCTGTGAAGTAGATTTCTTGACAAGTTCCTCCCTAAAAGTAGATCAACAACACAGTAACTGTGTTGTCATAGTGGGTAATTTAATAAAGTCACTTTATTACTTTTTAAAAGATCTCATTAATACCTTTGCTTAACAATATTATTAGAGCTTATGACAAAGGCATATAACACCTTTTTAGGTTCATTTACAGTCATTTACATCTGCATCAAAAATACATACTTGGTCCCAAACTGCTGTTTAGTAAATGTGGTAAAAGATGTCCAAACTGCTAAATAATTTAATAGTAGTAGTATATAAAAAATTACAAATATGCAAAACATTGTTCATTTACATATATTACCCACACTGTAACAATACAAAGTTGAAAATCTGCAAATTTACCTTTTTGGGCAATGATTACAATATAAGGATAATATTTGTCAGGTTTGTATAGTTGCCATCATCTCAAGTCTTTGTAAGTGCTGGGCCTGCTGGCATCTTCTGAAGTCTTCACAAGTGAGGCTGGATCCAAACTGTAACTGGTGTAATCTAGCAACCTTGGGATGGGCATCCTGAGATTGAAACAGGAAAGCAAAAAGAGAAAGATTAGCATATCTGCTGTTCATATTATTTCAGACAAACGATTATTCATTTCATAACATACGACTAAAGTGCAAGGTCACAAGATGTTTTTTTTTGTGTTAATATATGTTAAAATGTAATTGATTGCTGTAATCAAAGCTGTAATTTTTAGCATCATTACGGTCTTCAGTGTCACATGATCATTCAGAAATCATTTTAATATGCTGATTTTGCACAAAAAAAACAGCTGTGCTGATTTATATTTTTTTGTGTGAACCTTCTTAATGTTGTGAAGTTTATTTATTTTTATCATGATTCTTTTAAAGAAATTAATTTTGTTATTCAGCAAAGATGTATTAAATTGATCAAAAGTGAGTGTAAAGATTTGTTTCAAATAAATGCTGTTCTTTTGAATTTTCTGTTCATCAAAGACTCCTGAAAGAAAAAAATAGCAGCACAACAGTATTCAACATTGATAATAATAAAAAATGTATGTAAAGCATCAAATCAGCATAATTACTGAAGGATCATATGACACTGAAGACTGGAGTAATAATGCTGAAAATTCAGCTTTGTTCACAGAAATAAATTACATTTTACAATATATTCACAAAGTAAACAACTTTAAAATGGTAATAATACTTTCCAATATCAACGTTTTGACTGTTTTTTAATCTTGAATTTTTAAATAAATCCAGTCTTGCTATGCAAAAGAAACTTAATTGAATGAAATAACTAATTGAGAACTGTTTTTTCTCTAAAAAGGTAGAAGTCAGTACAAGGTTTGAGTGTTCAAGTGGATAATGGGAAAAAATAACAGTTAACAGAAATCAGTTTCATACAATATTGCAGCTACTCCAACTCCAACACAATTGACCCTGTTTATTTTCTTTAAATAAACAGTATAACTGAACTATATATATATATATATATATTACTGAAATCTGAACATTAGTGTTTGTTTAAGGTTAACTTACTAGCCATATGGTTTACTGTGCCTAGAGTTGCTGTCCGACAGGAGGTTTGCTCCAACTATGGGGTGCAGGCCATCATCAGGGGAAAAAAATAAGAACATAAGAAGTAATTTGTCACAGAGCCAACACTATTTAGTATAGAATGCCAGGTTTATTACGAGGAACCAAACCAGAGCACATGTGAAATGTAGAAAAGATAAAGAAGAATATACTGAACATAAATTCTTAACATACAATAATTTGCTTCTAGGTTTACTTTTTTGATATTGTTTATACTTCTTACTTCGCAATATCATTTGTCTACCATGAGAGATCAAACTGCTTTTGAACTAGATTCTGTTACGTCAGCGACGTCACCGATTAACGGTAACGTTACCATGTATATGTTTAGGTTATCTGAGCCTATTTCCAATCACCCATTGATAAAATACCAGTAAAACTACTACAGACCTGTCAAAACTTCTTGTCTACATATAAAGATGTGATTAAAATCAGAAAATTTCATAAACTGCTCAGTTAATGTTCAGTTAACGTTAAGTTACCTCCTCTGACACCAGTTAATATGCTAACGGACTTTTTCCGAAGACACTAAACCATCTCTATGAACTAAAGTCAACAGAAGCGAGTCAAATACAAGCAAGAGAAGTGTCAGGGACAGCTATATGTAATATTTGTATGATTTTAGCAACTGAACTTACCGAAAGCAGAGAAAACAACAGCGAGAGACCAATGCTGCCTTCATGTGATATGGGAAAGATGATGCTTTCCACTTGTGAAGTGGAAATTACCAGTGTGTCGTATAAGGATCGCTCATGTGTCGTCATCATGACGTATTCTCAGTGGGGAACGCAAAGCATTTTGGGAATCCGCGGCACAAACATTAGGCGCCAGACTTGATTGCATGGAGGGAAGAGTTCAAGATGCCGTCTACCTGCTGTGTTATATACTGCAATAGTCGTTCTCACGATAGAAGTGGCTTAAAGCTTAAGAACGGAATATCCTTTTATCGTTTTCCAGCGTGGAATAATAATTGTACAAGCCATGTTTTAGAGGTGACAAAAATGCGACGAATGGCATGGATAACCGCAGTAAGGAGACCCAATTTGTTTCTGTGATCAAAGCTGAATTTTCAGCATCATTACTCCAGTCTTCAGTGTTTGATCCTTAAGAAATCACTCTAATATGACGATCTGATGATCAAGAAACATTTATGATTATCAGTGTTGAAATGAACATCTTTGATGAATAGAAAGTTCAAAAGAACGTCATTTATTTTAAATCTAAAGCTTTGTAACATTAAACACTACTGGTCAAAAGTTTGGGGTCAGTAAGAATTTTATTTTATTTTTTGGGGAAAGAAATAAAATAAATCAATACTTTTATTCATCAAGTTAAACTGATTAAAAGTTACAGTAAAGACATTTATAATGTTAGAAAATATTCTATTTTAAATAAATGCTGTTCTTTTGAACTTTCTATTCATCAAAGAATTTTAAGAAAATTTTGTACACAACAGTTTTCAACATTTATAATAATCATAAATGTTTCTTGAGCATCAAATCGTCATATTAAACTGATTTCTGAAAGATCATGTGACACTGAAGACTGGAGTAATGATGCTGAAAATTCAGCTTTGATCAAGAAATAAATTAAACTTTACTATATATTCACATAGAAAACAGCCGTTTTAAATTGGAATAATATTTTACAATATTACTGTTTTTTAAATTGTTTTTATCAAATAAATGCAGCCATGGTGAGCAGAAGATACTTCTTTTAAAAACATTAAAGACTTTGCTGGATAAAATTGTGGTTGTGTGCTGTGCTTTGACCAATATGTGTCCAAGTATTGTTGTGAAGCCATCGTGTTAGAATTATACACCATGCTCACATCTAATATGTAAAAAAAAAATTGTTTTCCAAAAGATTTTGTAATGTCTCTTCTCACATGTAACGTTAATGATTTTTAGCCATCTCTGTAAATAAAATACACAAAGACTGAATGAAATTCTGTCTCAATTACAAACTCAATTACATAACTTGAATAGTAGTAACAACCAACTTAATTTCAGTTTCTTTACATATTTAACATGTTAATACATTTAGATCAAAACATTTACATTATAAAGAATCCATAGAAAAGAACTGGAAATGTATGAGGGTAGGTTGTGGGTGATAAGTTACAGACATGTGCAAGCATCGCATTGCCATGACTCTTCTCTGGCTGGTGCGCTGCTGAGTCCCACGCAACCTAAATGGATCCACTGTATAGGACAGTTCTGATTATCGAAACTTCGTGTGTGTATGCACTAACACTTAATATCATATAGTTGTATATATATATGGGTGCTGGAAGTTGGGCAACAGTTTGACGTCCCTTGACCAGTCGCTCTGCTCGTAAGGATCCAGTCCTTTGATTCCCTTTATTTTCTCGTCATATCTCGTTTTTGCATAAGGATTTAGTTTTAGGCGGTATGGTCCGACAATGTTTTCTTTAGCTCGCTGCATTTAGTAGGATTATATTCTGTTTTCACGTTAATTTTTCATTATTTTCATGCCAGATTACTAGCCTGCTATGCCAGCCGGGCCAAACATACCCATAATTCTTTGCGTTCTGAAGAGGTTGCCGCCCATTTGGTCACATGTCTTAGCGATCTCTATTCAGGTGCTTTTGTTGTCGTAGTGAAGAGAAACATGGCGAACTCGGAATTTGTCCTCACATGCTACTTAGGTAAAAGTTTTAAAACGGTTATAAACTCCTGTAGAGAATTTTGGTTAGCTCAAAGAATTTAAGATGATCAATATATGTGTGTATATGTATGAGACTGTTCCTCTCATCACATATACACTGCAAACTCCACCAGGTCTTACGACCAATGAATAGGATGAAATGAGTTATTTAAAACATACATTTCAGTCAGGGAAAGTAGTTTAACTCACAGGAAATCGTGTATAATAATCGTCATTAAATATACGCAATTTCCAGTTTCTGATCAGTAACAGTAATAACGATATCGACTGGTTTCTTTGTCCAGCAAATTATTCAGCGATACCCATTACTCTGACGTTGGCCCGTCGTCACGGCAACGCGTTTTTACTAACCAGAACGGAGTTAAAACAATTGAACAGAATAGGGCTTAAGGTAGCAATATGAGATCGAAACAGTTTAAGTGACTTTGTAATGTAAGCATTCAGCACAGAGAATCATTATATGTGAATATATGGTTGTTTATTAAACTATTCTACTTACAAACGATCGCACATAGACAAACGTACATAAAACACAAATAGACAGAAAACGCGTGAGAGAGAGAGAGTAAGAGAGAGAGAGAGAGAGAGAGAGAGAGAGAGAGAGAGTAAGAGAGAGAGAGAGACAGAAAGTGAGTTTGCAAAGGGACAGGAATGAAACGGTTCTGAACATCCTGAAATCGTTTCTTTTATAAAACGCCTTAAACGCAGCTATCTACGTTTGTAGAAAGGACGGATACTTGCAAGCTTGTTGTTGTTGTGTATTGGTTCCGTATGTGTTCAGTTCAGAAAGTCCTTTCCAGTTCCTTGAGAGTATCGCAGGCCTCATCATCTCCTCCGCTAGGTGAGACCCCCCCCCCCCCCCATGGATCTGGGGGGAGGTGCGGGTGACGTGTCTTTGTGTCCCGAAGGCAAGAGCAAGAGAGAGATGAGGGAAGAAGGTTTATAAACCTGTAGGTCGTTCACGCCCACAGTTGGACCTTGTCCAATCCGGTTGATCTGAGTTTTGGAGGGAAGATTGAAAGTCTTTGTCTCTCACAATGGGGTTTCGCATGTGAAAGCTGATTGGTTGTTTGGCCACCAAACTTTCAAAAGTTCAATAATACATATAAAGCAAGGAGTTATTAAGATGCCACAAACATTAACATTTAGGGAATAATAAATGCTGCTCATAGACACCAAACATGATCTATGAATCTTCTCGGTTGACTGAGTGATTCTAAACGTGAGTCTTAGCATGCACAATGATTCACCTATTGCGGATTAATGTTTGAGGCCGACATACATAACAGAAACAACGATATAAGAAAAGGTAACACATTGATATGTGTACATTTCTATATAACTGTATGTGGGACTGTATGTCTGAATAAGGAAAGTGTATCTGCATTTCTGTAAGAGTCTTATCTTGATGGTGGGGGGATGAGTTGGATAGTGAACAAAGGTCTGGCTCATAGCACATAGGTGTTAATCATGGGGGAGAAGTCATTTAAGGAATATAACTAGTTATTTCATGTCTGATTGGCTCCATGCACTACATATCCCCTCTTTCGAACGTTGTTGTCCGTCCAACAGACAACAGCGAGCGACGTCAAAGGTGCGGAACAATCAGGCATGCACCCGGCACTCCTGGCTGGAAGAGAGAGGTGGCTCTCTGGAGGTTGGTGCTTCAAGGAGTGGCTGTGGTGCCGTGGTCGACGTTATCAGGTGTGATAATATAGACAGTGGCAAGGTATGGGTCCTCGAGCTTTGTGCAGCAGGTGTCGAGGCACTGTCACTTGTCATCCTGACCCAGGTTGGTCTGTGTCAGGTGGTTGTTATCTAGTATCTGTGGTCCCTGCAGTCTGGAATCGCTGGTTGGACTCTCACTTGTGAGAGGGCAGGTAGTTCCAGGGTTCGCAGAGAATTGTCGTAAAGATTTTGTAGTGTAAAGAAGTTTCCGACGGACCCGGTTAGGGTGCAGGAGGGCAGCAGGTGTCTGTTATCCCGCTGTTTTGCTCAAATGTCATCAGGCGTCTGATGTTGGGGGTGTCGACACTGACTTGAGCGGGTCTGAGTTGTGTTTGTAGGGGTTTTGCTGTTGGGCCTGTGGGCCCGTTGCTCCATTCAACATTGTCTGGCTGCTCCTGAGGTGTCGGCTGGTCTCATGGGATGCTTTTTCCTTTTAGGAAGTCTAATGCGGTGTTGCGTTGGGCAAGGAGTCAGAAGTTTACCTTTCAGTACTTCTCAGTGGAGTTTCATTCAAGGAGCTCTTTGTTAGCATCAGAAACTCTGTTCTGGAAAAGCAGGCGTGTCCAGCTGTCCTTGTGGGTGTCGGTTAATTTTGGTACTCGGAGACTTGCAGGTTCAGTTCATTTACCTCCTGTCTGAGGCCCTTGAGGGTGTGGGCCAAGGAGAAGACGATGCTGCTCAGCTCCTGGTTGTCCAGGCTGGATGTGAGTTGTCCATTTGTCGCGGTCCTGCTGTTCCTTTCTCTGCCATTGCAGGCCGTTGGCTGCTTTAGGCTGAAGGATGCCGTTCTCTGTACTCTGCTGAGTCTCCAGTTGGTCCTGGTGAGTGGCAGGGCTGGATGTCCGAGACACGCTGGTTCACAGTTCCTATTGTGAATCTCGCTGGCTGCGGCATGCTTTTGGCTTCCTGCGCTCTTTGGATGCAGGTGTCGCACTCGGGCATGTTTCACTGAAGTACTGGTGAGCAGTGTAGGTGGTGACACGGGTGGTCTCTTAGTTGACACGGGTGTCGTTTCTGGTGCCATCTGGTGGTAAACGTTCACAGATGTTTCTCGTCGACTGACTGCTTTGCATCGTAGAGAGGCTGTGTCGTTTGAAATCCGCTGGTTTCGAGCTGGCATCAAACTTAGCATATTCTGATGTCCTCTGTCACTGCATGCTTGGCAGTGCGCCACTTTTGCGTTGGTAGTGGCTTTGGTACTCTGGTGTATTCTGCACGGTGCATCTTGGGCATACATCAGCAATGACCCCCCTTTGTTCCTGGAAAGCTGGGAGCTGTGGCGGTGTTTGGTTATCAGGAACAAATGTGAGGATGTGTCATCTAGATGCGGCATGTGTGTGACATCACTGAGTTGTTTTTGGCTTAGTGCCTTAGTGTGGTCGGACAGTGCAAGGTTGAGTGTCAGCATTGGCAGAGGCTGCTTTAGCAGAGCTATTTTGTAGGTGGAGCCAGTGTGCATGGGTGTGATGCAGGCGGCGTAGCAGCGTGAGGGGTTTGCTTGTGGCTTAGAAGCGATGCTTGGGTTGGGTGGGTGGGTTTTTTGTTGTTGAAAACCTTAGGCAGCCACAAAATCCCTCAGTTTTTCTGGGCCTTTCACTGTTTTTCCACGAATAGCATGTAAATGTTCTTATTGTGATGGCACTGCTTGTCTGGAACAGTTGTTGATGCTCGTCTGTTTCAAACTGAGTGGTGTTGTTTGAAACTGAGCTTAGCCTACTTTGAGTCTATGCAGGTTAGTAATTTTCAGAGGGAGTTCTTGCGACTTGCTGTGACACAAGGGTTGATCCGATTGCCGTCACTCGTGCTGTGATGTCAGGTGGCCCGGCTTAAGGTGTTGCAGTGGGACAGGCTTGTCGTTTTCCACTAGGTACCTGCTCTGGGCGTGTCTTGCCTCGCTCTTGGGTCTATGAGCACATGGGTTTGTGTGCGTGGGATCCTTGGTCTGCAGGCATTGACAGTTATAAACATCACACAGTGGTGGCAGGTCTCTGTGATTCCCTTTGTCTTCTGGTGTGCTTGGCACATCGCTGGATGGCTTGTGCAGCGCAGCTGTTGTCATCTGGGTGCTGGGCTCTGCTGAGAGCCTTGTACATGACATTAGTTCTGCATCATCGTCATATGTGGAGAGCAGCTTGGCACCATTTCTGAGTGGCCATTTTCCTTTAGGCTCTTCATGACGGAATTGTTTAAAGTCTTTGAAATACCTGAATGGTATGTACACTGCAAAAGATTACTTTTCAGAAAGGGGGTGTGGCTTCTAGAGTGGGCACTGCTTCACGTATTCCATTGAATGTGTGTGCAGCATTAGGGTTTTAGCCACACTGTGTTTTGAGCCGAACAGTGACCCCTTTTGGTGAATGCAGGTAGTTCGTTCGCCAGAGTGTAAACATCTGGGAGTAATCTTATCTAGCAAGGCTTTCTCGCAGTTGAGGGAGTATCGTAGGGCTGTGAGAAACAGGACGTAGCAGGTTTTGCATTGTCTATTCCAGGTTAAGTTCAGAGCACAGGTGTCCTCAGTGTTGGCCTGCACTGATCTCAGATCACTCCCACACAGTGATGTCGCTGCGTGTTCAGCTCCCATACACCACTGTATGTTTGTTCACCTTGGTCAGTCAGACGTCCCCCCTTGGCATGGGGCAGCTGGACAATCACTTTGCTAATCTTTATTGCCTTCTGGTGCTTGGCTGTTTTCCGGCGGTCTGTAGAGTCCGCTGAATCGAGCAATCGCTGTACGGAAGAAGGCTGTAGCATTTGGGTGGTGACTCACAGTGTGATGTGGATATCTGAGGGGAAAGATTTTCTGGCGTTGATGCCATCTTCCCTTGGTGCCTGTCGCGTTGTCTCACGTAGGCTCAGATGCTGGTCGTAGCAGTCGTGTTCTTAGCTGCTGTATTCAGTTTTGACAGTTTTGACTGCTGGGACAAATGGCTGGGGTCCTGTTAGCTGGAGGTGGAGCTAAGCAGATCTGTCTCGTGGTCACACTGGGCAATGTTCTTGCTTAAGAGTCAATGTTTTGCAGACAGGCATGTGTTGTAGCCTACTGCAGTGTTCAGGAAGACAGCGTTTTGTGGTGACAGCTGTCAGATTCCCGGCCAGCTTGCTGGCGTGTGAGGTGTGAACGGTGGGCTGTTAGGCCCGGGAGAGATTTTGTGTTGAGCTCTCCTGTTTGTTCATATTGTTATCTGCAAGCATTTGAGTTCTTTAAGGTGTGCTGGGTTCAGCTCACTTTGTGTTTCTTTGCGGAGTCGTTACTTGAACTTCGGCGTAGGCTGCTTGCAGGAGGCCGTAAAAGGCTTTGGCCGTGGCATGAGTGTTGCTGTCTGCCTGGGGCCATTGTAAAGAGAGCTTCCGCTGTTTAGGAGTGTTCCCCTGTACTGCTCTCTGCGCTCAGTCTGTGGGGGTGTTGCAGGCGTGTCTTGAAGCTTTTCTCCTCTCTCCTCGTGTAGGTCCTTGTCCTCTTCATCCGCTATCTCTGAACATCCAGATGGTCTAGGCGGTTCTGCGCGCTGTCCTGGTTCCGTCGTGGGTGAAGCTTTCTCCGCTGCGGCTTTAGTCAGACGATCTTGTTGAGGGCGTGGTCACTGATGGTCCGGGCTGTAGATGAGTTGATTGGTTCTCTGCAGCCGTAGCTCTTGACTGGATCGTGATCCATTCGCCTGTGTGCGTGGTCGTCCGGCTGTTCTCCGCTCAGGGGCTGGATGGCATCTTTGCCTTGTCTGGACTGGATGGCGAGACTGGATGGTGACATGTTGACACAAATAGAGAGGGAGAGACAAAGCACAACGAGCCAATGCAAGTCCGTACAGAACTAATGAGCTAAAATGTTGCTATGTGATGCGCACTTAACTGATGTCATCAGATGGTGACGCAAACTAAACGCTTATTATCCTAGCTGTAACGAAGGGGTCAGATAGTTTGTGTGGGTAAACACAGGAAACTATGAGTAAACTTAATGATGAGCGATTAACTTTAGAGCTATTCAGTTCATCGGTGTAGTTACCAAAAGATTTCACTGATGTTCAGACAGGTTCAGTCTCTAATAGGGAGAAAAATAAGAACAAAATCCATCCGAAAGAGAGGTATAAAGGGTTAAAGCAAAAGAGAGAAAGTGAGCTGACTGCCAGCCCTGAGGTCAGTGACGGGGCCCACCGTGTGGGGGCGCTATGGAGTCGTCACACCTGGGAAATGGCAGAGCTGAGAGAGCAAAAGAGAGAAAGGCCCCCCTGGGATGGGCCGAATTACCCGGGGTAGAGAGAGTGCAACTTGATCGATTTGGTCAAAGTTTAAATTTAAATCAAGACTGTTTAATCAAAAATTTAAAATGAGCAAATACAATTATAATTGCTAAAGGGAGAGTTGAATCTAAGGCGGTGAAATAATTAAAATTAAATCACACACACAAAAAAAAACATACATTATGTTAATTATCATTATGGTTTAAATAACAATAATTAATAATGTAACATCAAAAGGAAAAGAGAAGGGAGAGACTGACTGGGACTATCTATAAGCGTTGTTGCTCAAAGAAAAAAAAAAAAAATAAAATAAAAAAAATAATATGAAATCAGGCATAGGTATTGGAAGAGGTTTTAGACAGACTTCTATCTTTTAATAGAAGGAAATACCTTTTATGCGGGATTTCAGATTCCACCTTGTGTGGATTTGAACGCGCATCTAAGCGCAGTTACCATGGCGATGCGTGATCGCGGGTGTATCTTTCTTGTGTCCGTTTTACTGAACACAGGTACATGTGTTTTGCAAACTTTAACTTAATAGGATGCTTACACTATTAAAAGGTTGCTTAGTTACGATGCGTGCACCTTGATCTTGAGTCAGCCTGCTGACACAAGACTTGTGTGTGCTTTGCACAAAACAAATAAATAACACTCGATCAAGATTTGTACAGTAATAACGCGAAGTTGTTTACTATATTAAATCTATTCGACGAGCAAACGGGGTCAACCTGATCAGTTAGCTAAGCTGAGGTTTTAACCCAAAGGAGCAAGATAGCTGATTAGCATTGGAGTGCACATCAATGGCTAATCTATCTACACTCAAAATATAAAGATATGGCCATTGTAAGGTGAAAGAGGAACATCGCTCAATCAGCTTCTTCACGCAAAAATAGAGGTTTTCTTCGCTCAATTTAGGGTGGCTTTAGGACGCTCTATAAAAGATTTCTTCGTTTTATAGGGTCAATATATAAACTGCAGTTAAGTTACATCTTCAACAGCGGTTTAGTTTCTCTGTGCGAGAGGCTCAAACATCTGTGAAGGTGTTAAAGGTGGGCTTGGCCACACCGTTCTAACACACACACACACAAACAAAAGAGACGCGAGTCGCGAGCCGAGTTTGAATACACAAGCATGCAGACACACAAATTATTCCTGAGCTGCTCACATCACATAGTTTAAAACTGCCCCGCATTCTAACGCCAATTAATGTAGAGAATTTTGGTTAGCTCAAAGAATTTAAGATGATCAATATATGTGTGTATATGTATGAGACTGTTCCTCTCATCACATATACACTGCAAACTCCACCAGGTCTTACGACCAATGAATAGGATGAAATGAGTTATTTAAAACATACATTTCAGTCAGGGAAAGTAGTTTAACTCACAGGAAATCGTGTATAATAATCGTCATTAAATATACGCAATTTCCAGTTTCTGATCAGTAACAGTAATAACGATATCGACTGGTTTCTTTGTCCAGCAAATTATTCAGCGATACCCATTACTCTGACGTTGGCCCGTCGTCACGGCAACGCGTTTTTACTAACCAGAACGGAGTTAAAACAATTGAACAGAATAGGGCTTAAGGTAGCAATATGAGATCGAAACAGTTTAAGTGACTTTGTAATGTAAGCATTCAGCACAGAGAATCATTATATGTGAATATATGGTTGTTTATTAAACTATTCTACTTACAAACGATCGCACATAGACAAACGTACATAAAACACAAATAGACAGAAAACGCGTGAGAGAGAGAGAGTAAGAGAGAGAGAGAGAGAGAGAGAGAGAGAGAGAGACAGAAAGTGAGTTTGCAAAGGGACAGGAATGAAACGGTTCTGAACATCCTGAAATCGTTTCTTTTATAAAACGCCTTAAACGCAGCTATCTACGTTTGTAGAAAGGACGGATACTTGCAAGCTTGTTGTTGTTGTGTATTGGTTCCGTATGTGTTCAGTTCAGAAAGTCCTTTCCAGTTCCTTGAGAGTATCGCAGGCCTCATCATCTCCTCCGCTAGGTGAGACCCCCCCCCCCCCATGGATCTGGGGGGAGGTGCGGGTGACGTGTCTTTGTGTCCCGAAGGCAAGAGCAAGAGAGAGATGAGGGAAGAAGGTTTATAAACCTGTAGGTCGTTCACGCCCACAGTTGGACCTTGTCCAATCCGGTTGATCTGAGTTTTGGAGGGAAGATTGAAAGTCTTTGTCTCTCACAATGGGGTTTCGCATGTGAAAGCTGATTGGTTGTTTGGCCACCAAACTTTCAAAAGTTCAATAATACATATAAAGCAAGGAGTTATTAAGATGCCACAAACATTAACATTTAGGGAATAATAAATGCTGCTCATAGACACCAAACATGATCTATGAATCTTCTCGGTTGACTGAGTGATTCTAAACGTGAGTCTTAGCATGCACAATGATTCACCTATTGCGGATTAATGTTTGAGGCCGACATACATAACAGAAACAACGATATAAGAAAAGGTAACACATTGATATGTGTACATTTCTATATAACTGTATGTGGGACTGTATGTCTGAATAAGGAAAGTGTATCTGCATTTCTGTAAGAGTCTTATCTTGATGGTGGGGGGATGAGTTGGATAGTGAACAAAGGTCTGGCTCATAGCACATAGGTGTTAATCATGGGGGAGAAGTCATTTAAGGAATATAACTAGTTATTTCATGTCTGATTGGCTCCATGCACTACACTCCCTAATGCATCTGCTACAGGATGCATCAAAACGCAAACGGTAAATTATAGGCTGTATCTTATTGATCATGAATAGTAGAGTTGTTTTAAAGACAATACTTACTAATGGTTATTTTAGCTAGCCTATATATACGTTTTTATATAAGCCTATATATAGTATATATATTTTATATAGCCTATATAAGTTTTTTTACTTTTAACATCATGCAATGTTTACCATTCATTATGGTTTCGTTACTGTCCGCCATGTTGAAAGGTCAAAGTTTATCCCATCTCGGCAACTCGGGTATCATAAAAATTTTCGAGCTTTCCAGTGGAAATTACAACGTGAGTGGGTGTTCATGTGCAATTTCGATGTCGGATTTTGGTATTTACCATAATTACGATAGCACATGAAGGCAGCACAAGTTTCGTGCTTGTTAGTTGCCGTGTTGTCGTCCCGTTTCCATGACAACTCCCTCCGCTGTAGTGTTTGAATGGGACTCGATCGTTTGAGCACTCATTAAAACACGTCAGCAGAAGTTACAAAAAATAAACACATAAAATTAGTGTCAGGAAGAGCTATATGTAATATTTGTGTGATTTTAGGTATTAAACTTACCGAAAGCAATACAAACAACAGGGAGAAACGCAGTTTCCAGCTTGTTAGCCGTTGTGTTGCAGCCCGTTTCCATGACAACTCCCTCGCTCCAGTGTTTGAAAGCTACGCGAATGTTCAGCGTGCACGCACACGTCAAAGTCACGCAAAATTTACATAAATAAACAATTTAAATTTTAATTAAACTGTTATTAAATCATACATTTAAGTTTTTGTTGTGCAGTTCTGTGACCCATTTACAGGTGCAAAATGCCCTGCACCTGATAGTCAGATAAGCACCTTTTATCGTTTATGAAGTTTTATAGGTTTAATAGTTTTATTTAATAGTTTATTTTTTTTATGTAATATTTTTTATTATTAATTTATTATTTTTATCTTTTTTTTTTTTTTTTTGGTAGAAGACCGGATTAATACACCACCTCTTTGAATTTAAATTATATTTCTTATTAAAAATAATAAAACAAAAATATAACAAAATAAAACAAACAAAAACAGTAAATGAAACAACGACAATTTGGAGCACAATATTTTATGAATGTTCACAAAATTTTAATTGTGCTTTTTTTTTTTCTTCTTCTTTTTTCAGTTATGTCAAAGCATTATGGACATAACATTCGCATGCAAATTCAAAAACATACGGCTATATTGAACCATCTCTTAATGCAGACTTAAAAAAACATGTTTTATGACATGACAAAAAAAACGAGGTTTCGGGGAGACAACGTACTTTAGATTCAGAAAGATCTATTCATAAAACATAAAATATCTTTTTATGTCCATTTTCGTTTTTGTTTCAGATGAAAAATCAATGGTACGGATATCTCCGTTACGACTTGACATTTCTGAAACCACAATTCATGTGTCTATGAAAACGCAAATAAAATGCTAAAAATTGTAACAGACATCCAGCATATTTTACAAGGCACAGGCAAGTTGCCTAATGATTATAAATGTGTACACATTGTAATTATTTATTGTTATGAGTTAGGCCTATTATGAGTTTATTTGTTTCATAATCAGAAAAAAATTGCAAGCGATCACACGGGCGCCTCCATATTACGCACCAATTCGTGCCTGCTATTTTTGCAATTTTAAATGAGCTTTTATTTTAATGTTGTTTTTTAATTTTGATATAAAATTCCGGTTTTATTAGTTTCATTTTTTTTTCTTAATTTTAGACACATTTCTAGTTTTCAGTTGTATTTATTTATTTATTTATTTTTTCAGTATAAGTTATTTAAACTGCAACGCAAAATTAAAGCATGCAAATATGGTAAATAAATTTCCCTCTCAACCTCAGATACATTGATGGTCCCTTTTCACAGTGCACCGGATTAGAACGAAATGATTAAGAAAACGATTATTTATTTTTGATAATTATTATTTAATTTCAATTAGGTTTTCCTAACTTTTGTTTCGTTTTTTTTTTTTTTTGGACATTTCATTTTTCGACATTTCTTTTTCTTTTTTTTCTTTGCCTAATTGACTTTATTTTCGTTAAATACAGTTCTTAATACAACATATAGTACCGTTTTAACATGTATACAATATTTCTTACATTTAAACAAGAATTTTAGAAGTAAAAATTAAATAGTAAAAAACCCAATGTGTCTTGTTTAGGTGACTGACACCACGCGTCTCTTTAATTTGCTTTGTATTAAATACAATTTTTAAACATACAAAAAAAAAAAAAAAAAAAAAAAAAGTTTTATAGATTAAATAAAACATTTACCAAAGAAATGCAAGGCAGCAGCACTGAGAACTACTCCTGAAGAGAATACAAAATATCTGCACTCATTACAACCACTGTTGCGACTGTCCTGTCCTATTCTTCACCAGTCTAAATTCAAGACAGATGCAATTATAGTCTAAAACTGATTATTGACAAAATGATAACGGACCTCCAATTCGTTTATTATTAGTTGTTGTTGATCAAGATTAAAGGGATGTCGCTGTTATAAGAATTTATTTAAATTACTAATTTATGGATTAAAAAATTATGATCCCAAGCAGATTAAGAAAATATGATTAATTTATTTTACAAATATTAATAAATGAATAGACTGAATAACGTTTTGAGTCTGCAAAACAAAGTATAGGCTAAATTATTTTTAATGTTTAGTGACACGAAATAAAACAAAACGTGTAATGAAGAAAAATATTTAAACAAGTTTTTTATATAGCCTATATATACAGCCTGTGTGTAAACACTGGACCGACTATTGCTAATGGCAGAACAAAACAACAAAATGAATAAAACATAACTTCATTAAACATTCGACAAAAATGTTAAAGTCTTGTCAGTTATTGTTTTTAAAAACTTCCATAATCCACTTTAGAGTTTAAGTAGCCTATATTCAGCGAAAGACGGCCTAAATAAAATAATAAATAAAAATACATTTAGCCTAGTTCCACTCTAATAAGTGCATGCCCAGATCTCCGATTCTTCTAACCAAGTTTCAACCAATATCCGACGTTATGATTTCGATCAGATGCGTCGGCTGTATCGGTTGATAAGCCAACGTGATTTCGACGTTGAATCGACGTTTTATTTTCGACGTAATAACGTTCTGATAAACCGACCAAATAATGAACGTTGATTCAACATCGAAATTTGATTGACGACCGACACTGACCTTTACAACCAGAAATCGACGTTGAATCAACGTCAGCTTGCTGTCTGGGTGATATCTACTGAAAGCTTGAGATTTATGCTTTTAAACGAAGTAAGTTTGATCAAAAACAAATAATCTGTGATAAATTAATCTATATGAAACCAAGGAGATGTCTAGTCTATCCAGTTCCAACTAATTATCTCTAATGTGACCGCGCCCACTAGCGAAAAATCCTTTAGATATGCAAATTAGCCATGTGCCACAAGCGCGGCAAGGACCGGAGTATCTGTATGCGAGGAAACTCCCACATCACCGAAACAAAGCAACATGACTTCAAGTTCATCTTGGTTACAGTTTGTTTCTGAATGAAGATATGCTGTGAGGAATAAGACATTTACCACGATCACAAGAAGGACGCGATGCAACGCAAACCCAGCAGGAGGAGACATTTACATGAGTAAGTCTTACTTTCATTTTCCTACTAGCTTTCGCTGTTATTTACTTTGACAAAACGTGTACACATTTTACTAGTTAGACTTATTCCAAACTAAAATTCCTGACTTTATCAAATGAAACATTATGAAGTACGTTTGATTGCATTGCATCTCTCACGATGCCAGGATATTTATAATGTTCTAGAAAAACGATGTGATTATGACTGTGAGATGCATTTATGACGATATGTTTATGACTGTAGAATCATACTTATTTATTTATTTATTTTATTGTATAACAGTAGGGTGTAAAAGTAATATGTGTGCTTACACTGAATGTATGTTTACATCACGTTTATTAGTAATATAGTGCTAAACGATAATTATTAGTTTCTCAGATATTACATGTCCTTTTTTACATTAGTACAAATGCTAGAATCTATGACTATATACTATATACCAGTTATTCCCCTGTAAAGGGAAGTGTGTCCAAACCTTTGCCTGGTAGTGTATGTGTGTGTATTTATTTATTATAGATGCTCCTAATATGAATAGGCTCACAGATGTTTTGCTTTTGTTGTTTTTAGTGCTCAGAAACCTGCTCAACAGATGCATCTTGCTGTCCTTTCCTTGAGTCTCTTCAACCTGATTTCCTCTGAGAGCACTGTACAAACTTCAGATGATACAGATAAAAATACAGTACAAATACAGATATTTAAAGTGCACACACTTTAATATCAGGTAAGATTTACTTGTTTTATTTGTTGAACTGAATTCAGAAAAAGTTTTCAGAAATGCCACAAAGTCTGTGCACATCTGTGTGGTTAGATGAGGGAGCTCAATATTGTGTCTTTGACCTTCATTATGTATGTTTTGATTATACTGTGTTGTAAATAAAATACAAATAATCTAAAAAACGATTTTTTTTAATCTTCTCACATTGTTTCTTCTTCTGCTAGTCAAGTCAGTCATTGATGGGGCCATTAGGGAGGGCTCTTTTGTCTTTCAGGTGTGAATTGCTAAATATTCATGGGCCATTGCCACACCTATGAATAATCCCTTTCGATCACAAAACATGTTTTAGAAAATTTACATCAATATATTGTTTTTTCTGAACGAGTGAACAAGATGATTTTCACATCATTTGGTTGATAAAATTCTAGCCTACGACATCTGTAGGATTACAAATTTAAGAAATGTTGATCATATGTTCTGACATAGCTTCACAGGAAAATCTAAAGTGAAGTATATTCTATTTAGCTTCTAAAGGTACAGATGATGACATTCTAAGAAGATCAAATCAGGCAGCCCAGGTGTCTGAGACATTAACCTTTTGTTCTCAAGCTACAGCGATGCCTTTGTCTCTATGATAATGTGAAGGTATGGGCAATACTGTCAGACTGATTGGATTAGCACCTATGCCTATGAATGACACTGTTATGATAATGAGATCAGGGCTGGGGAACTCTGGTAACGGGCTGATTCCTGTACTGCATTTGCATGCTTTGTTTAGATTGACTCCACCTCTATGTAATCCTCCCCCTGGAAATATATTTAAACTGTATTGTATCTGACATTAGTCAGACGACTTTTGATGACTGCAGCGAACGAACAGCTAGGATCTCAATAAAGAGAAACTTCTGCTTCAAGATATCCAAAACGTCTCCTGGTCTCTGAGAAAAGTTCACAACAGTTTTGGTGCCGTGACCCGGATAGAGTTCCAGCTCCTTCACCTGAATCCAGATTGAAAACAGCAAGCTCAACAGAACATCTGCTTTCAAGACTGCATCTTTTGGAATCCAGAGCGAAACTTCCAGCTGAACAAAGGTTTCCATGAATCTTCCTTTACAACCAAGGGTTGGTGAGTGCTACTCTATCCAAAAGAACCGCTAAAGACCAGTACATATAGTTATCCTCTGCGCCGTCAGAGAAGAGTTAACAGACAGCTGTAGGGTTTAGTTAACTAAGTTATCCTCTAAAGGTGTTCTTTTAGAGATGAAAAGTTACCCTCTGTTAATTCAGGGAAGTTTAGCATTACGTGCTAAAGTTGTTTATCCTCTGTTCACTCAGGGAAGGTTAACATTACGTTAATATTTGTTCACCCTCTGTTTTTTTGGCAGGGAAGAATTGGTTATCCTCTGTTCACCCAGGGAAGTTTAGCATTACGTGCTAATATCTGTTATCCTCTGTTTTAAGCAGGGAAGTTTAGCATTAAAGTGCTAAAATTTGTTATCCTCTGTTTTGGCAGAGAAGTTTAGCATTAAGTGCTAGTAGTTTGTGTTGTCCTCTGTTAATTCAGGGAAGGTTAACAATAGTTGATCTGTGTTAACAAGCGTACCCTCTGTTGATCAGAGAAGTTTTAGTGTTGTGATTGCGTGGTAGCAAAGAAACTTGAAAAATGGTTAGAAAGAATGCTAGGCTAATTCCAACCACAGAGAAAGGTGGACTAGCTACGCCATTATGGACAGACGATGAGTTTAAATCATTGTTAGGAGAGCATATGGACTCAATAGTGACTGAGTCAGTAAAATTTAATTTGACAAAGAAATTTGGTATTGATCCAGATAAAGTTTGGTCAATTGAAGAATGCAAAAAGGTACTCGGAACATGTATCCGAAAGAAAAACCTAAAAGGCATTATCTGCTGCCACAGAGAATTTACACTATCATTAGCACAAGAACAAGCTCAGTGTATCACTAAGTTGAAAGAACAAAACCAACAGCTGCACACTAGATTGTCCCGTTTCACTAAAAAGGTGGGCTATAACCAGGCCTCAACCAAAAGTGATTCAAAAGACCAACAGTCAGATGTAAGCTATCCTGACTTACAGTCTTCATGTAGACCAGAAGACAGTGGCAATACTGTAACAATGGAGAAAGATGCAGTGAATTCAGTGAAGGTATGTGGTGCTAGGAGAAGATGTCAGGGAATTGAGAAAATTGAAGGTGTTTCTCCAAACTCTTCTGTTGTCCCAGTACAAATGGTTGCCAAAGCGCTAAGACCTAAAGACATAGAGAAATTGTCCCAGAGCTTACCTTCAGCACACACACATTTTTCAGAATTTAGAAGAGCACTGATTAGCAAAATGCGTCTCTATGACATGTCGTTAGCAGAAGTCACACAGCTGATGTCACAAATTCTAACTGAATCTGAATTCAACAGTTTTGAGTCTGCTGTTACTTCTGAACTACAACATGCCAATAAAGGCGATTTGAGAGAAGGTGTTTTAAAAATTCTAAAGAATATCATAGGACCCAAAACAGACTGGTCCAGAATCACTAACTGTGTGCAAAAGAAGGATGAAACTGTAAGTGAGTACACTGAAAGGTTTTGTCAGTCAGCTGCAGCATACAGTGGAATAGCTGACACTCCAGAGAAGGTGCTAGATGATAAAGGACCACTAGCTCGTACATGGTTTGATGGTCTTTTAACAGAATATAGAAATGCACTGCCTTTCTTAGATCTCACATGGTCCAATAGAACCCTGCAAAGCAACTTGGACAGGTTAGCTATTTGGGAAAGAAACTCTGATGTTAAAGCCAGAGTAAAGATTGCAGCAGCTTCCTTTAAGTTGAAAACAGAGAACCGACAGGAAAGTAAATGTCCTAAGAGAGAGGGTAGTTGTCATTACTGCGGTAAACCTGGACACTTGATGAAAGAATGCAGGAAAAACAAAAAATACGTAAAAGAAATGAACAATGTAAATCAGCTTTTACACAGTCTGCTAGCAATGCTAAAACAGCACCTCCCCACTACACCAAACTCACTGGGCAGCTTGCTGAGGTGCTAACTGCTAAGGCTGTGAATTCTTAATTACCCCAGTAATCTACAACAAAGATGAAAGACTCTTTGTTAACACAACAAAGGGAAGTTGAATATCACTCCCCCCAAACTTGGGGACACTTGGTTAAGAACACTCAGCCATACCAGAATATTTTATTCAGTAACCCATCCTCTGTTATGATGTCTACCAGGACTGATGTTTAATTAGAGGACTGAAATGTAGTGATTGCATTGTTTTGGAAATACATGTATTTTTGTTCTGCTTTAGGAACTTATGTCTCACACTATACAGTGTGCACAACACTTAAAGGGACAGATTAGGACACACAAACCAGTGAGGAGCCCAGGAAAGAACCGAAGTGCAATAAGCCTCGGGGGCCAATCCTGCGGTGAACATTTCCTGATAGGTTTTTCCCCTTTAGTACTTTTAATCCCCACCTCACTGGTCTATAGGTGTCAAATTAAGATTAGGTTAAGAAAAAAAAACACTATACGATCACTAGAATTTTAATGTAATAATTAAAACCACTATACGATCAACAAAAGTCTAAAAACGTCTATGCATGAATACTGCTGGTCTGCTGTTTCTTTGTTTTCTTGTGCTTCAGGTGTATATACCAAGTCATCTTCATACGCGAAACCCTGGTGTGAAGCATCACTTCAGACATCCATGAACAAGCTTCATGAGGACAAAGAGTCATCTGAGTGAATCTACGTGGGAAACAGACTACAGAAAACAGACTTCACAGCTATTCAGGCGCCATAGACTTCAAGA
Source organism: Garra rufa (assembly GCF_049309525.1). Lineage (NCBI taxonomy): Eukaryota > Metazoa > Chordata > Actinopteri > Cypriniformes > Cyprinidae > Garra > Garra rufa. The sequence continues at coordinate 32,133,103 of NC_133364.1, read as the reverse complement.
CTTCCACTCTTATGCTACATGATTTTCTGTGACATCATGTAGTTTGTACGACATTTTACCATCCCATTGTCGCACGTGTCAACAATTATGGTTCTGAAAAGAACTATTACACCTAAGTAAATCTAGGACAAGACACAGGATAATGTTATATGTGCCTGTAACTTTTACAAGTTACATGACTGCAAGATGGGGCTTATGTTAACCAACATAGGCTACAGAATGGACTTATGGAGGTTTAAATTTGTTTTATGTGAGAGTTATTAGAACTCTCAAAGAGGGGATTGTAGGATTACAAATTTAAGAAATGTTGATCATATGTTCTGACATAGCTTCACAGGAAAATCTAAAGTGAAGTATATTCTATTTAGCTTCTAAAGGTACAGATGATGACATTCTAAGAAGATCAAATCAGGCAGCCCAGGTGTCTGAGACATTAACCTTTTGTTCTCAAGCTACAGCGATGCCTTTGTCTCTATGATAATGTGAAGGTATGGGCAATACTGTCAGACTGATTGGATTAGCACCTATGCCTATGAATGACACTGTTATGATAATGAGATCAGGGCTGGGGAACTCTGGTAACGGGCTGATTCCTGTACTGCATTTGCATGCTTTGTTTAGATTGACTCCACCTCTATGTAATCCTCCCCCTGGAAATATATTTAAACTGTATTGTATCTGACATTAGTCAGATGACTTTTGATGACTGCAGCGAACGAACAGCTAGGATCTCAATAAAGAGAAACTTCTGCTTCAAGATATCCAAAACGTCTCCTGGTCTCTGAGAAAAGTTCACAACACATCCAATTATCAAAAGTCTTGTAAAGAAATGTCCTATATGTGCTTCATGGCCTTATTTCAGTGACTTCAAAACTTTAGTTTTTCACTAACCACGCATAAACGTAGTTTTCTCAAAAACACAACCATGTACATTAATGTTGCTTACATATTATTGTAGCCCAATATGTGCTGATTACAATGTAATCAGACTTTAGCCATTAAAATGTTTTTAAGATACTGAAAAAACAACAAATGTCAGGGCATGTCAAACTTCTTCAGGGCCTCAAAACACCCTCAGGCCCCAGAGGGTTAAATAGACTTCTATTATATGTCTTTAAGATGTTTATGATTTAAAATGTATGCAAAACTGACATCTAACAGACGTCTATGAGAAGTTTGTATACATGCTTTCCAGATCAAGTGATCTTTAAAAGCCATCTTGCAGATGTATGTGTGCTATCTAGGAAGCAACGTGATAATATCAGCATAGAGTCTATTTGACATCTGCATTTTCATCTGCAGTGCTCATCTGCAAAACGTCTATATGACGTTTCCTTTTAGATGTCAAATAGACGTTTGTACACAGCAGATGCTTTCCAGAACAAATGATATTTAACAGACATCTTGCAGATGTACATGTGTTATCTGGGGAGGATAAAAGCAGGTGTGATAGGGTTGCCAACCATTCTGTATATTATTGAATCAGCCTGTATTTAAAGGCAGGGTAGGTGATTGTAATGCCAGGCCAGCAGAGGGAGCCCTTACTCACACTGACTGTTGCTGCTCCCTCTGCTGCCTCTATGGTTACTTCCTGTTTTTCAGCCATTTTAGGAGGGTCTTGCCAACCAGGCCCTCGCGAAGTATTGTTTAGCTGTTGCAGACTTTACCAAGCGTTTCTCTTATTTCATTGCCCTGTTTTGCTATTTTCACGGTTTTGTTTCATTGTCATAGTCACAGTTATTTTGCCATTGCTATAGTTTGTCTTAGTTTCATTGTTTGTTTAATTTGCTACTTTGGATTGCTCACTTGGATTTTGACCCACGCCTGTCTATCGGATTACGCTTTTGTCTTTGTCTGTTGTCCTGGATGTTACTGTTTGCTGGTTTTTGACCCTGCCTGTCTGACTACGATCTGTTTATTAAAGCTGCATTTGGATCACGCTTCCTACGAGTCCTGCATTACAGAATACTTCGCCGACCAAAGATCCAGCGGCTTTCCTAACACAGATCACCATGGTGTCACGTCCACACACACAAGGAGAGGGTAAGTATATTTCAAGGTATTTATTAACAGACGTGCACACTTCAAACAGGTGAGAACAGGTGAGTATAGACTTCGGTATCCGAGTCTTCAAACACAGTCCAAACAGGTAAACATAAGTTCATAGGCAATCGTCAACAAGAGCAACAGTCACTTCCCTTAAAGTGGGTAATATGTGTTTCACAGGTTCACCTAGATGCAGTCCTGGAAGAGCACAGGAGAATCGAGAGAAGGAGGAGAAGATCCACGGAGAGGTGTCCATGTAACTTTGATTCCAGCCGGTGAGTGAATGACAGAGGCGAGTATATAAAGGGAGTGGTGATTGCAGTTCCAGGTGTGGGTGATTAGAATTCTGGTGATGGTTCACGGGCGTGGTGCAGTGGGGATTGGCTGGTTTGTGATGGGTCACGGTGATTGGGACTGAGGGAAGGTGCTGAGGGTGTGACATCACCCCCCCCCCTCCACGGGTGACTCCTGGCACCCAAGAGCGGCGACGGGGACGACCTCGGCCTCAGGGAGCTGGGCGTTCAGGGTGCTGTTGGTGGAACTCCTCGAGGAGAGCAGGATCCAAGATGTCATCACGGGGTATCCACGATCTCTCCTCGGGTCCGAACCCCTCCCAGTCCACGAGGTACTGGAGTCGGCCGTTCCGCCGCCGGGAGTCTAGGATCTCTTGGACCTGGTAGATGTTGTCACCGAGGATTTCAGGTTGGTCTGGAGGAGGAGGTGGTTCCGATTCTGCAGAGGAAGGGAACAGAGGTTCAGTGTGACGTTTAAGCAGAGAGACGTGAAACGTGGGAGAGATCCGATAGCGTGGAGGTAAGTTCAGACGGTAGGTGACGGGATTTATCTGTGAGTGGATGGTGAATGGCCCTATGTAGCGGGGACTCAGCTTCTTGCTGGGCAGACGGAGGCGGATGTCCCGGGTAGAGAGCCATACCTGGTCTCCAGGAAGGTAAACAGGATTAGGTAACCTGTGGCGATTGGCGTACTCCGTGTGCCTCCGTACTGCCCGTTGTAGATGGACATGAGCTGAGTCCCACACCCTCTCGCTCTCCCGGAACCAGTGATCTACCGCAGGCACTTCGGAGGGTTCCCCGGTCCATGGGAATAGTGCAGGTTGGTAGCCTAGGACACATTGAAACGGGGTTAAACCAGTAGATGTCTGACGAAGGGAATTTTGTGCATACTCAGCCCACGGTAGATACTGGCTCTAGGTGTCCTGATGTTGGGAGCAGTACGTCCGAAGGTACCGGGAGATCTCCTGTATCTTCCGCTCGGTCTGCCCGTTCGTTTGAGGGTGGTATCCAGATGATAAGCTGACTGTGGTGCCCAGCAGTTGGAAGAACGCCCGCCAGACCCTGGAAATGAACTGAGGCCCTCTGTCGGATACGATGTCCTCAGGAAGCCCGAAGTTCCGGAACACATTATGGAACAGTGCTTCGGCTGTTTCTAGAGCAGTGGGAAGGCCTTTGAGAGGAATTAGTTTACAGGCTTTTGAGAAACGATCAACAACCACAAGAATTGTTGTGTACCCTTGAGAGGGAGGTAGATCCGTGGCAAAATCTACTCCCAGGTGGGTCCAGGGTCGGCGGGGAATGGGCAATGGTTGGAGTTTCCCTTCAGGTAAGCGACGAGGTGTGGTGTTGATGGCGCAGACCGAGCACCCCCGGACGTACCGATCCACGTCCCTGGTCATGTTGGGCCACCAATATTTCTGTTGAAGGAGCGAGAGGGTTCGCCTACTGCCAGGGTGTCCTGAGCCAGGGGACGTGTGCGTACTATCCAGTAACGGAAGCCGATGATTGTTAGGGACATAGGTACGGCCTGGAGGAAGTTCAGGAGGTGCAGGTTCCTCGAGGGTGGCGGTCCGGATGTCTTCATCGAGTTGCCATTGGATAGGCGCTAGGAAGACAGATGGAGGTAGAACAGGGTCAGGTGTGTCAACAGTAGGATCAGGTGAATACATACGGGACAATGCGTCTGCCTTGGTGTTCTTGTGACCGGGTTGATAAGTGATTTGGAAGTTGAAGCGTGCAAAGAATAGTGACCAGCGAGCTTGTCGTGCATTTAACCTTTTTGCTTGTTGGAGGTACTGGAGGTTTTTGTGATCGGTCACCACAGTGAAAGGAAATTGGGCTCCCTCTAACCAGTGCCGCCACTCTTCAGGGGCCAACTTAATAGCCAGCAGCTCGCGATCACCTATTCCATAGTTCCGTTCAGCTGGGGTGAGTTTTTTGGAGTAGTACGCACACGGGTGGAGGGATTGGGGTTCACCAGACCATTGCGACAGGACAGCTCCGACGCCTACGTCGGCCGCATCCACTTCCACTACAAAAGGCCTCGATGGGTCAGGATGCTGGAGTATAGGAGCTGATGTAAACATGAGCTTAAGGTGGTCGAAGGCTTGTTGAGCTTCAGGGGTCCATTGAAGCACCTTTCGTCCTCCCTTCAAGAGGGAGGTCAGCGGCGCTGAGAGGAGACTATAGTTCTTTATAAAGCGACGGTAAAAGTTGGCGAATCCCAAGAAGCGTTGGAGTTCCTTCACCGTCTTGGGTTCCGCCCATGTGGTCACTGCATCCACCTTACCAGGCTCCATACGAATTCCCTCCGCAGAGATCACGTATCCGAGGAAGGAGACGGTGGGCTGATGGAATTCGCATTTTTCCGCCTTCAGGTAGAGCTGATATTCACAGAGACGCTGAAGGACTTGGCGAACATGGTCTTGGTGTTCTTCTAGGTTGCGTGAATAGATCAGAATATCATCAATGTAGATGATGGTAAAACGATGGAGAAAGTCACGGAAGATTTCATTCATGAAGTTTTGAAATATGGATGGACTGTTGGCCAGGCCATAGGGCATCACCTGATATTCATAGTGTCCAGTCGGGGTAATGAAGGCGGTCTTCCACTCGTCCCCTTCTCGGATACGGATCAGGTTGTAGGCACTGCGGAGGTCGAGCTTGGTAAATATGCGGGCCTCTCGTAACTCCTCTAAAGCAGCTGGAACTAGTGGAAGTGGGTAGGCAAACTTTACCGTAGCTTCATTCAACACCCGATAGTCTATGCAGGGCCGGAGTCCTCCATCCTTCTTTGGGACAAAGAAGAAACTGGACGCTGCTGGAGACGTGGAAGGTCTGATGAACCCCTGTTGAAGAGCCTCCTGGATGTAGTCCTCCATGGCCTCCTGCTCAGGACGTGAGAGAGGGTAGACCTTACCATGGGGTAGTTTAGCATCTGGCAGTAGGTCGATACTACAATCCCAGGGCCGGTGAGGAGGTAGTTGGGTGGCTCGTTCTTTGCTGAAGACGTCAGAAAAGGATTGATAGACGGTGGGAATGGTGACTGAGGAATGAGTGTTGGGGCTCTCTATGGTGGTTGCATTGAGAGAAACAGCGAGACGAGGTTGTTTCGGAGCTGACGATGGAGAACTGTAGCCGTGGCTCTGGCATCCTGCACTCCACGGTCTGCCCAGGATGGCGTCAACATTGGCTCGGGGAAGTACGAGAAGGGTTAGGTTCTCACGATGATCATATTGAGAAACTAGTGTTACCTCTTTGGTCCGTCGAGAGATTTTACCGTCGCCCAATGGTGAGTTTTGAATGGTGATGATACGATATTTGATTTCATTTAGAACGGTGGGAATTCGATGCTTGGTGATGAAATGTGAGGAGATAAAATTGCCAGCAGCTCCAGAATCCACAAGGACATGTATGGGGAAAGTACGAGAGTCCACAATTAGGTTTGCAGAAATACGGGGTAAGTGAGATATGGCAGGAGAAATGGCTACTGTACTCACCATTGGACGAGGTGGTCGAACTGGGCAGACGTTGATGAGATGTGAGGCTTCTCCACAATACAAGCACAGATGGTTGTTAATACGACGTCTCCGCTCTGCAGGGTCAAGATGATAGGAATCGGTGATCATAGGTTCCTCACTGTCTCGTTGGGGTGACGGTGCTCTGCATGGAGGAGAACTAGCCACAGACAACGTAGGGGGACAGGCAGAGAGATGCTGCGAGACACCAGTAGCTTTCTTAATAAAAGTCTCTAGCGGTACGTTATCATCATAGATGACCATGTGTTTGCGAATTTGTGGCTTGAGTCCTTTACGATAAGCTGCCAGGAGAGCAATCTGATTCCAACCACTTTGGGCTGCTAGAGAGCGAAAGCGTAAGGTGTACTCGTGTATGGTGGCTGTACCTTGACGCAGAGTGATGAGTTCATCGTGCACTGATAGGGGGGTGAGAGCTACTCCAAACACTTCCTTGAAGTGAGAGATGAACGCACTGTGTGAGGCTAGCGCTGGACTTCTCGATTCCCAGAGCGCGTTCGCCCATTGAAGTGCCGGTCCGGTGAGAAGAGAAACCATGAATGACATTTTAGAGATTTCGTTAGGGAAATGATGAGCATTCGCTTCAATATAGAGAGAGCTTTGAAGGAGAAAACCATCACAACCGCCTGGATCGCCGGAATAATTCAGGGGGCGAGAGATGGGTGTGTTGGAGATCGTCGTGGGGTTAGCTCTGGCCGTTGTGGGAACAGATTGCAGAGATTGGCGGAGAGCATTCACCATTTCCGCGAATGGATCGGGAGAAGCAGCGGCTGATGATGCAGACGCCTCCATGAGCGAGCTGTAGTAATTTCCGGGCTCGAATCCTGTCACGTCCACACACACAAAGAGAGGGTAAGTATATTTCAAGGTATTTATTAACAGACGTGCACACTTCAAACAGGTGAGAACAGGTGAGTATAGACTTCGGTATCCGAGTCTTCAAACACAGTCCAAACAGGTAAACATAAGTTCATAGGCAATCGTCAACAAGAGCAACAGTCACTTCCCTTAAAGTGGGTAATATGTGTTTCACAGGTTCACCCAGATGCAGTCCTGGAAGAGCACAGGAGAATCGAGAGAAGGAGGAGAAGATCCACGGAGAGGTGTCCATGTAACTTTGATTCCAGCCGGTGAGTGAATGACAGAGGTGAGTATATAAAGGGAGTGGTGATTGCAGTTCCAGGTGTGGGTGATTAGAATTCTGGTGATGGTTCACGGGCGTGGTGCAGTGGGGATTGGCTGGTTTGTGATGGGTCACGGTGATTGGGACTGAGGGAAGGTGCTGAGGGTGTGACACATGGATGCAGCATCACGCCTTATTTGCCTTTGTCAAGGTAACCGTTGCATTGAAGATTATGTTGTGGACTTTTGCGAACTGTGTCTGGTGAATTTCAATGGTGTGGCGCTTAAGGACATTTTTTTGTCATGAAATAAATGAACCCATTCGCTCACAGTTACCTGGGGGGAAAATTCACTGGAATCTAGAAACATATATTGACTTTGCTCTCCGATTGAGTGGTTCCTCATTTTCTATGGGGATAGCTGATGAGGAACCCTGCTATTCCCCAGTATCTGCCACTCCTCAATCTCCACACCAAACCATCATGTCTGGAATTATTCATGTGTCACAGCCTGCTCATGTCACGTCTGGAACAGTTCAAGTCAGTCTGCCAAGCCAAAGCCTGTTCACGTCATGCCTTTTAAGCCAAAGCCTGCTCAAGTCATGTCTGCCAAGCCAAAGCCTGCTCACATTACACCTACCACACCACAGCCTCCTCACGTCATGTCTGCTGCTTCAAGGCCTGTTCACGCCATGCCTGCTGCTTCAAGGACCACTCCAGGGCCTGCTCACGCCAACTCTGCCGCACCAGGGCCTGCTCACACCAAGCCTGCCGCTCCAGGGCCTGCTCACGCCATGCCTGCACCCATCATGGCCTCCATCCCAGAGCCTGTTCACAAGATGGCCGCCACGCCAGAGCCTGTCGCCAAGATGGCCGCCACCCCAAACCCTGTTCACCAGATAGCTGCCAGCCCAGAGTCTGTACCCAAAATGGCCGCTACATCCACGTTTCATCGTATCAACCAGGTTTCAAGATTGTTGGCCTCCAGCATAGAGGATCCACAACTGCTGTCGGCGCGAGCAGCTGGTCTCCCTAAACTCACATCAGCCAAGCCAGCGCTCGCTAGTGTCACATCAACCAAGCCACAGCCTATTCATGTCATGCCCGCTGTTCCTGCCAAGTCAAGTCACGTTACAGCTGCTGTTCTTGTCAAGTCAAGCCACACCACAGCTGCTGTTCCTGTCAAGTCAAGTCACGTTACAGCTGCTGTTCCTGTCAAGTCAAGTCACGTCACTGCTGCTGTTCCTGCAAAAATGAGTCACGTCACAGCTGCTGTTCCTGCAAAGTCAAGTCACGTCACAGCTGCTGCTCCTGCAAGGCCAAGTCAAGACACAGTTGCACTTCCAGAGTCAAGTCAAGACACAGAAGCACTTCCAGAGTCAAGCCAGGACACAGCAGCATCTCCTGAATCACATCAAGTCACAACCGCTCCTCCGAAATCAAGCCAAGTGATGCCTGATGCTCCGGTGTCAAGTCAAGTCAGGGCTACACTCTCTGTGCCAAGACAAGATACAGCTGTTGTTCTCCATGAGTCAAGCCAAGACACAGCTGTTCCCCCCCGAGTCAAGCCAAGTCACAGCTGTTTCCCACGTATCAAGCCAAGTCACAGCTGTGCCCCACGAGTCAAGCCAAGTCGCAGCTGTTGTTCCTGAATCAAGTCAAGTTACAGCTGGGTTATCTATGTTAAGCCAAACCACAGCTGATCTTCATGAGCCAAGCCAAGTTACTGCTGTTATTCCAGAGCCAAGTCACGTCTCGCCCGAGCGTCCAGAGCCAAGTCACATCTCAACCGAGTGTCCAGAGCCAAGTCACATCTCGCCTGAGCGTCCAGAGCCAAGTCACGTCTCGTCTGATCTGCTAGAGCCACGCCATGTCTTGTCTGATCTGCCAGACCCATGCCATGTCTCGTTTGACCTGCCAGAGCCACGCCATGTCTCGTCTGATCTGCCAGAGCCATGCCATGTCTTGATTGCCAGTATGATGGACCCTCCTCTGATGTCAGTGCGGGCTGCAGGCTTACCAATAGAGCCGACGCTCCCAAGCCAAGCAAGCCACGCAAGCATTACTTAATATTTTTAATGCACAATTGTTATTTTAATGCACAAATATTTTAGTTTCTACCATAATTTTGATGTATGAACAAGAAACTATCTACATACAAGTTTTGATCATGATATCCCAACCATTGTTTTCATAATGCAAGGCACAATGTAATTCATATAATATCATTTATGGTGGTGTGTTTGGGGTTGTTTTTATGTTGGAGAACTGCCATTCAGCCTAGTTTCTGAATTAACTCAGCTCCTCAGTACCAGCAGCACTAATGCTGCCCAGACCATGATGCTACCACCACCATGTTTAACTGTTGGCATGACAATTTTTTTTTATCACTCTTCACCAGGGCATCGCCTAACATGCTGGGCACCATCTTAGCCAAACAAGTTTATCTTAGTCTTATCTGACCACACGACACGGTTCCAGTAATTTATGCTCTTGGACAGGTTGTCTTCAGCAAACTGTTTGCAGGCTTTCTTGTGAGCCAGCTTCGAAAGAGGCTTCCTTGGACTATGCCCATGCAAACCGACTTGTTACAGTGTGTGGCGTATGGTCTGAGCACTGACAAGCTGACCTTCTACTTCTGCAACCTTTAAAGCAATGCTGGCAGCACCCATGCATCTGTTTAATGAAGCCCGGCTCTGCACCTGATGCACAGAACGAGTGCTCATCTTTGTTGATCGACCCTTGCAGGCCCTGTTCCGAATGGAACCCATCTTGGAAGACCTCTGTATGACCCTGACCACTGTATTGTAACTCGGTTTCAGGGTATTACTGAACCTCTTATAGCCTTGGCCATCTTTGTGGAGAGCAACAATTCCAGTTCTCAAGTCCTCAGAGGGTTCTTTGCCATGAGAGGCCATGTTGAACATCCAGTGGTCAGTATGAGTGATTGTACTTAAATCACCAAATTTTAACTGCTCTATTACAAGATACAAAACTTTGTATGGTCCTGTCAAGCAGACAAAAACATAAACATGATGAATAGGACATGTGGCTTTGCATAGTTAAACAACATACTGCTGTTATCACTTAGGGTGTACTCACTTTTGTTGCCAGCTATTTTGACAATAATGGCTATATGTTGAGTTATTTTCAGAGGACAGTAAATCTATACTGCTATATAAGCTGCTACTCTAAAGTATATTCAAGTTTCATTTCTATAGTATTGTCCCTTGGGAAGATACAATAAAATGGTTGCTGAAATGTGAGGGATGTACTTACTTTTGTCAGATACTGTGTGTGTGTGTGTGTGTGTGTGTGTGTGTGTGTGTGTGTGTGTGTGTGTGTGTGTGTGTGTGTGTGTGTGTGTGTGTCTGTGTGTGTGTGTGTGTGTGTGTGTGAATAGATAGATAGATAGATAGATAGATAGATAGATAGATAGATAGATAGATAGATAGATAGAATATTAAATAGATAATATTAAGATAAGTAAATTGGAAGTTATTTTCTTGTCATCACAATGACAACTGACCCTTCCTCACACAAGGCTGCTCATCTATGGGTCAACTGATTTTAATCTGTCCTTTGCATTGTGAAATCCTGGAAAAGAATACATATCTGCAGGACGTCCTGATGCTGATTTTGTGGAAAATTCCTTGTATACCCTAGCTTAATCCCTTATCCCTTCTTGCTGGTAGCATCTTGACTGTTAGCAGTTTCTTTAAAGATATGGTATGGGAATGATTTGAAATGGCACTGGTTAGCTAAAAAACTATAGGTTATATACTGTAGGCCTACAAAATGGCATACCTGTATTGGGTAAGTCATCTCTGCCAAATGTCCATCACTGATTAACGTCTGGAGAAGTTTCATCCAAAACTGCACGGTCTGCTTATTTTATATTGACTTAAAGTTTATTGTTTATCTTATAAATTGATCTCATAAACTGATCTACTTGTTGATCTATTGTTTGACTATCTATTGTAGATTTAACATCTGTTTTCATCTTAAATTAGTAAACCTAAACTTTTTTTAGTGAAAAAGTCTCTGAGACTGAGATCTAGTGGACATTTTATACTTTGTGACCTTTAGACTTGAAGACACACCTGTTTTATACATGTCACTTAAGCACAGAAGCAGGAAACCGAAATCTCAAAAGTTTAGGGAAAGAGAAACCAAAGTGTAGTTGAGCTGTTGTGCATCTGTGTCTCACGCAACAAAATGGCAGAAGCCGGAGTCTCTCAGGATGAGTTTATCTGTCCAGTGTGTCTGGATCTCCTGAAGGATCCAGTAACCACTTCGTGGACACAGCTACTGTAAGAGCTGTATCACAAGCCACTGGGATCAGGAGGATCAGAAGAGAGTCTACAGCTGCCCTCAGTGCAGAAAGGCCTTCACTCCAAGACCTGCTTTAGCTAGAAACACCATGCTGGCTGACGTAGTGGAAAAAACTGAAGAAGACCAAACTTCCTACCGACTGTTATGCTGGAGCTGGAGATGTGCAGTGTGACATCTGTACTGGAAGAAAATACAAAGCCATAAAGTCATGCCTTGTGTGTCTGAACTCTTACTGTCAGGATCACCTTGAATAACACGAGAGTTTCTTTAAAGGAAAGAGACACAGTTTAACTGAAGCCACTAGTCGTCTGCAGGAGATGTTCTGCCAGAAACATGAGAAGCTCCTTGAGGTTTTCTGTCACACTGACCAGAAATGTATTTGTGTAATGTGTATAATGGATGAACATAAAAACCATGATACTGTATCAGCTGCAGCACAGAGGACAGAAAAACAGGTATGAAGTAAAACCATCAGTTCACCTAGCATTCATCATAGTTTATTTGGGCTCTGGAAACAGAGATATCTTTAAGAATGTCTGTTTTTTTTGTTCTACAATAGTAAATCAGTTAAGTTAAAGTGACATGAGAGTGCATAAATTATTGACAGGATTTCAGGGCTGTTTGATCACTAATACAATAAAGACATGACCATTATTTAGTATAATTTTAAAAACCAGTGTCGAGAGACACAATGTATTGAACAAAAAATAACTGTAACAGCATTATTTCACTGATGCCATCATTCAGTTTTTAAATATATAATTTCAAAACAAAATATTTGCATTGCTAATCCTTGTCTTTCTGACAGCATTTGTAAAAAAAAAAAAAAAATTGTATGCTGCATTTAGCTGCTTAAATGTACTGAAGACATGGTAAACTTCTGTTGAAGTGTAGTGTCATTATGTTAACATGATTCGGATTGCCCCTACCTACCCCCCAGATGGTAGCTCACTAAGGAACTCCCTTTGGTGTTCCCTCTTATTGGTTTGTCCTCCAGAAGCAGCTAAAGGAGATGCAGAGAAGGTTTCAGCAGAGTATCCAGCAAAGAGAGAAAGATCTTCAGCAGCTGAGAGAAGCTGTGAAGTCTCAAAAGGTGAGTCTGGAGAAGAAGAGAAGGTTGAGACTACAATGTTCAACTGTCCCGACGTGCAGGGGAATGAGGAGCCAGAGGGAAACTCAAGGGAGCCAGGAGTAAACAAACAAAACGTACTATTTATTGAAAACAAAACAACTCATAAATACTAAACAAACAAAACAGAAATCCAAGGGATACAGAAACCATGACGTAACGTTAGGAACAGACAAGGGGAATGTGGAACAAAGGACTATTTAAACACTAGTAAAGGGGAGTGGCAACTTAACAAGACAAGGTGATATAAATCAAGGGTAACGAGGAGGAAATACAAATAAGGGCATAAGGGGAAACCAAGGTAAACTGAACAAAAGGGGGAGACAAAGGAAGAAACCAAAACATAGGAAACACAGGGGGGAAAACACTGGGAAAACAGAACAAAACAGACCACATTGACTAAACCCAGGGTTGGGTATCGATCAATATTTACTGGCCAATATGCAGAAAAATTCGTCAGTACGTCATCATAAACACAGCTGTTTTTTGTAGAAAGTTCAATTGAAAGTAAACATAAGAAATAAAACACATGTGTAAAGCCACGTTCACACTAGACTTTGAGCATGTGCAATTCCTTTGGATACTGCAACGGTCATGATATGATATTATGATATGATATATAATTGCTCTGCAGTGTCTTTTTAAAAAGTTAAACTCAACACGGTAAATAATATTACATCTAAAATGTAAAGACATACAATCTACTACACTATCCCGCAGTGCTGCAGTTTCACATTTATGTTCTTATTTAGCTACGAGGTCATGCTGTGACCTATTTGTGACAAATTTAAGGAGTCCACCCAAAAATGAAAATTTGATGTTTATCTGCTTACCCCAGGGCATCCAAGATGTAGGTGACTTTGTTTCTTCAGCAGAACACAAATATTTTTAACTCAAACCGTTGCAGTCTGTATATAATGGAACTGAATGGGCACCAAACCTTTGAAAGTAAAAAAAAAAAAAAAACATAGACCAATTCAAATTACACCCTGCATCTTGTGACGATACATTAATGTCCTAAAACATGAAACAATCAGTTTTTGCTAGAAACTGAACAGTATTTATATAATTTTTTTACCTTTGATACACAGCAATGTAAATCTGTCCTAAGCAAGAGCTCATCATCAGGCACGTTACACGTGAACGCGCTCTGGCGTAGTATACGCAAACACTGTAAGGGGAAATTGGTGAATAAACAACACTCCCAGAAGAGTTTGCACAAGCAATCATAATATTTTATCTTTACATCAGTTTAAACAATCAGGATAAGCGCAAGTAATTACCATTTTGAATAGCCGCTATACTCACAATCTCTGTGCACTGTGTAAACAATGAGTGTCGTATTCATGCTACAGATCGCTTACGGCGTATTTTACGCCAGAGCGCGTACACATGTAACATGCCGGATGATGAGCTCGTGCTCAGGACAGATGGATGTTGCTGTGTATCAAAGGTTAAAAATGATATAAATACTGTTCAGTTTATCATAAAAAGTGATCGTTTAGTCTCTTAGGACATCACTGTATCCTCACGAGTCGTAGTTTTTTTTTTTTACTTTTAAAGGTTTGGTGCCCATCCACTGCCATTATATGACTGACAGACTGCACCGGTTTGAGTTAAAAATCTTTGTTTGTGTTCTGCTGAAGAAACAAAGTCACCTACATCTTGGATGCCCTGGGGGTAAGCAGATAAACATCAAATACGGAATTTGCAGATGCTTATAACTTTAATGAAGATCACATGAAATTTTATGACCAGTTAATGCAGAAAACCAACTAATTACAAAGGTCTCAAAGGTACTTTTTCTTGCCACTATATGTCAACTTTCTGGATGAAGTATTACTTTATTATCCAAACACTCACCATGTATTCCTTCACCAGGGATCTCTCATCCTCACCAAGGTAGATACAAAGAGCTCTGAGGATGGCCTCTCTCTTTATATGGACATCACTTGCCTGTAAATGTTACATATTTGATTATTTGCTCAATCCATAAACAGCTGGCAGAAAAAAAAAAACTTCCAAAACCTCCAAAATGGGGCATGGGCCTCCACACACAAAGACTTTCATTGTGGACTCTGGCTTCAGCCAATTGATACTAACATTTTAAAATAAAAGTTTTTCTAGTTGATCTAAAATAAAACATAAAATATGCTATAAAAAATATGCTCCATGAGTCCTGGAGCTTGTGGCCAGTAGCATTTGCATATATTGTGCTTGTCCTACATATTGTCAATTTACATGTTAAAAGCTCCACACTCCTACAGTTAGGTTAAAACATTGTTTCCAAACATATAACATGCTAGAAACATAATCACAGCAATAATGGTCTAATTGTTGACTCTTAAGGATAGTTCACCCAAAAAAATTACATTTGGTAATCAATTAGTTAATTAAAGGTGCCATAGAATGCATTTATACAATATTTTAAATTGTTCTCTGATATCTACATAGAAGGTATATGGCATAGGAAAGGGCAAAAAACCATGAAAATCATCAGCGCAGTCATCTCTCTGTTTATGTGGTAAGTGAAATCCTATGTATTGCAATGTAACAGGCAAGCGCTAGCATTAAGCTAACCGTGTTGCTTGCCTTGTTTTAATGATGCACTGACATTAATGATGATTGGGCGATGCTGGAGGCGTAACTATTAACGATCCCAGGACAGTTTCATAACAGTCGGTGTTATGTTGGAATTGACCTATTTTTCGGTGGTCTTTTGCAAACACTAGATTTATATAAGGAGGAGGAAACGATGGTGTTTAAGACTTATGGTATGTCATGTTCATGTACTGAACTGTTATTATTTAACTATGCCAAGGTAAACACAGTTTTACATTCTATGGCACCTTTAAGTAATTAATTCATCCTCATGTTGTTCCAAATCCACAAAACTTTTGTTCATCTTTGGAACACAAAATAAAATATTTTTTAATGAGATCTGTGAGCTTTCTAACCCTGCATAGACAGCAACACAACTGAAATGCTCCTAGACCAAGAAACTAGGGATGCAGAAAAAAATATTAAATTAAATACAGTTTAATAAGTAAAACATGTGCTTTTAGTAAAGTAAAACAGTAAGCCAACAGGCATTTTAATGTAAAATAATAATAATCATTCTTAACAGAACAGACTTTTATTTTTGGCTTTTCAAAAGTAGATGTTTGTTTGTTTTTTTACAAAAAGAAGCATCTCAGCTTTGTCACAAGTGAGTCTGTTTCTTTTTTCATCTATCACGTGAGAAGCTGAGCTGAACAAACGTTCGCTGTCCACGCTTGTGCAGGGCGCGGACAGGTATGCTCGCGCAACTTCAGCGAGCACAAGAAAGTGGCTCTTTGTGAATGAATGAATGATTCATGAACTGTATGAATTATGTTTCTGAATTAATCGAATGCCGCGGCCCGCGTGCACACTTCGGGGAAAAAAAACAGCCGGGATGAAAACGAAAACCGGTTCCGATTTATGGCCGGTCAACCGGTGCATCCCTACAAGAAATTCTGTAAGGACATTGGTAAAATACTCCATGTGACATCAGTGGTTTACCTGTAATTTCATGAAGCTACGAGAATACTTTTTACGAGCAAAGAAAACAAAAATACAGACTTCATTCAACAATTTGCGTCCTCTGTGCCACCGTCTACCATTCATGAGAGTACCATGACACAAGTATGTGGTGTTGCTAACGTAGAACACGCATGGGCTGAGCCATGTTTATAAGCAGAGGAAAGCACACGCATATGTCGTTGTAGTCTTGACAATGGCAGCAGATAGTGACTTGGAGAACAATTGTTGAAAAAAGTTATTCTTGTTTCTTTGCACACAAAAAGTATTCTAGTAGCTCCATAAAGATACAGTTCAATCACTGACCTTAGTACGTTTCTGGGCCAGGTACATTGTTGTCTATGCAAGAAACCTCTCGGATATCATAAAAAAATATCTTAATTTGTGTTCTAAAGACGAACAAAGGTCTTATGGGTTTGGAAAGACATGAGGGTGAGTAATTAACGACAGAATTTTCATTTTTGGGTGAACCAACCATTCATTTCACTATTTAAATTCAATTTTAAATTAAATTATTATTATTTTTTTTTTCTATGGCAGTGTATTTGACGTCACTGTGTTAAATAACAGTACCTGTGGGAAAGGGCATTTTGGCATTTGATACTTGAATACATACCATCTGTAAAATCCTGAAATGTTTCACCATTTTCTGCCCAGGAAGACCTCCTTTTTTTGTAGAACAGCAGTAAGTTGTGGAACATATTTGTCCAACTGTGCCATAAAGGTGTTTTGAAGTGGGATGGTTGTAATGCGTTGGAATTCAGCACCAATCTATTGTACACAGAAGAATAAACAGACAATGATATCACATTGTGGTAAGAGATATACACCAAATTGGGTCACTGTGAACAGAACTGCTTTTTACTAGATATAAAGGGTGTTTTACAAGACGACTGAAGAATTTTAAGTATTTTGCAGACATTTCATGAAGACCTTAAAAAATCATATCAATTTGTGGAAAATCAGCATCTAATGTCCCCTCTAAAAAGTCTAATGCCGGCTACTATTCACTGCAATTACATGGATGAGCAACATTTATTTTTCTGTAGTTTGTAAAGGAAATAATATAAGAAAAATAGAACAACACCAGGGTGAGCAAAGTATTACTTTTTTTTTTTTAAACCAAAAAAAATATCTGATCCACGACTCAAAATTCATGATATGATCGGAACCGTGAGTTTCTGATCCGTTGCACCGCTATTCCATGCAAAAATGAAAATCCTCACACTTGTGTCTTTCTACATGCGCATGACTTTGTTTAGTTGAAATTCTTCAGGTACACTTCCAGTTCTATATCTACGAGAGCCTGGTATGGTGTGGCACGATTACAAACCATTCTCGGCACATTTAGACAACCAAAATATCTGATTATTGTTCATATCGCTGTTTAAATTACACTTGCATTACTAAGGCAATCACTGGTGCATTTGTGTTACATTCCAAAGAGCTCCTTCATCAGCACCACAGTGGAAAATTAAACCATATCTGCTGACTGGCCCAGATCGACACGAAATCGAATGGTTATGCAAAGATTGCCATTTGGCAACAAAGTGGGAAAGCAGCTACTTATTTATTAACTTTTATTTATTAACTTATTTATTAACTTATTTATTACCATTGTGTTTGTTTGTGTGGTTTTCGAATGTCAAACCTGGAGATCCCTTCCACTTGCATTCTATGGAATCACAGGGATCAATTATTTCTTTAAAATCGTTGTGTTCATCTAAAGTAAGAAATTCATTTTCCAATGGGACAACATAAGTATATGAGAGAATTTTCATTTTTGGGTGGAGTATGAATACCTGACGAGGAGATCAACAACTGTAGCACAAGTGAAGATAACATAATAAGAGAGTAAATATGACCTTACCTCCTCAGTCTGAAAAAGTGCAGGCCACTGGAGTTTAGAGTCCTGAATCGTTGGACTGTTCTGTACGACATTCCTCCTCCTGTAAGCAAATGTTTTGGACATCTTTTCTTTTACCGCTGATGATCTCTTCCTTTGTCCAAAATCAACCAGTAGCTCACATCTCAGTTACCCCTTCAGTCGAATCACTTCGACGTTACATTGGGATCTCGCCTGAGAGACCGATCATCTCTGAGCCTTATATAAAAAAGGCCAATTGCAAATTGGCGAGTGGACGTGCGCGTCGGCCAATCCCCCGCACATGCGGGTATATAAGAAGGCGGCGCGCATCACTCAAACAGACTTTCGCTTTCAGAGCCGGTATGCTCAAGCCTTCTCTCCTCAAGAAAAAGGAAAACTTCACGTTCCTGCTGCTCTCTCTGCTGGTGTGCGCCGATTGAAAGAGACAAACTAAAAGAGTGAATTTCTCGGCGCCGCCAGCGGGGTCCCGCGGGCGGCCGTTTTCACGGCCATAAAAGCCTCCTGCGTTCCAGCGAGCAAGCCCCATTGAATGCACAGTGGTGCCGCGGTTTCCTCCCTGGGCAGACCGGGACTAAAAGAGCAATTTCTCACGGCTGTGTAAAGACGTTCTTTTCAGAATGGCTTTCCGGCCGTGCGCTTCTGGGTGTGGCAGTTTCCTCACCTCACTGGACGGACATGAAAGCTGCTTCACATGTCTGGGCATTGAACATGCTGAGGCAGCTTTCACGGATGGTTCATGCATTCATTGCGAAAGCATGACCATGGGAATGCTGAGGACTCGCCGCTCGCTCGCGGGCAGGCCCCCCTTCGCGCCCCACGGCCTGCGGAATTTTTCCGCCGCTGTGGCGAGGCACGAGGGGGAATTTCGAGTCACGGTGCCGAACGTTCCGCCGGCTCCAAAAGCCCTGCGGTCTTCCGCCCGCCAGCATACCCCCGTCGAGATGCCAAAGCAGTACGCCTCCCCGCCAGCCGGGCTGGGCGTCTCCTTTGGCGCTCCTCAGGAGGAAGAGATGTCTGACGCTGCGTCAGAGGGAGAGTCAGGGGGTGAGGACGCTCTTCCGGCGGCGCGGCGCCCCTCCGCGGTTGCTGCCCCGTCGGAGGCAGACTCCGAGCTCTCGGCTATGCTCCTCCGAGCCGCCAGGGGGATCGGCCTGGAGGTTACTCCATCGGCCTCGGCCGATCCTTCTCGGCTGGGCGACTGGTTCCTGGGGACGGCTCCGGCGGCATCGCCTCGCCCTCCCCCGGTGCCATTCTTCCCGGAGGTGCACGAGGAGCTGGTTAAGACCTGGCGGGCGCCCTTTTCATCTCGCCCGCTGCCCGGCTCCTCTCCCCTCGCCACCCTTGATGGCGGGGCGGCCAGGGGGTATGCGTCGGTTCCCCAGGTCGAGCGCGCTATGGCGGTGCAACTTTGCCCGCGTGGCGCTGCCACCTGGCGGGGCCGGCCGCGTCTCCCGTCCAAGGCGTGTGAGCGCTCGTCCGCCCTTCCGGGCCGCGCTTTTCACGCTGCGGGCCAGGCCGCCTCGGCCCTGCAAGCGATGGCAACCCTGCAGGTCTACCAGGCCAAGGGGTTGAAACAGCTGCACGAGGGTGGTCCCGACCAAGGTACGATGCAGGAACTCCGCGCTGCCACCGACTTCGCCCTTCGTGCGACGAAGGTCGCGGCGCGGGCCCTTGGTCAGGTGATGTCCACGGCTGTGGTCCAGGAGCGACACCTGTGGCTCTCTCTGGCCCAGATGGCAGATGCCGACAAAGCACGCTTTCTCGACGCTCCCATCTCC
This sequence comes from Garra rufa, assembly GCF_049309525.1. Lineage (NCBI taxonomy): Eukaryota > Metazoa > Chordata > Actinopteri > Cypriniformes > Cyprinidae > Garra > Garra rufa. Next base: position 32,113,416 of record NC_133364.1, on the reverse strand, counting down.
CAGAGGGGCCTATTCGGCGACTCTGTCGAGGACTTTGCCCAACAGTTCTCGGCAGCCCAGAGACAGACGGAGGCGTTTCACATCCTGCCCCGCCGCGATGCTTCCATCCCGCCGCCGGAGGCACCGCCTCCGCCTGCACGTCGCCGAGGGCGCCCCCCTGCGGCCGCAACATCTACGGCTCGCCCCACCGCGGAGGCCCACGACGCCAGGTCGGCGAGAAGGGCCCGCAAGCGCAGAGCCAGCCGCAGGAGAGTGGCGCCGCCCGCGGCACAGGGATCGGCCCGAAACACCCGCAAGAAAACTGCGAAACGTCCCTGACGCGGGCCTCCAGAGGTGATTGAGACTGCTCCTTAGGGGATGCTAACAATCTACGCTCCCCGCTCCCGGTGGAGGGCCGGGAGCCACTGTGTACTTCAATGCTGCCGTCGGCTTTCGTCGACGGTACCCACTTTTTCTCAAAAAGAGCAATTTCTCACCTCTGGCTTCGGCCTCGAGTTTCCTTCTGAGCAGCACTTACACTCCTCGGAACCAGACTCGCGGCCGGCCTTCGCCAGCGCGGGATCCAGGGAAGAAGGTAAGCACTGCTTAGTGCAGTTAGACACTTCTCCAGGACGTTCATCCTTCTGGGTTCTGTCTCCTTCCCTGTCTCCCCCTAGGCTGCCCCACCACGGTCACGTCGGTCAACGTTCCCTTGATACCACTACGATGGTTGATACGGACGGTACGGCCCGGCCCCAGGCGTCCGCCCAGACTCAGAGGTACCCCTTACTTTCTTATTCGGGCAGGCGTGCCTCTGTTCTGCTTGCGGAGGTCGCGTTCCTACTGGCGAAGGACGCGATCCAGCCTGTCCCTCCCCCGGGACGAGGTCGGGACCTTTCAGTCTCGACTTCACGTGTCCAGTTAGTGTGGTGGGTTAATACCCGCCCTGGATGGAGCTCTGTCCCGATCCCTTTCAGGCTGTCGGCACACTCGCTCACGACGAAGCACATACAGCTATGTTTCCGTCTCCAGGGCTGGGTTGCAGCCATCTGCCTGAAGGGCACCCGCTGTCTCGTCTCGATCTTCCCCGGCGCACACCCCTCCGGCGGTCTGCCCCGGGGGTCGAGCGCTCAGCGCTAGGTGCTTCCATTTGGCTAGTCCCTCTCCTTCCTGCCTTCTTTAGGCCATGGGAGCTCCCCTGTCCCCTTTTTCGGCAGACAGGTATTCGCGTCTTCAACCGTCTCTTCGACTGGTGCTTTACCAGCCCACTCGTGAGTTCCGTTGTGCGAACATAGGGACTTGGTGCCTCGGCACCCCCGCCATCTGGTCCTTCAGGCCAACCGAGGGAATTCGTTTCCTCGGTCGGGAGCCTGACTCGGTCCTTAAGACAGCCCGCCTTACTACCTAGAGCGCGCAGTCAGTGCTGTAGTTCCTGAGTCAATCAGGCACAACATAGCGGTCCTCTCAACTGAGGCTCCTGGGGCACATGACAGCTCTAGCCGCTAAGAGCCGCTAAGCTTGTTCATGTGAGACCGCTTCAGCACGATCGAGTCCCAGGATGGGCATGGCATCTCGGCCCACTCCGGACTGGCGTTTTCCCGCAGTTTGGCCGACAAGCCAGCCCGTGGCTTACCACGGGTTGGGTTGCCATGTACGACAGAGGCTTACAGCCTCTCCATCTGCTCCCAGGGAGTACGTGGCACATTTTGCTACTTGCCATTCACTTGAAGCAGGTAAACTCAACCGTGCAGCCTATCGGCTCTCACGGCAGTCCACCACCTGCAGGATGGCGACTCCACCCCGTGACGCAGCTAGTTTGGAGCATATCGGTAGGCCAGCCACATCCGCTCGCCCCCGATTGCTCTCACTGCCAGCTGCCTCCTTCAGAGTAGCGCTGGCACTCAGCTGACCTCCGGGGCCCAAGTACGCCCTTCCCCAGTGAGCCTCCTTGCACAGACTCTGTGCAAGTCCAGGGAGGACGAGGAGTAAGTCTGTTGGTTGCGCTACAAGAATGGCCCACCCGGACTCAGGTCTAGTAACCGTTCCCTCGCGGCAGTCCCTCCCTGTAGGGCACGGTATGACACCCAGACCTCTCCGGTCTTCTCAGGCCGTGATACAATTATCACTCAGTCCGAGCTCCCTTGACTAGAGGCTGGCTCGCACTGAGATGAGGTCTATTTGCTGGCTTTCCACAGAGTTACACGGTTGCAGTATGCTTCCCTTCCTGCAGGAGAGTTTGAGCGCAGACTGTCCCCTCACTCTTTAAGTATATGCCGCTGCTTCGCCGCGTATCACATGCAGTAGATGGAGCTAAGTAGGTAAGCATTCACTGGCCGTGAGGTTTCCCAGAGGTGCCCAGAACGCACCCCACACCCTCTTGGGGCCTTCCCGTCGCCTTCAGAGCCGCGGGACGCTCCAATTGAGCCATTGGCCTCAGTCGAGCTAGCATTACTGTCATCAAGACAGCGCTCCTGACCGCCCTGGCTCCCGTTAAGAGGGCAGGAGACCTACAAGTTTTCTCTGTCAAGTAACGCCTCATACCCTCTGGGACCCCCCCGTCGCCCTTCAGGGCCGCGGGTTGCTCCTTAGGAGCCTCGGGCCTCAGTCGAGTTAGAATTCCTGTCATTAAGACAGCACTCCTGACTGCCCTGGCTTCCTTTAAGAGGGTAGGTTACCGAAAAGCTCAGGTTCCTCAGAGGTGCTTAGCACGCACCTCATACCTCTTGGACCTCCCCGTCGCCTTCAGGGCCACGGGTCGCTCCATTGGAGCCACTGGCCTCAGTCGAGCTAAAATTCCTGTCATTAAGACAGCGCTCCTGACTGCCCTGGCTCCCATTAAGAGGGCCTACAAGCTTTTCTGCCAGCAAAGTGTGTCGAGAATTCGGGCCCGGCGTCTTCCACGTTACCGTCGAGACCCCGGCCCGGTGCCCAAGGTCCCCACCACGCCTTTCCGCGATCAGGTGGTGGACCTGCAAGCTCTGCCCTGGAGGAGGCAGACCCAGTCGTGCTATGTTGTGTCGTTAAATATGTGAGACTGAATCACTCGGCACTTCAGCCGCTCCAGCAGCTTCATCTGCCTCGGGATTCAGCAGAAAGGGAATGCTCCCCGAACTGAGGTTGGCTAAATGGTGGTAGATGCCTCTCCCTGTTATACCCAGGGACAGCCGTGATCCTTGGTTCATGGCACCTCACCAGCAGATGTATAAACCGGAAGCTGCGGGCTGGGCGACACCCTACCTTCGCTTGGTTCTCCAACCTTGCGTAGAGGCCGTTCTCCCGTGTCCTAACATAAGGACTCACAGGTGAGCGGGAAGACCGGCTGGTGTCGGCTTGCTGCGCCATTCCCACGTGGATCCGTGCGCTATTTCCCAGAATGTTCCCTCCGGCGAACCCTGGGTCCTCCTGCCCCGCAGTCAGGGCTAGGCGCGAAGTAGTCCTGCACTGTGATCCTGCCTGGGTCTCCTTCGCCCCGCAGGTTGTGGCTTAGTTTTTATTTATTCCAGCGGAGGAGACCGCTGTTTCCCTCGTGTATCCCTAAAAACCTTTATGGATATATTGAATTATTCTTATTTCCACATGTAGAATTTCATGTGCTCTGCCCCCCCAACCCATGCTTCAGTACAACTGGCATCCCTGGTGGGCCCCCTTATTGGGCCCCAGGGCGTTGGGAAGGTTACGTTACACTTCGCCTGCCGGCACGTATACTTGTCAGCACGTGAAGTTGTTGCGTAACGCGGCGTCAGGGTCGTGGCCTTTTCCATGGGCTTGTTCCCAATGTAACGTCGAAGTGATTCGACTGAAGGGGTAACGTCTAGGTTACGAAGGTAACCCACGTTCCCCGAAGGAGGGAACGGAGACGTTACATTCCCCTGCCACGTCCCTGGCGTCGCGCTGACGCCGGCTTGACGGCTCTTCAGCGAAAACCTGTTTGAGTGATGCGCGCCGCCTTCTTATATACCCGCATGTGCGGGGGAGTGGCCGACGCGCACGTCCACTCGCCAATTTGCAATTGGCCTTTTTTATATAAGGCTCAGAGATGATCGGTCTCTCAGGCGAGATCCCAATGTAACGTCTCCGTTCCCTCCTTCGGGGAACGTGGGTTACCTTCGTAACCTAGACGTTTTTCAAGGCTTTCATCCATTTCTCCAGTTGGATTAGCAGGGCAAAAGTTAACCTCTGCTCTCCTTGGTTTCTTCACATTTTTGGCTGGGAAGTATTCATTCCTGGACTTGTTCTTCATTGAATTCACAGTGACTTCAGGACAACCAATGTTGCGCATCTTTGTCCTATAATTTGCCATTTTGTGCTTGAGGCTAAATATCCACCCGCTATACCCTTTCACAGATCCTTTTTCTTTTAAACATGGAAACTTTTCAACAAGCGACTTGGCAACATCATCTATCTGGGAATCACGTGGGTATGCAGTATACTGGAAAATATTTTCAGCCAACTTTTCCAAGATTCCGGACTTGAGCCCTGGACTGATCTTCAGAGAGGTTCCAGTTTCAACAAAAATTTCATTGCCACGTTGAAGCTGCACTTCCACATCATACTGAAAACGAGGAATCGGACATTTTTGTGGCCATATCTGTGCTCGTAGTGATTGTGACTATCCCAACATCTGATGCAGAAGTTCAGTGTCATCGGAATTTCCTCCAGATGGCAACAAAGAATAGGAAAGGACTGAGCATTCACTTGAAGCGCTAAACGTTTCAGAAGTACTTGAAGATTGCTCAACTGGATGGTCGGGGCTTGGATTCGTGTCATGTGCCAAGTAGATCAACTTGATAGTAGTCTTGTCTTTTATGTCATGAATTGATGACAGATTCATGAATTCATTAAAGTCCACATCCATGTACTGAAGTCTGAATTGTCTTTGAATATCTAATATTTCACGGACAGTATCATGTAAATTTGCAACACTGTCTAGTATCCCAGCTGAGAGGTCCAGTCTTCTGAAATCATTGTCGTCCACAATGACTCTGAGCTTCACACTCATATTTAATCTAATTAGGAGACAGAGAACTCAAATTAGTTGACTGATAATGGACATCTAATTTCTCCATTCAGGAAAAAATAAAAAAATAAAAATCATATACAAATTTAGCAATTTCTGTGTTTATAAAGCAGGGCTCCAGACTGTGACTAAAACGGTCCAATTTGCAACCAAAAATATTAGCAGCTTTGATGACACACCTGCTAAAAAGAGCTCAGTTGTGCAGCAGTAGAGAGATCGTAAATGTAAGAAGTGCAGAAAAGCAGTGTCTATTTTGTGCACAATTTGAACAAGCTCCATCAGATATAGCTGTGTGGATATTAGCAATATCGTTATGAATTATCGTTTATAGGCTTATCATTACTAATGGCTTGTTATCAGGATCTTAGTCTATATGCTGTGTTCTGTTAATGCATGAACTTCATACATCCCCAATTCCAGAGAAGTTGGGACGTTTTGTAAAATTTTGTAAAATTCAATAAAATCAAGAGTCTGTGATTTGATCATTCTCTTTAACTTTTTATACAACCCCAATTGCAGAGAAGTTGGGACATTTTGTAAAATGCAATAAAATCAAGAATCTGGGATTTGATCATTCAAAATTAGGTTTTCATTGAATTATTATTCTATTACATCTTGTCTATCATCTCTGAAAATAACTTGGCAAAATTCACTTGTTTAGTGTAAGGAAAAATAGTGATTTATTCAAGCAAGCAGAAACTACTATCTTTCGCTTAAGAACGCACTGCAAAGAAGCTCTCCCTTAATGCCACAAAAAGTTAACCTATCAAAATAAACCACGTAACATATATAATAAAGGTGTATTAATGCACATTCCCTGCCAGTCCCCAGCACACAAAGTTCTATTTATTTATTTTTTATATGATGGCAGAGTGCAACAATGCTAAGTACTGAAGTACTTAAGTACTGTAGCTGCTCATAATGATCTTACTCGTTTCAATCTGCTCAATCCTGGTGATATCAGTGCCATAAACAATGTTATAATGGATGATTTCACATCCAGAGATGAAGGATTTTAGGGTGCAAAGAGCTGTGTTCAATTTGCGCCTTATATGCCATATATGTAATTGTGCATTTATTGATGCTTCAGTTCAAACACAATTCTGATTCAGTTTGCAATGGTCTGTTCTTGTGAATCCAATGGATTTACATACACTACACCTGCCACCAGCAAATAGCAATATCAACAGCCTCTTTAAGAAATCCAAGAAGTATGAAGCTACATTGAAAGAAGCAGCTGTTCTAAACAGAGCTCTGGGAAACTCTGCAGGGCTCCGGCTCTCTAAGACAGACGTTCGCCACCCCTGAGCCAATGGCTCCTTACTTGATTTATTTGTCTGGAGCCCTGTAAAAATTTAAATTCAGTCATTGATCACTCACTCTCCGTAAGACCTTCGTTTATTTTCGGACCACAAGTTAAGATATTTTTGATGAAATCTGAGTGCTCTCTGACCCTGCATGGACAGAAACCCAACTGAAATGTTATAGAAACATAGCAAGGACATTGGTAAAATAGTCCATGTGGCATCAGTGGTTCAATCATAATGTTATAAAAGCTACAAGAATATTTTTTGTACGCAAGGAAAACAAAAATATTGACTTCTTTCACCAATTCTTCTCCTCATTCAATCTGCAGCAGCGTGCCACCAGTGTGGAGAGTATTCCGATGCATACTTTCGCTTCTGGTTCATGTAAACAATGAACGAATGCTGACGCAAGTAAGTTCAATGACATAATACTCCACAAAGGCAGCACACCGCTACAGACTGGATGATGGATGAGAATTGGTGAATAAAGTTATTATTTATGTTTTCTTTGTACACAAAAAGTATTCTCGTAGCTTCATAACATTATGGTTGAACCACTGATGGACTCTCACCACTGTACTATTTCACAGATGTCCTTGTTACGTTTCTGGACCTGGAAACATTTCAGTTGCATTGCTGTCCATGCAGGGTCAGATAATTTGAGGTCCAAAGAAGAATGAAGGTCTTATCGACCCTGGAACAACATGAGGGTGAGTAAATAATGACTGAAGTTTAATTTTTTTGGTGAACTAACCCTTAATAAAAACCCTTTATTAAAACAAACTGAACCTAACCTCTTGCGTTTATGAATCTTTTAAGTGTCACCATTCGTCTGCCTCCAAGATGGTAATCTGCCAATGGGTAGTAGTCAGCAAGGGCATTATGATGAATGAGAGAAACTTGCAATGTGGGGCACAATTCGAAAGCTCTGAAATGCTCCCAATACCAAGCACTCATTTCTTTCACAATGAAACTCAAATGTCTTTCCACTACAACCATCTGCATGATCTCAGCAAAAACTGGCAAGCCACCAGAAAGGCCACGAACAACAATCATGCCGTTCCTGTAGTTTATTTCATCAACTGAAACATTCTTTGCAAGATGAATGCAAGTGACATCAGGATATGTTTGCTTAAGACTATTAACTACATCCTGATTCAAGATACCCACAGGTACAGTTGAGACGTTTGACACACTGATGCTACTCTTTTCAAAGGTAGCACACTCCAAGTAATAAGCCATCATAAACTGATGTTTCATTGCCAGAGTCAAGAGTATGTTTTTAAAGCAATGTGTATAGCGAACGACTTGCTTGAAAAATCGATGTTTTGCCTCAAATCTGAGTGTCCACATCCCCACTAAAGGTCCAAAGAACTTGGTCAGTTGTGGATAATGTTCCACATAATGATGTTTCGGCAAAAGTTTCAGTTCAGGAAAAACTCCCTGCAACCTGCGCCTGTGATCACAAATTTTGCTTTCAAGGAAGGCAATTGATTCTGCTGTTTGCACTGGTGCCACAACCAACTCAACAATATCCTTAAGCTCCAGAAGGACCTGCCAAGCTGATTCATCTGGAGGTACCAGATGTCCAACCAAGAATGGAAGAAATCGTAAAAGGCTCCAATTTTCATGAGCATTGCCTCCAATGCTTCCATTGCACATGAAAGCACGTGGAACAATATGTGGCCTGTTGCTTTTGTCTGTCCATTTGTACAGAAATGTCACAATCAGTTCATTGAGATTTTCGAGAGTGAAAAATCTTTTGGAAATTAACAAATGCAGACAGTGTGCCAGCTCTACTGGTATTATGCCTTCAAATAGGTCATGGGCAATATCAGGTGGGTACCCAGTACTGACGTTGAAATGGGAAAGACGTGCAGACAAAACACACTGTCTTTTTACACCACAACAAGGCTTTTCAGTTTCTACTGCTGACCTGACATGTAATTCATGCATCTCTTTAGTTCTGAGAGTGAAACCATCTGAGCTCACTTCTTTCTCCTGAATTTCAGACTTTTTTGCAGTACAGAACCTGCACACATATCCACCAGAGAAACTTTCCACAAAGCCAGCAATTCCATGTGCTCCCAGATTGTCTGCTATGACAGTCCGCACTGTTCCTTTGATAAAAGAACCAAGCTGTGGAATGAAAATCCCCTCGCTTTCCAATGTGGAAAGATCTTGCAGCAAGGGCTCAAGGATTTTTTTATATCCATAGATCTTAACATCATCTGATCGGCAAAGTAGTGCCAAATATATGGAGGATAGTGAAGAACTTTCACCTGGTGACAAGTTACCAAGATTCCAGTACACAGCACAGATTTTGTGTTTTTTTCTACACTGTAAAAAAAAATCCTGTTAATTTACAGTAAAATACTGGCAGCTAGATTTGCCAGCATAAAGCTGTAATTCTACAGTGCACCTGCTGTAACATGGAACAACAGTTGATTACCGTAAAACATTTTACAGTACTGTGCTGTAGAAAATATAAGATACAGTATAAAACTGTGTTTGTTTTCCATTATACTGTTTTAGTTTTCTTACTGTAATCTCATACACTTTATGCTGATCTTGTGTGATCTTTATTTATTATTTAAAATAAGCATTCTAAAATAAATTGAATACAAATGGCTCGGACAAAAGATGGCTTCAGAACTTTAGGCTTTTATTAAAGGCAAAATGCATTCATTAACAGTTTCCACTTCACCATTGCCATTGAAAAGAACACAATACTTTGATTACACATGAACATTTGGTTGCAAACAGAATGCAACATTTTCACAAATATGTGATTGCAGAACACAATGTTATGGCTTCACATGAAGATGTAGTTGCAAAACACACAATGCTGAGTTTACATAAAGATGTGGTTGCAGAACAAAGTGCTGTGACTTCACATGAGCAAAGGTTTGAAGAACACTGTGATACATGAACATTTACAGGTGCCAAAAAAATTGAATATCGAGGGAAAGTCCATTTATTTCAATAATTTGTTTCAGGTAGTGAAACTTGTTTGTTATTAGTGGTGGGCCGTTATCGGCGTTAACGTGCTGCGTTAACGTGAGACTCTTATCGGGCGATAAAAAAAATATCGCCGTTAATCTATTTTCAAAGTTGGGTTGGGAGCTGGGTCTAAACTACGCAAGATATGATTACTTTCACCTTGATATTTTAGCACGGATGACGTATACCTAGTCGAATTGCACTGTAGGGGGCGAGAACGAATCTTCAACTTCTGTGAAATTACCACATCAAATGAGACGTGCAAACATGGATGCAGTTATGAAGCCGCTTCAGGGCAGGTGCGTTGCTAGACCCTTTTCACTGGGGCACGAGAGTTATGATTAACTTTGATAATCCCGAAATAAAGACATTAAACTATATGCAACAACTGAATTGACGCTTCTAAAAGCAACGCAGTTTAATGGAAGACTATGCACGCAGATAGGCTATCCATGCCCGTGCGCGTCTGTGTATTTAACGGCTACGCGCACGTCGTGCAGCCTTTTGCGCAGAAGTACTTGGTTACACAAGTTTGTATAGGTAATTATGTTGTAAATGCAAGTGTCAAGCAGTTTGTGATGCATTTTGGAAACAGGAGATGAGCGCCTGGTCTAATGCGCCACCTGGCCCGTTCTCAAAGACTTACTTTTAGTCATTATTTGGGTAGCACACATATTCTGAATGCCTTCAGCAGAATTCAAATTAGCCATTTTAATCTAGATTAATTCCAAGATTTAATCTAGATTAAAAAAATTAATCTATGCCCACCCCTATTTGTTATATTAGTTCACTACACACAAAGTGAAATATTTCAAGCCTTTATTTGTTACAGTTTTGATGATTATGGATTAAAGACAAAAAAAAATAATAATCCAGTATTTCACAAAATTAGAATATTTCATGTTTCCGGTAAAAAAAAGGATCTTAAACACATGTTGGACTTCTGAAAAATGTGTTAATGTACTGTATTATGTCCTCAGTACTTTGTTGGGCCTCCTTTTGCACTAATTCCAGCATCAAGGTGGCGATCAGCCTTTGACACAGTTGAGGTGTTATGGAGCCCAAGTTGCTTTGATATTGGCCTTGAGCTCGTCTGCATTTCGGGGTCTCTGTTCCCTCATCTTCCTTTTGACAATACCCCATAGATTTTCAATGGGGTTAAAGTCAGGCGAGTTTGCCGGCCAGTCAAGGACAGTTATTCCATAGCTATTAAACCAGGTACTGCTACTGTAGTTTTGGCTTTGTGGGCAGGTGCCAAATCCTGCTGGAAAATAAAATCATCATCTCCAAAAAGCTTGTTGGCAGCAGGAAGCATGAAGTGCACTAAAATTTCCTGGTAGACAGCTGCGTTGACTGTGGACTTGATAAAAGACAATTGATCCACACCAGCAGATGACATGCTCCCCAAACCATCACTGACTGTGGAAACTTCACACTAGACTTTAAGCAGCTTGACTTTTGTGCCTCTCCGGTCTTCCTCCGTACTCTGGGACCTTGATTTCCAAATGAAATGCAAAATTTATTTTCATCTGAAAACAGGATTTGGGACCACTGTGCAAAAGACCAGTACAAACCAGTACCAGAGTCCTTAGCCCAGCACAGACTCTTCTGACGTTGTTTTTGGTTCAGGATTGGCTTGACGTATGGAATTCTCCAGCTGTAGCTAATGTCATGCAAACGTCTGTATATAGTGGTTTTTGATGCACTGACACCATGATGAGGGAACAGAGACCCCGAAATACAGACGAGCTGAAGGCCAATATCAAAGCAACTTGTTACCTTAACACCTCAATTGTGTCAAAGGCTGATCGCCTCCATGCCACGCCGCCTTGATGCTGGAATTAGTGCAAAAGGAGGCCCAACAAAGTACTGAGGACATAATACAGTACATTAACACACTTTTCAGAAGGCCAAAATGTGTTTAAGATCCTTTTTTATTGGTCACATGAAATATTCTAATTTTCGGAAATACTGGATTTGGGGTGGGGGGGGGGGGTATCTTTAATCCATAATCATTAAAATTGAAACAAATAAAGCCTCAAAATATTTCACTTTGTGTGTAGTGAACTAATGCAACATACAAGTTTCACTTTTTGAAACAAATTATTGAAATAAATGGACTTTCCCTCAATATTCAGATTTTTTTGGCACATACCTGTAGTTGCAGAACAGAATGCTGTAAGTTTGCACGATATGGTTGTAAAAGATTTGGAGTTTGCATGAACATCTAGTAGAGGTACAAAACACAACACTCTCACTTTGCATTACTGAACAAAGCCTCACTCAAAATCCAAAAGGTTCTTCACTAGGGTGGCCACATGAGGATTCACAGTTGGAAGTTTGCCCGTCTTCTTGGATACCACCTTCACCTGGCTGGCCTTTGTCCCTCTTTTTAGGGTTCAACCAATGAAGCACCTGAAAAACAATAAAGAAATATGAGATATTAGGCTTGGTAAAACTAAAATAAAAGTAAAAAATAACTGCACTTAAGACTACTCTAAGATGTTTACTCATGATTACACATGATCACTGTGTTTCATAATTATGAGAAAATTAGCTTATTTCAGATTACCCCAATACCTGTGAAGGACTGACACCTACCCTGTGAGGACTTTTGTGAGGAAATTTATGCCAACTCTGAATCAATGTACAAAACTGCTAAATGTTCTTTATATAATTATGATAACAACATGTAAATATTCATTTAACAGGTTTTAGATTAACTGAACACATTGTGTTAACTAAATGCATGATTTTTATTACCTTAGAACTGTAAATTTCTTCCAAAAATTACTTTGACACAGTCACCACTGATAACAGATCACTAATTGTAAAAGAATAAGTTACAGCACTATACAAATAAACAAGATTTGAATTAAATATTGACAAACTATTATAATTAAAGGGTTAGTTCACCAAAATAAAAATTCTGTTATCAATTACGTACCATCATGTCCATTGGGGAGGGTCAGGATGTGCTCAACATCTGCTGCAGTGGCTGACATCTGTAGAACATAGACACTAATGTATAAATCCTGAATGAAAATATGTGCTCAGTTATAGCAAATATAAATAAATAAATAAATAAATAAATGAACAAAACCTACATCAGCACGGAATATCAGTCCCTCTGTTCTTTCATCAAAATAGGCCATCAGCAGCTGGGTGCTAACAAGTTAACGTTAGCTAACTAACTTTGCCGTTTCAGTAGACATAAAAAATCAAACAAATCGACTTGTTATTTGCAAACTTTGTTAATTTATTTGCTGATAACAAGTCGATTTGTTTGATTTTTTATGTCTACTGAAACAGCAAAGTTAGTTAGCTAACGTTAGCTTGTTAGCACCCAGCTGCTGATGGCTTATTTTGATGAAAGAACAGAGGGACTGACATTCCGTGCTGATGTAGGTTTTGTAAATACTATGAACAGGGTAACACTGACAATAATTAAATTGTATTTACCTTAAGTAGACGATGAGGAAAACACCATGTAAGAATGTATCATTCAGTTTGTTGTTGTCGGCAGCACATAGTCGTAGTGAATCGTCTTCTTGAACTCTTCTGTTGCTCTTTAATCACTGTACACCTGCAATCTTACTGCTGATGAAACTTGATCCGTTTTGATTTTGCCCAGACAGAGAACAAAATGATGATGTGTGTCGTTGTTTTGCTCTGAGGAGTTCTGAGCCGAGCAACAGCTTCGCCCATGTGACTAAATTTAAAAAATACTGCTGTATATCGTAAAATTTAACAGTAGCTTGCAATTAATAAATTGTCCCTCAAATTTATCCTCATTCACAGTATACCACTGTATTTACGTAAAACGGTACCTTACTGTAGGAAAATTCCTGTATTTTTACAGCAATTTTTTACAGTGTAGAGGTGCCTAGTGGATTGCATATTTCAAAATCATCCACATACAAATTCAGCAATATTCGTTCCTCATTACATGACAAAAAATCATTGCTTTTGAAATTGTTAATGAAATATGCAATTTTCCTGTTGCAAGTATGTCCTTTTCTTCTATACAACACTTGTATTGTGTATTATAGCTTCATTAAGAAAGACACCGCACACTTGTATTGTATACGTTTTATTGAAAGTAGTTTATTAAGAAAGACACCACACACTTGTATTGTATACGTTTTATTGAGAGTGGTTTATTAAGAAAGACACCACACACTTGTATTGTATACGTTTTATTGAAAGTGGTTTATTAAGAAAGACACCACACACTTGTATTGTATACGTTTTATTGAAAGTAGTTTATTAAGAAAAACACCACACATTTGTATTGTATACGTTTTATTGAAAGCAGTTTATTAAGTAAAACACCATACTTGTTGTTTTAAAGCATTTATTAAGAAAATGTTTATAACATGTACTAGCAAGAACATAGCTAGGAAACAAACATGTATTAGAAAGAGCTTTGCTAAAAAGAATGACCAAGAGGAATTCAAATGTTACCGTCGAGTGTTCTGTAGTGGACGAGGCGTAGAGTGAAGCCGAGGAGAATAATCCGGAGAAGAAAGAATGCGAAGATGCAGAGGTTATATAGGCACCTTCTTAGGGGATTTCCAAAACTCATGGTATCTCAGGACATTGGAATGCACCTGCTGTGTATAAAAGACTGAAGTACGAAGAGGACATCAGATGCTGGTTCTGCAACAGTTTCTCCGGTGCCAGACGACCTGCCATTGAAGCCTTCGAACGACTAAGATAGCAATTTATTTTCTTTTGTATTTCTTTATTTTATATATTAGTATTTGTATGTAAAATATATAACCTATAGACAATAAAATTATACTTTATTATAACCAAGAAGCCTGCCTGCCAAAAGACTCTGATTGATAGACTTGAAATGAACAGACCACGGAGGAGTCTTCTGAAGCCTATGGTGTGAGTATGAAAATTACTTATACGATAGGGCAGATTCGACTATCTTTACCTAACCTGAGAATAAACAAAATAAGGTAGAAGGTGTAGGAAATTGAGCACCGCAAAACAAAATGCATACCATCACGATAGGATGCATATACCAATGATTCTTGTCCAACTTCTGACATGTTTGGAGTATCTAAAGCATCAAGAATGTTCTTGTTACTTAAAAGCAGCTGCAACAACTTCAAGATCGGGACATACTGCATTGTTCTTTTGCGCTTGTCATCCAAAAAGTACTCTACTGGCTCAACTACTTTGAAATTCTGTCTGTAGTACAACTGCCGTTTAAATGATGTGCCAAGTGGACTTCCTTTACCAATTGCATCACAAACGGGATTGTTGACACAGACAGCAGATGCAAGTTCTTCAGTGACTGACTGGTCAATCTGTAAGTGATGTCTAATCAGTATTTTGTCTATCACACTTCTTGCATTAACAAGGGAAGCAGTGCTCAACAAATAATGGAGCTCTTCCAGCAATTCACTAACTGCAGCACTCGGAACATGAAAAATATTTTCCAGTTTTAGTAATACAGCAGCGAGTTTGTGCTCTATTACATGATCCTGATTATCAGGGATACCTGCATCAGTGCATGTGTCAGAAGAACATGCAGGCACATTATCTGGATCAGATTCATCTGCACTTCCAAGTTCAACAGACTCATTCAAAGTCTTTTGAACTACACCATCTTTAAAATCGTCCAAACTATGTGTCTTGTGTTTGCGACTTTTGTGGGATTTGAAAGTACTGTATACATTGGTTTTATATTCACAGCCTTTGAACATGCATGTGACAGTCTCATTATTTCTGAGATGATGACCAATGTGAAGAAAGTAGTCATGGTCAGTCCCAAGTTCACAGAAAGAACATAAATCACAAGAAAATGAAATTGAAGTCTCAGGTTTCTGAGAGGTTTTTGTGTGATTCCTGGACAAATGTGTCAAAAGTGACTTCCATGTTTTAAAAACACAAGGACAGCCAGGATGAATGCATTTTAAGTGATGACCATGCCCAAAGTTGCCATGCTTAAGTCTGTAGTGTTTAAGGATTTCTGACTGCTTTACCAATTCAATGCCACACTGTTTACACTGAAACATTACACTGACAAACACATAACAGAAGAAAATGACACAAATTAAAAGATGTTGCATTGCCATATATGAGCATTTAAATCTTACAGAACTTGTTTGAATTAAAGTCAATTGACTGTTTACTGTAATGAATAATATAAAAATACTTACTGTGCAAATCGTTGAAATAATAACACTTCAGGAAAACTACTTGAATCCACACCTAGCAAACCTGGAAACTTTCTTTGGCACTGAGAAAATCGTAAGTGTTCTAGTTACACCCACGTGCAGACAGTACCTCAAATGAAAGCAAGCACACAATAATTATTATTGTTAGATTAAGACACATTTTACATGCTGTATCATTAAAGCTAGCAAAAAGGGGGATGTTTTAGTAGTCGAGTTGTCAAAAAGTAGAGTTCAGTACTTTAGGTACTGAAATTTTAAAAACGTTCATTTCTCGGTCACATTTGAGTGCTGTTGAGATGATTTTTAAACATCGCTGATTGGCGAACTTCCTTCACACCCACGTGCAGAGAGTACCTCAAATGAAAGCAAGCACACAATAATTAAGACAGATTAAGACACATTTTACATGCTGTATCATTAAAGCTAGCAAAAATGGGCATGTTCACATGATTACAGTATCCCTATTGTGAACTTGTGTCACTTAAAACATTCAAAAAAATCCAATGCTATATTGTGAACTTTATCGATAGTAACTAACTGAAATTCTCTTCAGAACTTTAATGTCATTGTCCATATTGTGGATTTCCGGGCAACATTCCATACGAGGTAATGTTACATTTGGAGTTTCAGTGTGATGTATCCTGTATGTTTCATTCATACTGGACGCCATCTAACGTCACACCACAAATAAAGTTTGAGTCTGTATACAGACAGCTACAATTCAAACACGCAGTCAATGATATATCCCCATCATTGGTTTAAATGCAAATTGTAACGTTTGGAGGCTTTTCACACAGGGCGCGTTTTCGATTCCATTGTTTTTCTTTAATTTTTACCAATTGTAGGCACAAAAGCTTAACTCTCCCCGGCCTCCCCCTCGGCACATTCGCGATAAAAAGCGGTGCTTTCCAACTTCATTACATTGTTATGTTCACAGTCGTGAAATTACAAACAAAAAAATATACATTGAGACATAAACTGAACTTAATTGTGAACTTGATTAACATTAAATCTTCCTCCTCCCATTCTCACCTCAAAATCTTGGAGAAACTGTGCCTCTCCTGACGAGCCGCCATTGCTAGCACTAAATTACCTAAACCTCCACCAAATCAAACTGCTCTTGAACAAATAATTAAGTAGATTAAAGATTACCTGCTCAAAATGATTTATATCTCATGTTTAACCACATTAGAAGCCTGAAGATTCCCGAAGGACTGGCTGTGGTAAAGCTAAGGCGGGAACAGCCGATGCCAACCAGGTGCATCTTCGAAAGCACTTAAGCACTTCTTTAAATTAGGTGCTAACTTTATAAATAAACTTATAAAACCACATTTTCATCCAAAAATATCTTAAAAGTACATTCCGTCACATACAAAAGTAATATTCCTGTTATTTGTGTGTGCGTGGGCGTAAAGTATGTGACCGTTAGTCGCTGTGGAATTTATTTCAAAGACTCGTTCTGAACTAGAGCATATTAACGTATATTCTTTATACTATTTACTATAGTAAACGGTGCTTCGTTACATAAAATATTACTTACTGTGCAAATAGACCAAATGAAGAAAACTCCGGGGCTAGAATAAAGACGTCTT
This sequence comes from Garra rufa, assembly GCF_049309525.1. Taxonomy (NCBI): domain Eukaryota; kingdom Metazoa; phylum Chordata; class Actinopteri; order Cypriniformes; family Cyprinidae; genus Garra; species Garra rufa. Next base: position 32,096,318 of record NC_133364.1, on the reverse strand, counting down.
CAGTTCCCACCGTGAACTTGAGTCATGACTGGAAACTCCTTTTGGCGCCAGGGAAAAATGTGCATTCTGCGCATGTGCACAGAATTAACTTAATATTTTCTAAATGAATTTAATTAATTCACATGGCTTGGATTTAAAACACATGTAATTTGCATAAAACCAATGAATATTTATTAATTAAAATCAAAAACTAAATTTAAATTATTTAAACTAGCAAAATTTAATTATGCTTAATTTAACTGGGGCCAGAATCATTTTTTTCAGTGCATAAGTGTTCAGATATTCTTTTCTCCTGACAAAATCAATGTAATGGCAATATTTCCATCCGCTGAATGTAAGTTTTTCCATATTCCTGGTACATTGGAGACTTCATGCAAAGTCCCTTTCAAGGAAAGTCTGTTCACTCGGCGGCCATATTTGCGCCTCTGGGCATTTAAGGCCTATTCCTATCTAAATGAATGGGGGAATCCTGAAATCTCCAAAACGGCTCTTTGAACTCACAATTAAATTACATATTTCAAATCAGCAACAAAATCTAAAATAAACTGTCCCATGAATGTTGTTTATTATGCTTAAATAGCGTTTAAAAGCTTATTTTTCAAGCATTCGAATCATGTTATCATTCCGATGAAGCTGTGATTTTAAAAAAATCAAAATGTAAAATTTTCCGGTCAGAAGTGACCGAAGAGCGCACTAGGTTAACATTACTCTGCATATAAAAAGTCAAATGTGGGCTTCCTCTTCTTCCTCTCTAAGTGGTGATCATGTCTCTCTTTTGTGATGCCTGTAGCTCAATCAGATTAAGTTAGGAGTCATATCTTTGTTGTGATTGGTTGATCAGCAACCAATCAGTGACCAGGCATTGCTCATATTATGAATACATTTTTATTGGTTTGAACAAAAAATCATGTGTTGTCCATTCCAATGGACGCAGGGTCTGGAGGGGTTAAGAACCTCCTTATCAACTCTACCCTCATTGTCCTCTGCTGTTTTCCTGAGTGCATAATTTGCACAACTAGGAGAAGAGACAGCTCCAAAGAGGTGCACCAACATCCGATACTCTGCCAGTGGTTGACTAATGTTGCCTTTAGGCCACCACAAGAATCTCAAGAAGTCCACATCCTCAGGTGCGACTTTAACTTGATGAAACATTCCTTCAATAACGGCCATTACTGCCACAGGTTCTTGACGGAATTGAAGGATAACTCCAAGCAAGCTGTTTGAAAGATCAGGACCCTGGAGAAGCTCTTGGTTTAGAGATGTACCTTGAAACAAAGACCCACAATCGAAAACAACTCTTATTTTTTTTCTTCTTTTTATGGTACACACCATGATGAGGTATGTACCAAACCTTTCCAAATGTTCCTGTCAACTGATCTACTGGCACTCTTTCAGCATACTTTTTCTCTAAGATGTCACTCATGAATTCCTTATAGTCAGCTAAAAACACATCATCTCTTTGAAACCTTTTCATGAGGGTAATACAGTAGCTCGCTGTTCAGCTACCCTTCTATTATTGAGCAGGAAGACCTTCTCTTGACGGAATGGAAGCTGAAGTTGATAGTGACCATTGTGTTTGGTAACAGAATCTGCTGCAAGTTTAAGAAACATCCTATCCTCAACTGAATGCTCAGTGTTCTCATCACAGGCTTTCTCAGGAAAATCATGCTTTAGCTGGCTCACAAGAAGCTCTTCCAAACTGGAAATTGAAATTCTGTTGCAGAAAACCTTTAGTCGTTCATCTTTACTTATAGATGGACATCTGCCCAATGGGCCGTTAATAAGCCATCCTAATTGAATCAATACTGCATAAGGTCCGTCTTCTTGACTATTAATGACCCTCCATGGTTCTATAAGTTTTGGAGCATTAACTCCTATCAACAGATCGACTTCCGCATCAATGGTGTTCAAACTGACCTCTTTAAGATATGGCAAGTGCCAAATATCCTCTTCAGTAGGAATGTTTTCCTTACCAACTGGTATACAAGCTTGAGTGAAAAGCTCCGGGAGGGGCAAGAAGTTACTGCCATTAAGGCTGCTGACTTCTAACCCATCTAATTTATATGTAAATATTGGTCTCTCTTGCCCCATAGTCCTGAGTAAAACTTCTGTTCTCCTTCCTTTCACATGCAACCTTTCCACTAGGTTTTCTGTGCAGAATGTAGCAGAGCTTCCGGGATCAAGGAAGGCATAGGTTTGTATTATGTTACTTCTGTTGCAAGCTTTGATCTCTACTGGTACAATTGCAAGTTTGTAATATAAGGAACCAACCTCTGCCTGCTCTGCTGACACCATAGCAATCGTAATAGAGTTACTATTGCCCGTTAAAATAGCCTCATTGCCATCCTTACTATTCTGGGAAATGTGTTGCTCTTTGAGAAGCATGTTTTCAACATGGAGGATTGTTGGATGCCTTTTATAACAAGTCTTGCAATCCAGACGTTTTCTACATACCTTGCTCATGTTTCATTTTAGAAGACATGCAAAGCAAAGTCTCTTGATGAGGTTTTAAAACAATCTGACGACATGATTCCAATGCGTGATTGCGAGAACAAAATAAGCAGGGGGATTGCAATGCAACATTTGTAGCCTCAGGACTCTTTGTTTCTTTTGTAGTGGGTATCAGTGGGGATACAGAAGTAGCAAAGCTTTTCTTACTGCCAGATTTCAGCGGACGAAACTCAGTCTTTGTCTTAAAGCTCTTTGTTCTAGAAGCAAGATCTTGAATATTACCAAAGACAGGATCTTGCAGAATTTTTGCCTGCCTTTTGATGAAAGCAACCACATCATGAAGTTTAGCTCTACTATTTGTTCTTTCTAGAATGTCACATGCAGTATTTCTCCACCTTTCGCGGAACTTATATGGAAGCTTGGATATTATTTGTTTAAGATTGGAAGGCAAGTCAAGATCAAACATATTAGGCAGGTCTTCAATGGCATAACAACCTCTAAGGTAAAGTGCATAAGAATGAAGCATGATGGAGTTCCTGAATCCACTGAGGAATCCTGGGCAGACTCTGAAGAAAAGGTGAAGGACATTTTTAGGCAAAAACTACAACTACAAAGAGACATGGAGATGGAGCGTGCACACCGAATAGGAAAACCTGAAGCTGCTAGAAACAGACCCAGATCTATTGTTGTTAAATTTCTGAACTTTAAGGACAAAGCTGCTGTTATGCAAAGAGCAAAGAACCTCAAGGGCACAAAAATTTTCATTAATGACGATTACACTGATGCTGTGCAGTTAAAAAGAAAGGAATTGATGCCAAAGTTGAAAGAAGCACGTGATAAAGGAGATATTGCCTACCTCAGACACGACAAACTCATCATCCATTCCCGAACTAGCACCCCTAAGTGATCTCTTCGCAACTCTGAAGGTATGACAGCACATAAAACTCATGTATCCATTACCAAGAAAAGGCTTAAGACTAGCACATATTAATATAAACAATCTCAGGAATAAAATCAATGATGTTGCTGAACTGTTAAATGAGTATAAAATACACATTCTTGCTATCTCGAAGACTCACTTGGACTCTTCCTTTGATGACACAGAACTATTTATTGAAGGTTACAACATATACAGAAATGACAGAAATGGTTTTGGTGGGGGAGTAGCTTTTTATATTCAGAATCACTTGCCAGTAAAAATAAGAACTGATTTAATTAGTTTTAATATCAAAATATTATGGTTGCAAATGCATCTACCTCACCGAAAGTCGATACTTCTGTGCTGCTGTTACCGGTCACCAAGTGCCAATTGTGAATATCTTATATGTTATATATATGTCCTGAACTGTGTAAAAAGGTACTGTCTATTCCTACTGGTAGCAGTGATCATAATCTGATCATTTCTGTGTTAACAACCAAGCTGAGTGGATCTGGAACTGCAGTCTTATTTAAAAGATCTTATAAATTGTTTAAAAATGACAAGTTTATTGAAGATGTTCAAGCTATATGCTGGTCTGATGTGTTGGCAACTAGTAATCCAGAAATTGCCCTCTTTAAATTTAACAATTTATTCTTGTCATTGATTGAGAAACATGCCCCTTTAAAGAAGTTTACTGTCAGGAACAACGAAAAATTCTATGAAAATAAGAGGTCAAATGAAAAGAACAGCAGTTACAACAGGAAATAAATGTGATTGGGACCTATATCGTAAAATGAGAAATTCTGTTACTAAACTTAATAAAAAGAAGAAGAAAATCTATTTTGATAATCATGTTAAAAACATAGGTAATGATAGTAGGAAGTTATGGAATGTTTTAAATCAATTGACTGGTAAGAAAAATAAAATAATTCCATCTTTTCTGGATTCGGGATAAATTTATAACTAAGCCAATAGATATTGCAAATTATCTTAATGATCATTTAATAAGAAAAGTAGACAAACTAAGAGAAAATATGCCTAATCTAAGTAATGACATTTATTAATAAGAAACGAACTGATGAAAAATAAGAACTCAAGGTTTAAATTAGAAAGTGTATATACAGATCAAGTAAAGAATCTTTTAAAATCCTGTAAAAACAAACCACCGGGTGTCGACGGTCTTGACAGCAGGGTTCTTAAACTAGCTGTTGACTCTATTGCCCCTGTTCTAACCCACATCATTAACCTTAGTTGTATCTGCTGTACCTGCCCACATGCATGGAAGCAGGCTAAAATAGTTCCTCTGCCCAAAGATAAAAAACTGCCCTTTTCTGGTCCCAACAGTCGCCTGATAAGTATATTACCGGTATTATCTAAAACAATGGAATCTATAGTATATGATCAAATTAATAACTATTTTTATACAAACGATTTATTAACAGATTTTCAGCATGCATACAGAAAAAGTCACTCCACTGCCACTGCACTGACTCATATGTCTGATGATTGGCTTAGAGAGACTGAAAAGAAAAATATTATTGGTGCTGTATTTTTAGATTTTTCTGCTGCCTTTGACATCATAGATCACGAACTGTTATTAGCAAAATTATCTTATGGTTTTGAGCAGTCAGCAATCACATGGATGTACAGTTATCTGTCAAACAGAACACAGACAGTGTTTTTTAATGGCAGCCTCTCAGGTATCAGAAATATCACATGTGGAGTACCCCAAGGCAGTTGTCTGGGTCCATTATTATTTAATATTTTTACTAATGATTTACCGTACATTTTACATAAGACTAACATTGGCATGTATGCTGATGATTTAACTATATATACATCAGCAAGTACACAAATGGAACTAGAAACTGTTTTAAATATAGAATTACAATATGTAGTAGATTGGATCAAATTAAATAAACTGGCACTAAACACAGTAAAAACTAACTGCATGATTTTAGGCTCAAATTATAACAATCAAAATCCTGTAATTAATATTCAAATTAATAACGTAAATATTAAACAGGTGCATGAGAACAAACTGCTGGGTGTAACAGTTGACTCTAGATTATCATGGAAAACACATATTAATAATATTATTGCAAAAATGGGAAGAGGTATATCTATTATGAAAAGACATGCAAATGTTTTAACTTCAAATATTATGAATTATGCGATGAAAGCACTAATATTGACATACCTCGACTATTGCCCAGCAGTTTGGTCAAATGCCACTGGTGAATATATGAATAAATTACAACTTATACAGAATAGAGCTGCTTGTGTAGCACTTAGGTGCAGCTATAGGAGAAATAATATATTAATGCACAAAGATCTTAACTGGTTGTTGGTCGAAGACAGACTGTTGTATTCACTGTTAATTCTCATAAGAAACATTTCCATCTCAAAATTGCCTTCTGTTTTGTTTAAGCATCTTTCTTCTAGTGTAGACAATCATCAGTACAGTACCAGACATGCAACTAAAGGCAACTTCACCTTACCCATAGCAAGAACAAATGCCATAAAAAACACTGTTATGTTCAGAGGTATGAAGGAATGGAATAAATTGCCAAAGCATATCATACTTACTAACAATGTAAATAAATTTAAATTATATGTAAAACAGCATCTATCAAAATAATACATCTGACTGTTTATATTTATTTATATATGTGTGTGAATATGTGTGTACATGCACAATTGAATTGTAGGTATATTTATGGGTGTATGTGTATGAATGTGTTTTTATATGTGTATATTTCATGCCCGTATGAGGGTACATATGTACGTTGATTTGTGTATATACGTGTGTATATGTAGGTGTATATGTGTACCTTTTCCAATTCCCCAACTTAAGGCTTTCTCCATATAAGCATCTTTACTTCATCACCAAAATTAAGCTTCAGGAGCTTCTTTGCTTCAGCATAACCCCTCCTAGCATCCATATGCAAGCAACTTCGGACAAGTTCCCTTGACTGGCCAGAAGTAAACTGTTCCAGATAGTAAAGTCTATCCCTGCTGTCATCGGTTTTATCTTCTATGCCATGTTCGAAGGCTTGCATAAAAGATCGAAAACTTAGTGGATCTCCATCGAATATTGGAATCTCTCTAGAGGGAATTAAAGAGTGTTTTTTGATGCGAAATCAAGAGCTCTGCAATATAAATATGAAATATATGTGCAATAAATTAATGCACCTAAAAAATGCTTTTCTTACTTAGTATTATTGTCTTGTTGTTCCAATTTTAAAAAATCTAAAGATTCTTAAATCAAGATACATTTCTAAGAAAAATGTATTTCTTTTTTCTGTCAAAAAGGTTTTTGAGGAATTCCAGGATTTTTCTCCATATTTCGATGGGAGCTAACAGGCCAAATTTCAGTTTCAATGCAGCTTCAAAGGACTCTACATGATCCCAGCCCAGGAATAAGGGTCACTGGAAACTTGTAAAGCCCTTTGAAAGCTGTATTGAAACTGAAATTTGAACCTTCAACCCATTGGCTCTCATTGAAGTCCACTATATGGAGAAAAATCCTGGAATGTTTTCCTCAAAAACTTTAATTTGTTTTTGACTTGAAGAAAGAAAGACATGAACATCTTGGATTACATGGGGGTGAGTAAATTATCAGGAAATATTTTCTCTGGACGTGAAGTTGCCTTATATACTTAATTAAACATTTTGATTAAATTGTTCCATGTTCTTCATCATCACAGTATTTTAAATGTAATTGTGCTGTATTTCTTAAAAAAAAAAATAGCTTAAATGTAAAATGTAAATTTAATATGGCATTTGTGCAGACTTTGTATTTTGTCTTTTAAATAAAACTGTTTATTTTTCACCTTGAGCATGCTTTGACACTTTATTGAAGGTTTTTTTTTATTGTAATGATTTGTTTATTAACAGTGTTTCTCTGTAGAACATTTAATGCTTTCATTGTAATAATCTAGGTAAAATCTGTCAAATAAGGGTTTTACACTAAAAAAAAAACAAAACAAAAAAAAAAAAAACGGTTAAACGACTGGCAGCTGCCAAACAAAAACCATAAAATTAAAGTAATATATCCTAATTGAAACAAGGAAAAAATCTGTAAAATAATGTTTTTTTTCTTTCTGTAAAACCTTTAATGAAAATCTCTTTAAAATTACTGTTTTTGCACTTTATTTCAATAATTTTATTTTTTTAAAAGGTGTTTATTTAATCTTTGTAAGTGTATTTTTCTTATTTTGCATATTATCTGCCAATTGGGTAAGAAAAATAATCTTGTTTCCATTTGCATTAAGATTATTTTTCTTATTTTAAATAAAATGCACTAAATTCACATTCCAAAACACTCACTAAGAAAAGCATTTTTGGAGCATAAATGAATGAATGATGTATTTAAACATCACTTACACTTTAAAAAGGGGGAGGAGACCGAAAGAAACTCTGGGTTTACAGAAGAAAACCTGCTCCTGACCAGGTTTGGTTCACAGAGTAAGTTGCCAAGGTAACTGACTCTGAGTATAAGTTACCTCTCTTTCAGAAACAGGCTTGACTTACCCGCTTTCTCAGGTTTGATAAACCTCCCATTCTGAAACGGAAAACCCAGAGTTTCCCTTATTTCAGGGTTGACATACTCAGAGTTTTCACTTAACCCTTTGAGCAGTACGGTCCCACATATGGGATTCTAATTTCTGTGCCCCTGGGAGTACGGTCCCACATATGGGATTTGGAACGTTCGGTGACGTCACGCAGCTGACAAATTCAAACTGCGCTTTGGCGCGATGGCTGGCGCTGAGCCAGAGACGGACGAGCTCTGCACTTGTCATACAATCACAACTATGCAGTGTTTTTAACCACATAACGCTTATTTTAGGTTTCAGACATTTAAATACACATAAGTACTAGTAAAAGGAGACATTTAGAGTTTGTAAAATACACACATAGGTCTATGGAAGCAGCAAATAACCATCTATTCAAATATAATTTGCCGATGTGTTTTATTTCTATCACATACACATAGGCAAAGTAACTAAAAGGTTCACTCTATTCCTCTTCTAGTTCACCAGCCACTTACTTGCATGTATTTCGGGAGAAACAGATGAATGTACGTGATGTAAACGCGGCTGACAGGACTCTCTGAACTGCAGCGCGAACAAACATGGCCGCGCCCATCTCACGTTACAAATCACGATCCAGATCATTTACATAGGGGTTTAAACGACGAATCATACTAATTCACACATATTTGTGAATCGGAATATTAGATAGTTCAAGGCATGGTAAGCAAGTGTGTGAGTATTCTGGATAAAAAAGGAAAAACGAAATTAAAGCGATCCATCTGTCATACAGTGTTATTGTGACTGTGTTGTGTCATGTGACAAGCATGACGCGTCGCCATGGAAACAAAAGGGACGAACGTTCTAAAATAACGGTCGCTTAAAAAAAACTCACTCTCGGGGGTCCACTAGAATATTTTAAACTCACCACTGAAAGGGTTAACCTCCTTTCTGAAACGGGCCCCTGGTGTCTTTTCTGGATTAACAGAGGCAATGTTTGTACTGCCTGGCATGATAATAAGAACACTGATGTATCTGAATTTGTTCCCTCTCTGTCTAAAAGAGTAGGAGCTTCTACTGCATCTCTGACACACACACACACACACACACACACACACACACACACACACACACACACACACACACACACACACACACACACACACACACTTGTACACATTCAAAACCACATTCAATGAACCACTATATGCTGGGTTCAGGCTTTATCCTAAAGGCTCAGTATCTCTGTGTCGGATCGAAACATCTCTGGTAAGAAATAATCCATAACATGATTCACTCTAGATGGTATTTATATAGAGTGGTATTTTAGATTTGGATGTTTTTCTGTTGAACCTTTTTGGCTGCGTTGTAAAGTGTATAGTGGAGAGGTGAAATGCAGGGACAGGGATAAGGAAAGGTTTTTTGTTTATTTCTGTTACCAAAGGAGTTGGGGTTCCTTGCTGATTTCGCTTACTTGGGGACACTTAATATTTGGCAGTATAAATTGACTGCACTGACACTATTGGAAGAGAACTGAACTGAATTGTATGATGACATCACTGTTTTCTAGTCTTACAGCTGAATAAAATTTATTTCATGAATGATGATCTTTTCAAAGTTATTGAACAGAACTGAATCAACACTAATGTTTTGTTTTTAACAACCCACTAGGCTTTGATTAATGGGAGGTGCCACGTTTCAGGCAGGAACAGACGAACAACGATGTAGTAAAACGAACAATATTTAATAAATCCAAATGGGAAGCCCAGGAAACACATGGATGTAACATCAAAGACCGACAGAATGCAGGGGAAAACACATACATTAAATAGACAGACTGATTACAAACATCCAGGTGACAACAATGAGGGAGATACTAAAACACAGATCTGCGGGGGGAAATGGGAGAAACCAACTAGAAAGTCCAGAGGTGTGACAGGAGGCTGAAAACAGCGTGTTTTTTGGTTAAAATTTGTACATGTAAAGTAAGGTACATTTTTTTTATAGATATTGCAAACTATTACCATTCACTTGAAAAGCTTTATATAAGGACAAAACTTTATATAAGGTCTGTAATTGGTTAATGTACAAAATTAAATGTATTGTATCATTTTTATATCGTTTCCACAATAAAGCCATAAAGGTTTTCCCAAGTTCTCAGAAATGTTTTGTTTTTATGACAACTGTCATTACAATAAAACAACTTTGATAACAGCATAATGTTGATCACTAAAAATATATATATAAATAATAAACTTAATAAACTGTTTAAAAAAAATGATATATTGGTTCCTTTTACATAACATGATTAAAGTCAAGCAAGGGCATAGAACACTAGAGATGTCTGGAGTGTCAGACTAATATATTAGTCAGAAATATATTTGTACAACATAATAAACAAGAAACAATGACATTCTGATTGTTGAAAGTCTGTTCTAAAACAACTCTAAAATATCCATGTTTAAAACGTAAGAATCACTTTAATCTAGTTTGCTGCTTTGGGAAGGGGCATGGCAGTAATGAACGCCAGCTAAGCTGTTTACCAATTGCAATGCAGTGGGATTGATAACCAATCACAATACATTTGGTTTTTCGGAAGGTGGATCCCAGAACTAATCAAGCCATTTGTGCTAGCATGGGGAGAAAGCCTTTGTAATAATGTAATTTATGTGAAAAATTATGCGTTTTTCGAACCACCAAGCATTAGAGCATGTTCTAGTGCACACCCCAAAACAAAATAAAGACTTATTTTGGAGCATAATAGGAGCCCTTTAACACAAAAAGAGCTTTGTAGATCGATTTGTCTGAATGATTGGTTTGTGACAATCAATCTGTCAGATGAGTATTTTCACATAGACATTTACTTCTCTCACAGAAAATTTCTCAGATTTGCATACTGAGGCACAGCGTATGAGTTTCAAACCATTCCGTTAGGACTAGCTTTAGCTCCGAAAATCGTTACCAAGTGTGTGGAATCTGCCCTGTTCCCGTTAAAGGGGTCATATGATGCGGTTTCTTGTTTTCCTTTGTTTTTTAAGTGTTACAAGCTGTTTGTGCATAGATAAGATCTATAAAGTTGCAATGCTTAAAAGTCTCAAAACCAAAGAGATGTTTATTATAAAAATCAAGACTCAGCCACACCTCCCTAAAATGGCTTGTTCAAACACACCCCCACTTGTCCACATCATGAGGTGAGTAGAGTAACCCCGGCCATATGTATATGGAAAGAAAGAAGGTGTAACTTTTACCTGCTGTGGTAGTGTTGCAGGCGCCATGTTGCGGAGACGTAGTGTTTCATTGCGAAAACGAAAGTACTTCAACAGTACATCACAAATATTCGAGTGGGTGATGTGCATTTCACAGGGACTGTTTCCTGAACCTGGGAGAGCAGATTACAATGCCAGCTGTACACAAAGGGTTAAGGCTATAAATTGGGCCAATCCCAATGTTGCAAGGACAGTCTGTGCTTCTGACTGATGTCCTGTGAGTATGTGTTCATATTAAAAGAATTTAGGACTGACTATTCAAATGCGAGTTTTGAGCAGTGTAGAGTAGTGCTTATTCTGTCATGATGGGGGCTGTGGGTTTTCCCTCAGCCACCTGAGGTTGCTGTGCGGGCACTGCACTCCCCTTATCGTTCACGTCTGTCTTGTCATTTGCACTGATTTCACTCACAGCTGTTCACTATCTGGACTCTGTATATGAACACTCACTCTTCATTCCGTTTTCATGGCTGCATTGTCTTCTGTCTTGTGTGTTATTTTGTGTTCTTGAAATCCCTGGCCTTTGACCGTGTTCTTGATTTTGTTATTTTGTGTTTCAGTTTATGTTCAGTTTGTGCCGTGTTGGCCTTTTGGTTTATGTTTATTTGTGTTTTGTTATATTAAAGTCTCTCCCCTGCATTTGGACCCAGACCTCCCTTTATTCAACGTGACAGAATGCAGCCATCACAAATGGGTCCAGCGGGGAAGAAATTTTTTTTTGAGGCGGCGGTCGGGGCGGCGACCATTCCCTCTGCTCCCAAGACGGAGGGGATGTCCTTTGAGGCGGCGTCGGCAGCGCGCTTTGACTATATCTACGCCTGCCTGGCGATGGATGCCCGTGTCGCTGAGACTATGCGAAGGCGCCCCTTCTTTGCGGTGGGGGTGGAGACGGAGTTTCGTGTAAAGGCGGCGGCTTCCGCTTGCTCTGTTACTGACGCGGAGGCGGCTGCGCTCTCTGTTCCTGACGCGGAGGACGCTGCGCTCTCTGTTCCTGACGCAGAGACGACTGCGCTCTCTGTTCCTGACGCGGAGGCGACTACGCTGTCTGTTCCTGACGCGGAGAAGGCTGCGCTCTTTGTCCCTGACGCGGAGGCGGCTGCGCGCTCGGCTCCTGACGCGGAGGCGACTACGCTATCTGTTCCTGACGCGGAGGCGGCTGCGCTCTTTGTCCCTGACGCGGAGGCGGCTGCGCGCTCGGCTCCTGACGCGGAGGCGACTGCACTCTCTGTTCCTGACGCGGAGACAACTGCGCTCTCTGTTCCTGAGGCAGAGACAACTGCAATCTCTGTTCCTGACGCAGAGACAACTGCACTCTCTGTTCCTGACGCAGAGACAACTGCACTCTCTGTTCCTGACGCAGAGACAACTGCACTCTCTGTTCCTGACGCAGAGACAACTGCACTCTCTGTTCCTGACGCAGAGACAACTGCACTCTCTGTTCCTGACGCAGAGACAACTGCGCTCTCCGTTCCTGACGCAGAGACGACTGCACTCTCTGTTCCTGACGCAGAGGCGGCTGCACGCTCTGTTCCTGACGCGGAGGCGGCTGCGCGCTCTGTTCCTGATGGCGAGGCGGCTGCGCTCTTTGTCCCTAACGCGGAGGCAGCTGCGCGCTCTGTTCATGACGCGACGGTGACTGCGCTGCACGGGCCTGGCCCGCCATCCCTCCCCCTGAGTTGCCTTCCTCCGTGCCTCCTCCCTCCAGACTTTGGGAACGTCTGGAAGCCGTTCCGTAGGGAGGGGGTACTGTCATGATCGAGGCTGTGGGTTTTCCCTCAGCCACCTGAGGTCGCTGTGCGGGCACTGCACTCCCCTTATCGTTCACGTCTGTCTTGTCATTTGCACTGATTTCACTCACAGCTGTTCACTATCTGGACTCTGTATAAGAACACTCACTCTTCATTCCGTTTTCATGGCTGCATTGTCTTCTGTCTTGTGTGTTATTTTGTGTTCTTGAAATCCCTGGCCTTTGACCGTGTTCTTGATTTTGTTATTTTGTGTTTCAGTTTATGTTCAGTTTGTGCCGTGTTGGCCTTTTGGTTTATGTTTATTTGTGTTTTGTTATATTAAAGTCTCTCCCCTGCATTTGGACCCAGACCTCCCTTTATTCACGTGACATGTTGTTTCTCATTGCAAATGCAGACATGGTGTTATGTTTAGGCAGCGCGATGCAAAGCATTGTGTAAAAAGACAGTATGAGTCATCATAATCAGTAGTTATTTACCCCTGGATGCAACAAATTACTTGTTTATAATGGGTTTTATTGTTTTCGTCACACGCTTGAGGTATTCGGCCAATAGCAACGCACCGGATAGCTGGCCAATCAAACACCTCGGTTTTTCATCAACAGTGAGTATTGTAAAAATCTAAACGTTTCAGAAAGACACAGCAGAGAGAAGCAACAATAATGTACAGTAAGTGGAAAATAATGTTTTTTTAAACCTCAAACCTCATAAACACATTGCATTACAACAAATACATCATGACCCCTTTAAGGAACAGGAGGATAAGAATATTGTCGTATTTAGACGATTGTCTGATGTGCTCATAATCGAGTGAGCAAAAAGTGAAAGATGCAGAGATAGTGTTAAATAATCTCAGCAGCTTGGGGTTCAGGATCAACGTTGTATTTTTTTCATCTTACTTCCTTACAATGCATTTTTAAGTAGTGTTTTTTTTTTCTTTTCTTTTTCCAAAGAACTAAGATTTTTTTTTCCAAATTCCAATTTCCAAGTAAAATTGTTGTGGATTGTGTCGCACATTATTGTCTATTCACTTAATTTTCCTATTTTTTTTAAAGATCCACTAAAGTGGCTTGAAACACGCAGCGTTATTGTCATGATTTGAGCCTCCGTCGTCCTGTCATCACAAACTCTTGCACTACACATCATGGACTTCATCCCCCACAAGCCACTGCACCAATCACTGCTCACACCTGCTCCTCGTGACCCACTGCACTGATTGCTGCACGCATCTGTTTCTCATCACACTGACTGTTCATAAACCACTCAAACACACAGCTTCTTCGCAAAGTCTTGTATTGCCCCGGCTGCATTTCTGAGCGTTTCTTCCCGTGTTTGTTTTCCGTGTTTAGATTCCTGGACTCCCACTCGTGTTTGATTCTCGCTGCCCGCCCCGACCATTCTGCCTGTGTTTGACTTCGATTTCTGCCTGCCCCTGTGTGTTTGTCTGTACTAATAAAATGCTGCAGATGGATCCGCTAGTCCGCAATGTTTTTCTTCTGTATACTTTATTTTTACAGTATTAAGAAGTTGTTCAATCTATCCAGTTTCTCTGATGATTATGCAACTTTCTTAAAACCAAAAAAAATTATGAAATAGCATCTAATCTTTAATAGTTTTTGTTTACACATATGTCATTTTAAATAAATGTAATTTTAATCTGATAAACTGATGAAGGGACATTAAAGACAATATATAGGAAATTGTTGGGAATCTATATGTCCCACAAAAGTGCCATCACACACAACTGCAGGACAAAACTTTCCCCACCTTTTTTATAATTAATGTTTATTCACAGTTACTGTATTGAGGTTCTTCATAAACAGGTATCTGGAAGAAAAAAAAAACTTATACGATCAGCTTCCTTGCTTATTAAACAATTATTGCACCCATTTTTATATGCTTTACACATTTCCAGTACAGAAACACTTAACATTATAATTTTCAAAAAAATTTCAAGCCTCTCTTACCTCTGAGCTGTTAAGATTTTGGAGATGATTGGGCCTAAAATCAGAGGGCTGTGGAGTTAGAAATTGTGTATCCAACGGTACCTTGGGGAAATGCACATATGTTTAATGCCTTCTTGCTGTCAGATCGTATAAATGCACTAAAACTGGTGTATAGACCTTATTGTACTTCAAATAAAATTGGAAAAAAAGCAAAAGACAGAAACCCTTTGTATACACTTGTCCTGGTGGAGAACATGCTTTAATCCGGAATTGAAAATCTACAGTTTTAACCTTAAATAGTGAAAAGTTTAAGAAAAGGTTTTGTATTGTATCTTGTAGTCTTTGTTGGTTCTTGTAAAGTGTGAACCCAAATGTGTAGATATATCTATTATGTGTATATATATATCTGAAGGGTTCAGTTGACAAAAAAAAGCTTGGGATCCCTGAATTGGTGCATTACTCACCTGAGGAGGACAACAGCAATATGAGGCTTTACAAGCAAAAACTGACAGACAGATGGAGGTGATAAACTGAAGGAAGGTGAATAACAGCAATACACCTCTGATTCCCTTGAAGAGAGTCTTGAGAGAAAAAAATCAACATAGATATTAATAACAAAATAACAGCTACACTGGCTGCTCAGCAGTCAATAATCTATTATTCCTAAGATTGATATGGTAATATGTTCATTGATCAAACTGAGTTTACAATTAATGTATAATGTCAATATTTTTAATGCATTGTAAATGATCAGTAATAGTAAGAAATTTATAAACTTCTGAAATGTTGGGGAAAAGACTGGACAGATGAGTGCACATAAACGCTTGACTTTTGACAAGTGTACTGACCATTCAGTAATTTTAATGTAAATATAAAAATGAATGTGAAAGCTTATGACATACCGTATACTTATAACATTCATAATCTTGACAGTAACTGTAGGGACCTCCAAAAGCCAAATCCAGCGAAATAAAAAAAGCAGCAAATGCTGCGGTTATAGCACTGAAAATGTTCATTCCAAGTGAACCACGTACCTACAGGCAGAAAATCAGCATAAAGTTATGCTGTGTTAAAAAATGCTGTGTTAAAATAGATGTAAAAGTATATGGAGTGTGATAAAAAATAAACTACTTGACATACATATATAAAATATTAATCAGGTTCCATGCACCAATAAACTGTTTTTTACAGCAAAGTCCAGACAAACTTCACTGATAGTTTAGGTTACAGCAAACATGCTGATGTCAAAACATTTCTGTACACTTCAGTACAAATTTAAATGTCAAATTTAAATGTTTAAATGAACGGACAAAGGAACTGAGGAAACTAAGGTCCCTTTCAGTCGTTAACTATGATGTTACATATGGGAACTCACTAGAGAGACGGTATATAAGATAGCCAAGGCAGCTTTTGTGGTTGGCTCATTGCAAGCGTGTGACCATGGCTGCACTGAGGTTCCGCCTCTCAAGACAGCTGCCTTTGTCGCCTACCCGGGCCAGTTCAGCGGGCCATAAAGGCTCCTCGAAAGTCCAGAATGTTCCACTATGCAAACCCGTGCAGTTACCAAAGGATGGCTCTCCTCACGCTTTCTTGACGCTCCCATCTCCCAGGCCAGCTTCTTCGGCAACACTGTCTAGAACATTGCCCAGCAGTTCTCTGCAGTACAGAGACAGACGGAAGCTATCCGACACATCTTGCCCCAGCATGAGACCACCAGGTAGACAAGTGACCGGCCTCCACCTGCTCATCCCAGAGGGTGCCCCCCTGTGGTCTCTACACCTGTTCCATCTCCCACTGCTTCCCAGGAGGCAGCCCCTACACCATGGCGCCGAGCTGGCCGCAGGAGAGCGGTGCCGTCCATTGCTCAGGGACCTGTGAAGAACACCCAGAGCTGCAAAGCGTCCTTGACATGGGCACCCCGGAGATGGCAGAGGTTGCTCTTCGACCGCACCTCTTCCCCTCTTGGGATCTCTCCATTCTCCTCCAAGTTGAGCCAAAATGAAACTGAAGCTGAGCTCTTGTTCATCTCTGTTTTATTGTGTTGTTCTATTTCGTGTGTTTTTTTTTTTTTTTTTTTTTTTTTAATTGCTTGTACTCTCGACGCTGAGAAGGCGTTTGATCAGATAGAGTGGGAATATCTGTTCGAAGTACTTAAACGACTTAATTTAGGTGAGAGGTTCATTAAATGGATAAGACTTTTATATACAAATCCTAAAGCACAAATTCATACAAATCGCAATTTATCTTCCTCATTTCATCTGTTCAGAGGAACACGGCAAGGATGCCCCCTGTCAGCACTAATTTTCGCTCTTGCTATTGAACCACTTGCACAAAGTATACGTTTAGACCCCCAAATATATGGTTATCAGACAAAGACCACAACAAATAAAATTTCGCTATATGCAGATGATATTTTGTTATATGTGACCAAACCTCTCATCTCTATACCATCCATTCTTGAAAAAATTGAAATGTTTGGGAAATTTTCAGGATATCGGATAAATTGGACAAAGAGTTTACTAATGCCAGTTCATGACATTCCTCAAACAACGTTGGCAAGGTTCCCCTTTAAGGTTACCAATGACAAATTCACATATTTGGGTATAGAGGTTACAAAGAAACTTCCCTCTCTCATGCAATCTAATTTTCCACCTTTATTGGAAAAACTTAAAAATAAAATTCAGTTTTGGAAAACCTTGCCAATATCACTACTTGGGAGGATAAATGCCATCAAGATGATCTTTTTACCACAAATACTATACTTGTTTCAAAATATTCCTGTTTTCTTAACAAAATCCTTTTTCAAGAAAATTGATTCAATTATTCAACCCTTTCTATGGGATTATAAAACTCCAAGAATTAACAAAAAGCATTTAATCAAATCCAAAACGAACGGAGGTCTATCCCTCCCAAATTTTATGATGTATTATTGGGCGTGTGCTTTTAAAAATATTAACTCCTTCAACATGACTTCTAACACACTCCCCACTTGGTTAGCTATTGAAGTGGAAGACTGTGATCCATATTTACCTGCAGCCCTAGTACTTTCACCATTGCCACTTGACAAAGCAAAGGACGTTCAAAATCCGATCATACATAATTTGTTTCGTATATGGAAACAAATTAAATCACACTTTACCCACAAAACGTTACCTCTTTCTTTACCAATTGCTAAAAATCCATCCTTTGCCCCTTCGAATTTAGATCTGACGTTTACTAATTGGAGGAAATTAGGATTATGTTGTATCCGTGACCTGTATACTGAGGGTAAATTTGCTTCCTTTGCACAATTACAAACAAAGTTCAAACTACATAACAATAATTTCTTTAGATATCTACAGGTTAGAGATTACATCCGAAAATTCATGCCAGGTTTCGATACACAACCACAATCTATGCTCGATGAATGTTTCACTATACTCCCATATAAAAATAAATTTATCTCTAATATATATAACAAATTACAAACAATATCTTCCCCCTCATCCAATAAATATAAGGATAGTTGGGAGAAGGACATGGGTACCCATATTCCTGATGACATCTGGGAAGAATCACTGGAATACATACACTCCTGCTCCTATAATACGAGACATCGTCTTATACAATTCAAAATTATACATAGGCTACACTTTTCAAAAGTAAAGATCCACAACATTTTCCCGAACGCTTTATCGAATTGTGATAAATGTCAGTCCCTTAATGCAACACTTTTCCATGCTTTCTTTTCTTGCCCGAAGGTCACCAGTTATTGGTCTGATGTATTTAATGTACTGTCAAGAATTTTTAAGACTACATTGTCACCTGAACCATTGTTGATTATTCTTGGCACATCAGAGTTATTTAGAAAATTTACTTCAGCCCAGCAGCGGTTCATTTCCTACTCTCTTATTACTGCAAAAAAGTTACTTTTGATGTCATGGAAAGGACCAGCGATACCTACTGACAAAATGTGGCTTCGAGATCTCTCCAATACTTTACATTTAGAAAGAATTAGATATCTGTTGAAGGACAATCTCTCAGGTTTTTATAATATTTGGCAACCCTTCATAGACTTCTTACAATCAGTATCTGTATAAACACGTATTTTCTTTCATTTTTTTAATATAAACTCTTATTGTACTTCTTACTACAAAATTGTATTCTAATTTCGCGCTGTTTGTCTTTTTTTTTTCTTTTCTGTTTTGTTTTGTATGTACATTTATACAAAAATATTTGAGCCTCTTTTATATTGTTGATTGAAATTGTATAATATATATATGCTCAATAAAAAATATATAAAATTAAATGCTTGTACAGCACTTTGGTGCAACTTTTCATTGCTGGAATAATGCTTTATAAATAAACTGAAACTGAAACTGACCACGCTTTTGCCTCTATTCCACAAGTCTTACTTCACATGTGCTCTGCCCCCTTAACGGTTGCTAAAGAACTAAAAAGAACTGACACCTCTGGTGGGTCCAATTCTGGCCTAAAGGGTGTTGAGAAGATTACGTGATGAGCCCATTTGTCCTGACACACTTTCCTGTCAGGATTTGGTCCTCATACGTAAAGCAGCTACAGGATTGTGGCGTGTTCCATGGGTAAGTTCCCATATGTAACGTCATAGTAAACGACGAAGGGGAACGTCTAGGTTACGTAGGTAACCCACGTTCCCTGAAGGGGGAACAGAGACGTTACATCCCTTTGCCCCAATCCTGAGCTGCGCTGAAGGCTGGGCTATAACTCGGCTCCTCAGCAAAAACCTGAATGAGTGGATGCATGCCACCATCTTAAATATCCATATGTACAGGGGAGTGGCTGTGCATGCAAATTCCACTCGCCAATTTTCATTGGCCTTTTCTCTTTAGCTCAGAGGTGATGTGTGTTAAACTAATTAAGAATCAAGGAGACACAGGAACACAGATAAAACAGGAATTGAACACTGAAAACAGGCCTCGCATCCAAATGTTCATACTATCCATCCTAAATAGTATGTGAGATTAGAATATGTGTGCAAAGCATAGTATGTTTAAAAGAGTATACCAGAAGTTCTACTATTTCAGGTAGATTTTTGAATTGTGAATTTGTTCCACTCCACTTTTAGACATGCACTCACAAACTTCCCTAAGCTCTTTCCCTTGGAGGAATAACTGCTGCCATTTTGAAGTATGTTCCACTTCATGTAGTGGAGGGGGGAAGTTTGTATGGACAAACCCTTGACCCCTCCCTTCACTGAGGGAGTGAGTCAACTTCATATGCACACTTCAGGCCAATCCATAGACCACAATGCAACACGATTATGACGTCATCGCAGATCACGTTTAAATTATCCCCATCCCAGACAACTCTTTTATATAAGAATGATCAAGGTTTTAGGACTATCCAATTCAGCCCATTCCAAGGGTTTTGCCAGAAGTGGGCACTCATGCAAAAAAATCAATAGCGTACATCAGAGTCAACAAGATGGAGGAAAGTTATCGAGTGAAGGGCATAAAAAACGTACTGAAATACAGCTACTAATGGCTAATATTGCCCACGTTCCATTGCGCTTTGGTGAGAAATTCTATTAAGAATTACAAACACAAATAAAAATCATTAAAAAAGAGTTAAGTAGAGAGGTTTAGATAGAAGGATTTAAGTTACTAATGACCATACATCCTCTTTTCCCCGGACATGTCCTCTTTTTGGAATAAAAAAAATGCGTCTGGCCTAAATTGCCCAAAATGTCTGGATTCAGCTTTTGCTTTCTACAGTCGCCATTCGATGTGTGCGTTTTTGTATTAAAGCCTTGCACAGGACTGTTTTCTTAAACCCGCTCCCGCAAACATTCCAATATTGAATATAATTTTCACGCATCACGAAGTTGCAATTAATCTGTTTAGTATTTAAATCGCATTGGATGCAGCTCATGTTGGATGTAGGGTTGCCAAATCTGCATTTTGTCCATGGAACTGGGCTGATTTTAAACTGTTTTGGCGGGTTGACTTTCTCCCGAGGGTTAAAAGTTTTTACTAAAATGCTTGTATTAAAACAATTTGCATTCTACCTGTGATAAAACTGTAGTAAATATTAGTTTTGTTAAGAAATAGTGGGTTTGTACTAAAAATAACAAGTGATGTGTACATACCAAACAAAAGCTGGAAGGTGAATTCATTTTGTTTTCTGCAGCAATGCAGAGTGAGCCTGCAATGATGTACTGTGAAAGAGAGAGAAGAGCAAATATTGAGGCTTTTTTTGGAATATTAACAGATTGTACTCAACCAAAAAGAGCTTTTTACTGCAATGTGTATACTAAGATTGTTGCCTTAAAGACGTTTGATTGTGTTCCCCATAGTGCCAGCAGATGCAGTGTCTCATTTCACTTCTTAGATTTGTAATCGAAGATTAAGGCATCTTATCTCTGCATTTGGAAGTTAACTTTGTGAATCAAGGGTTGGCATTTAGAGAAATGTGTGCATATGTGATGAAATGACAAAACTGTTAGTTTGTGTTGTGTTCCCCTAACCACCCACACACACACACACACACACACACACACACATACACCAAAACTGTACAAATCACAAAAATGACATATTGGCTTCAGAGTTTGTAATCCTCATTTATACATCAAATTACACAGGGAACGCAATCACTGAATTGTGTAACCAGCAAAAATTCATAAGATTAACTGTCCTCAGACTTTTGAAGATGTACAGGGCCCCATTTGTAGCATGCATAGCATAAGAACAGATGCAAAAAAGGTAGAACAAATATAAAAATTTACCTACGCATTACCTTTTTCATTTTACTTATAAACAAAAGCATTCAAGTAAGAAAAAAAAAACAAATCATCAAATGTAAAATTCCCTTTAGTGTATTCATTAGAAATAAAGTGATTATTAAAACTACAAAAGTAGGTCAATCAAGAGCAGTGAGTGATTGTCTCATTTATTGTTTTTATTGTTTTATTGTCTCATTTAAAATTACTGAGACAGATAGCCTATATAATAAGACCTACTGTATTGACCTACTGAATGTTACACATCAGATGTTTTTTCCCCAACAGTTACAGTATGTTTGTGTGAATACTTAAATACTGTAATTCTGTGTGTATTTATCAGACGCTTTGGATAACAGTCAATGTGAGTAGTGAGTGGAGAAAAGGTACTTCTATCAGAAAAACTTAAAATAAAGATAATTTTAGATGTTTAATTACTATTTGGAGCATTGGGATCGCTAGTCACATTAGATCACATTTTAGGAACGCTACAGTTATAGCATTACTTAGCAATGCGGAAACCTGTCCCTTGGCACCACCCGGTGTTGATTTCTAAAATGGTTGTATTTACTGTCATGTCCTTGTAGTGGCGGTACACATGGCGGTAATAGGTAATTTTGGTTGACTACCTACTGTAGATTATATTATAAAAGACAGAAAACTAAACCGTATAATTTCTTACGATGATAGATCCCCAGTAAGGAATACCAAGAAAGACAAAGATGGGTTCTGCATGAACTGTAGACACAATGCCAAACAGGAGAGTCATCAGTCCAATCATTATCTGGACAGTCTGTAGGACAAAAAAAATGAATACATTCTGAATAGTATAAAAGAGTCTTTTTAGGCAGCGGCAGTTGTGAACTTTATATTGTATCAGACAAAAAAAATTCTACAAGTGTCAAACTTTAATTGTTTGAATTCACATACTGGTTTGCAGATTTGCAGAATTTGTCCATTATTACTTTCTTTTTTCTTTTTATAATATTTTGTTTAATATTGTATTCTTTAAATGATAAACCTTATCTTATGTTTGTGCCTTTACTGCATTGTTACCAAGGTATAGAGTCACATTCTTCAATAAAATTGTGTATGCTTTGTTAATGTGTGCTATCACTTCCTTAGAATTAATTCATGTACTTTTCTTACCTCAGACTAACATGCACAAACAAAAAACAAATACGTGGGTTTATGAAAAATTTCCTACCCCAAGAGCCTTTGGTTGACCTTTTAGAAATGCCTGAAGTCCATGAAGAAGTGAAAATCCTGCTGTCTGTTGGACATACACAGGCGCAGGAGCATTTGTCACAGTCCCAGGTGGCATTGTTTGTATTGGTGGTTGCAGCTGGATGACAAAAGAATTCATGGGTACGGCAGTCGACATTTTTGTTTCAGGATCTGAATTTGACCTGAGGATATAAAACAAATTTAACTTATTAAAATGGTATATATGCTATGTCTTAATATTGTTTAAACACTAAATGCAGTTATGCCATAACAGTTATGGCCATCGGACGAATAACTGTTATCAACAACAATAACATTGAAAACGGGAAATATACCGCATAACAAAAACAGCTCATTTATAAACTGATCTATATGATTTGCATTCAAGGCATTTAGAAGATGCTCCATTCGAAGTTAGTTGTATAAAGATATTCAGATTTAGCATAAGTATATATTTACTGTTTTACCAGGGGGGAAAAAATCCTCTCTTCAGCTGGTTTTTCCCGCTTTGCTCTGAAGTTCTGTTAACTCTTCTGAGAGAAGTCAATGCAAATTCCATGTCATGTGTAATTTCTGATACTTTTTCCCTAGAATTTGATGGAAAGCAGGTGGAGCTTAGGTGGCCATTACGTGAGATAATAAGTAACCACAAAAAAAGTGAAACCACGTTACACTCCTAAGGTTGATAACAGAATAAACCCTTTTGCAACTAAATCTAAAATCATTAGTATTAGTGTTCCCATTGTCAAATAAATTTCAATCAAATAGCATTGTTGTGTTGTGAGTGCACTCACAATTAACAATTAATTATTGTTCCAAAATGGAAAAAAAACATATTTACTCTTTACTGGTTTGATGCAGCTTTGAAAAACAAAACATTAATAAAAATAAATGTTCCACTAACATGTGCTTTCTAAAAGTCATTTTTTCATAGCTGTTAGTATAAGCAGACACATAGACTATGCCTATATAAGTAGTTACTGTTATGTTAATAGTGCATTAATCATTTGTTTCTGTGTAGTTATTCAACAATGACGGAGCAGTATTCTACTCTGCTTTCCGGGGTTGAAATTAGAAACACATTTGAATAGATAACAAATGGTTACTTGTATTGGCTTTGATACTGAACAAGAGTCGTGTGTGTGTGTAGAGCACAGAGATTCCTCATGAGTTTATTAGAAGTGAGTTGGAACCATTTGTTAGGTTCTTCTGAAGATCGAATGGTCCACAGAGTTGACAAAGTTACTTGAAGATAAAACTGTTAGAAGGTCAGACTCAACAGGGAAGATAGTTGTTTGTCTCAAAGAGAATAGAGCAATGATGGGCTTGGGTAGGGGTCTTTTAAAGGGAACATAACGCACAATCACACGTTAATCTTGAGTACTTATAAAGTAGTATTACATCCTTCATATCTCTGAAGAGTCCTAAATTGTATCAGATTCACAAAAGATAGGTACAGCTTTATGGCTATAATTTTGTCTCGCCTGACACTTTATTTGCATGTTTATAGTGGTCTGGAGCAGTAGCGTAGCCAGAAAAGAGACTCTGGATGTGCATCAGAAAAACTGGGTGTGCCACATTTATTGTCCGATTAATGTGCAAATAGCCCTGACTCTGCATTTGCATTCTGCACTCTTTTATATTCTGTACTAACGTTACAGAACAACACACACAATCTAAAAATCTAAACATTAAATGAGTTTTTACCAGAGATAATGTGCGGTTATATTTTTCTTGCGCACCCCGTGGAGTTCGTCCCTAAAACTTCCCCCTCACTGACAGATTTTCATGTGAATTGTTCACACCATATTACCGTCATGTTTGATTCCGACTTATAAAAAGGATAAGGACGTAAATGCTTTTTACGAGCCATTTTCCAGGATTTGCGTATACTACGCCAGAGTGTGTACACATGTAATGAGCCGGATGATAAGCTCATGCTCATGACAGTTGGACGTGGCTGTGTATCTAAGGTAAAAAAAATATATAAATACTGTTCAGTTTCTTGCTAAAAAACGATCATTTCGTGTCTTAGGACATCAATGTCGTCACGAGCTGCAGGGTGTCATTTGGATTTGTCTGTGCATGTTTTTGGGTTTTTTTACTTTTAAAGGTCTGGTGCCCATCTACTGCCATTATATGGTTGGCAGACTGCACCGGTTTTCGTTAAAAATCTTTGTTTGTGTTCTGCTGAAGAAACAAAGTCACCTACATCTTGGATACCCTGGGGGTAAGCAGATAAACATCAAATTTTCATTTTTGGGTGAACTATCCCATTAAATGCACCTTGCTCAGATCTAAATTTAATGCTGCAATAGACACTTGGCTTTTCATTTAATTTACACTTTATTCGCGACACACGCTCTGTCAAATTTTTCAGTCAAAAGTTTACATACAACTTGCAGAATCTGCAAGTTATTATTAATAGCCGAAAAAAAGGAAAGAGAAAAATATATTTCAAATTGCATGTTGCATTTAGTAGGCCTACTGCCTACTGGCCTAAATAAGCTTTTTAACATCATAGGCGTTTACACACAAATTAAGCACTTTAAAAGTTTACATACATTTAATGATCCTTTGAAATTACTTTTGGTGCAATAAATAATCCTGAATAGTTATCTTGCAATACACATTAAAGAAAGCATTAAAATATTATTTAAATGTCTTTTCTAACTATGAAATTTGCAAAAATTGCTCTTTAATTAAACACTTGTAATACATGAATAAAGTCTGATCAACCACTGTAATATAATGCCTCCCCACTCATGCAATACTAGAACATCATGTTTGTTTGATCCCTGGATTTATGTTCTTTTGGTTAAATAGATACGTGTTATTTTGTATTCCTTGCTCCTCATTCCCTACACGTTGTGACATCTATATATTACACTAAGGATCGCCAACAACATATTCATAGGACAGTATATTTAATAGTGCCTGTTAGCTGCTTAAAGGGCGAGACGGCATGGCCTGGCCTTAAATGGCTCAATTATATCATCTGGGTCCAGTGTCTCTGTGAGTTCTCGTTCAAACATCAGCAACGGGAGGCTGGTTAGTCTTTCCGTGAGCATGGTTGCTCTTTTGCTGGATTTGATTCAGTTAACTGTTGAAAACAAGCGCTCCACAGAACAGCTTGTAAATGGCAATGTGATCAAGGAAGCAGCAGCCTTCATTATCCATAAGAATCACTCTGAAAACGGTTGTTAAGTTCCGTCAGCTGTCTGTCAAGAATGGAAATCCACAATTATTGCAAATCCAAGTAACTCCTAATGAGCACACTCCTAATGTAGAGGTCACATGTGAGTCGGAAAGCCTGGCAGGTAATTATGTGTGCCCACTACGTCCCAGTTTTGTTTTTGTTTTTATGACGTCATCAGTAAGCCCAATGATTCTCTCAACTTCCACGTCTGAATAATTCCTAAACAAAGCAAAAGTTTATTTTAGGCCCTCAATCATGTGGACACAGTCAGTACCAGAAACAGATGGGGACTGTATGTCTTTTGTCGCAAAATCACTTGCACTGAACAGCTTAGAAAATGCAACATGGAGAAAGATGAACCTCTTGGTCTGTATTTGTTGCAAAAGAGACCCTGCATCTATTTTGGTCTGCAAATTCACTCAGTGTTTCCAATATGACATCATACAAAGTCAAACCCGACTCCATCTAATATCCGTGGAGCGCACAAACTCCAGACAGGAATGAATAGAAATGAGAGATGTCATATGATCTGTTGCGACAAATCCAACGGCTCTCACTCTTAGATTGCCATTAAATATATACCTCAGACAAATAGCAATTAATTCCTTCTTTGAGTGGTATTTGTATTCGTCAGCTAAAATGGCAGAATAGGTGTCAGTCTGTGTATGCAATTCTGCTCTGATTTTGCTGAGAAGTGATGCAGTTTCAAGGTCATTTTGAATGTCTTTCTCTGCCTTTCTCTCCTAAGAGGCATCTAATACTGACAAGTAGGCGTGTTCCAGCGAAGAGCCTGAAGCCCCTCCTCTATCTCAGTCTACATGGCCCAGCATAGACTCTGAGCTGATTCGCGTTCTCACGCGTGATGTGGAGGAACTCGACCACGAGTCGTCCACCTCTGGCCTCCTTGACGAATGGTTCCTGAAGGGGCAACGCCAGCCTCCCTCCCGTCAGTGTCCAGCTCCTTTTATGCCCACTCTCCGCGAAGAGCTCACCAAGGCTTGGTGGGCTCTGTATTCGGCGCAGGTGAACCTCTTGACCATAGCAGCTCTCACCACCATTGACGGTGGTGAAGACAAGGGATATTGCAAGCTCCTCCCTCTGAAGGAGGCAGTGGCTGCACATGTCATGATCGGGGCTGTGGGGTTTCCCTCAGCCTCCTGAGGTCGCTATTCACACTGCACTTATTCACCTGTCCTTGTCGTTAACACTAATTCACTCACAGCTGTTCACCATTTGGACTTTTGTATAAGAACTCTCATTTCTCACTCCTGCTTCATGTCTGCATTGTCTTGTGTCATGTTTGCTTTTCGGTTCCTGAATTCCCTGGCTTTATGTTCTTTTAAGTTAAGTTTAAGTTCTTTAAGTTTATGTTCTAGATCTTGTTTATTTTGTGTTTTAGTTCTTAGTTTGCCGTGTTGGCTTTGTTTGATTTGTTTGTTTATTGTTTTATTATTAAAATCTTTACTAACCTGCATTTGGACCCAGACCTCCCTTGTTTTACGTGACAGCACATCTTCTCCCGCCGGCGAGCCCTGCAGGATGACATCAGACCTAGCTAACAGTGCTTTTAATAATAATAATAATAATAATACATTTTATTTGTAATGACTTTCTTACACTCAAGGCGCTACAACAGTATAAAACAACAATAAAAGAACACACTACTCCATAATAACCATCACAATAACAACAATGACAACAGCTGTAAATTTATAACTTAAAAGCTTCACTAAAAAGGTGTATTTTGAGTAATTTCTTAAAACAATCAAAAGATGGAGCATTCCTAATTGGAGGAGGCAGAGAATTCAACAACACTGTGACCAAATTACAATTAACCCTGCAAAAAGTGAACTACAATAATAAAGCCTTTATGTTATAAAGGCGTGAATTATATGTGCAATATTCCAAAGATGATAAAAAGCTACTTTGGTAACATTCTTAAAATGAGTGTTAAAAGTCAGCTGTGCATCAAAATTCACATTTAAATTCCGCACCAGCACGGAAGGAAGAATCTGGCAGTCATCCACTGTAAGTTTAAAATGATTACATCTATTTACAGCAGTTGAATTGCCAATCAATAGAACTTAAAGTTTGTGAGCAGTTGAATTATAGGAAGTTCTGTTTCATCTAAGCCTTTATTTACAGTAAACAAGCAGATAAGGTTGAAAGTGCTGACGCAACATCAGGTTGAGTACTAATGTAAATCTGGGTATCGTCTGCGTAGCAATGATAACCCAGACCATGCATTTGAATTATCTGCCCAGGAGGCAGTATATAAATTCTAAAAAGAGTAGGAACCAATACCGACCCCTGAGGAACACCCTGCTGCAATGGAGCAGTCTGAGATCTATTTGCACCATAATATTCAAATTGAGTGCATTCTGAAAGATATGATTCAAACCATTTTAAAGCTACACCAGAAAAGACCAATCCACGTATGTAATCTATCTAATAATATAGAGTGGCAAATGGTATCGAATGCAGCGCTGAGATCTAATAAAACCAAAATGCCACAAGCCCCAGAATCTGCTCCAACAAGAAGATCATTCATTACCCTTAAAAGGGCAGTCTCCATAGTGCCCTAAACCAGCCCTAAACCCTGACTTAAGGGGTTCTAGTAAGACAACACATTTCTTCACAGGGGCAAACTCATCCAAAATAGATGTAAATGCAGCATTATATCGATCAATTGAGGTTACAACTGGTAGTTCACCAATAGTATGTATAAAAGTATCTAGGTCGATATCTCTGCTTTTTCTAAAGCAAATGACATGCTCCTTGGTTGTCTGCAGAGAAGGTCGAAACACTAAAAGTAATAAGTTTATGATCACGTACACATGATACATCAGTACACTCAAGCTGGTCAATTGTCACACCTGTAGTACAAACCAAGTCTACCAAGGCAACGGCACAGGTGGTGTGCACAGCCATGGCTAACCTGGTGTTAGAACGCCAAGACAGCACCCACACAGCAGCCTTCAACAGCGCCCCTGGACGGCTAGAAAATACCCTTTTCCGAAGCATCAAGGTCCCCGTCCTCGTGGAACCTGAGCCTCAGAAGCCGTCCTTGACCTTAGGCATCCGAATCAGGCACTCATGAGACGGCTGTTCAGAATGTTAACCTTGAAACAGATCCACACGCAAATATGACCTGAGGACTGGTTTCTGTCCGAGGATCTGAAAGATGCTTACTTTCATATCCAAATAGCGCCCAGTCACCAACCGTTTATGAGATTCGCTTTCGAAGGAGTGGCCTATCAGTTTATGGTCCTTCCCTTTGGACTGTCCCTGGTCCCTCGCACTTTTACGTAGTGCGTCGACCTCTTCGTCTCCGAAGAAAACTATCACTGCCCAACCTTTTTTTCAAAGCAGTGGGATGCTCTGGCCAACGATTGGCCCAACACCCACCTGTATGCCTTCCCTCTGATCGCCCTGGTACCCCAAGTTATCAGGCGAGTCAGGGAAACAAAATGCTCTCTCCTCCTCGTGACCCCCCTCTGGAGGAATCTGATTTGGCTCCCGGAGATGATCCAGCTGCTGTCTGCAGCACTGTGGCTGATACCAGGATAGACCTTCTCTTGCAAGCGCAGGGCAAGATTTGGCATCCCCAGCCGGATCTGTGGAGCCTTCATGTCTGGCCACTCAACGGGAGTCTAGCCAACTCCCAGTGAGAGTCACGAATACCATTCTAGAGGTGAATCATTCTCCTGAGGCTGGCCAGACAATTGGCAGAAACGACTTGATCGTGAAGTTCCTTAGAGGCGCTCAGCGGTTAAATCCTTCATGCTAGCAATGGACTATAGTCCTTTTGAGCTGCTTCTAATAGCTAGCTTGAGGGTCTTGACGCGGCGGCTTAGCACTGAAGGTGTTCTCAACCTCGTTTAGAGCCAAGGTCATTTCCCTTTTAGCCCTCCCTGTAAAGGATGGCAAACAGGGTCCCAACTTGTGCCCTGTCCGGGCACTACGAGTCTATATTGAGCACTCTGAGTCTTTTAGACAATCTGGGTGTGGGGCAGAGTTATGTCAAGTAGGTCGTTCTCGGGGCTCTTTGTATCTTGGGCTTAAGGAGCCCTCGTTGAGTGTCCTTAGGCTGAGCTTGTGGAGCAGGCTTAATTCTGCATCTGCTTATAGCATGGCATTACTGGATGCGTTCCCCATACAGTCACCTAGGACGACACAACAAGAGTTACCTTTCAATCAGAGTCAAATTTCCCATCTTTAGGTTAACCCTATATTTATAAATGGTAAAAACAGCAACGTGTAATATGGCAAAATAGTCCCGCCTGAAAAGCCAATCGCTGATTGGTAAGTCACTGCATCCATTAGGAGCGACGGTAGAGATGGGACCCCAGGTGAAAAAATAATATACTTAAATGCAATGAAAATACACTTAAATACCCGCAAATAGATTTTTAGTACTTTGTTATTTTTTTGTGTTAAATAAAAGTGTGATGTTTATACACTATAAATATACTAATTAAAAGTATGTTTATACTTCAGTAGGACTTTAGTACACTTGAAAAAAGTATACTAAATACCAGTAATACTTAAATAAATTTTTAGTGTACTAAAATAAAGTATACTACAGAAAAAACATACAAAAGAGTTTTATTAGTGTGTTTTTCAAAAGTGTGCTTTAAATGCTTTAAACATTAGTTGATTTTTAGTAGACTGTTTACTTACTAATCCTAAGTTTAAAATAAGTCAATATATAAAAAATCTATTAGTAATGTATTGTAGTAGAAGTAGATTTTCTCAAAAGTTGTACTTAAGTACACTTAAGATGAATGCATTAAAAGCATTAACACTTAAATTGATTTTGAGTGTGGTAATTTTAAGTTTACATTAAATGGATTTTATTAAAATCTATTCGTAATGTATTATAGTAGAAGTCCAAATTCTCAAAAGTTGTACTTAAGTACACTTAATATGAATGCATTATTAGCACTAACACTTAAACTGATTTTGAGTGTGGTAATTCTAACAAAACGTTATTGCCTTGAGGTCCCCCCCGGTAAAAAAAAAAAAAAAAAAAAAAGTGCACTAAAACACACTTTATTTACCCAGGTAAAAAAAGTGCACTAAAATACACTTTAATGTAAGTATACTTAGTACGCTTTTCAGTAATGTACTAAAAGTGCTCTATTTTCGCACACTAATTTTGTAGTTATTGTACTAAAAAATAGTATTAAGTTTATGTTAAGATAAACTTAATACCATCTAAGTGTACTCAACTGTGCTATTTTGAGACACCCTGAAATTGAACTAAAATGTGCTTTTAACATACTATATCTGCATTTAAAAAAATATATTTAGCTACAACTAGAAGTACACTTGAACCCTCATTTTAAACATTTACAAATATATTTAAGAATAGTTTAAAGTATAATAGTAATATGTTAAAAAAATACAAAATGTAAAAAAGTGCTAAAATACATTTTAAGTACAGCAAGTATACTTTTTAGTACTGTACTAAAAGTGCTCTATTTTCGCACACTAATTTTGTACTTAATGTACTAAAAAATAGTATTAAGTATATTTTAAGATAAGCTTAATACCATCTAAGTGTACTCAACTGTGCTATTTTGAGACACCATGAAATTGAACTAAAATGTGCTTTTAACATACTATCTCAGCATTTCCAAAAATGTATTTTGTTACCACTTAAAATAGAATTGAAACATATTTCATAAACCTTTAAATATACTAACTATACATAAAAAATAAACTTATTGATTATTTAAAATACATTAATAATATATAACAAATGTATACAAAGCGTATTTATAATGTATTGCCCACATATTTTTATTAATAAAAAATACACTTGTTGATTATTTAAAATACATGAATAATATATGATAAATGTGTACAAAGCGTATGCCACGCCCTTGGACTGTTTGCCTTGGTTTTTCCCAGTGTTTCCCCCGTTAGATTGTCTGTTTGGTTTCTCCCATGCCTTTTTTTGGTCTTCCTGCTCATTAGTGTGATCTCCTCCACCTGTTGTTGTAATTATCTCCCCTTTATAAGTTTGTTTGATTTCCAATGTTTCTTTGTCTGGCTACAAGCGTTACACCTATGTTCCTTCGTTGTGTGCACATCTTCTCCAGCCATTCCTGTCTATCGTTACTCTGCCTGAGGATTTATTGAAGACGTTATTTTGCGCTTTCCTACACGCTTCGTGACAACGTATTTATAATGTATTGCCCACACATTTTTATTCATTATAATACACTAATTAATTAAAATATATGAATAATATATCATAAATGTATACAAAGCGTATTTATAATGTATTGCCCACATATTTTTATTAATAAAACATACATTATAAATACGCTTTGTATACATTTATTAAATATTATTTGTGTATTTTAAATAATCAACAAGTGTATTTTTTATTTTAAAAAAAAATGTGGCCAATACATTATAAATATGCTTTGTATACATTTGTTATATATTATTCATGTATTTTAAATAATCAATACGTTTATTTTTTATGTTTAATTAGTATATTTAAAGGTTTATGAAATATGTTTCAATTCTATTATAAGTGGTAACAAAATACATATTTGGAAATGCTGAGATAGTATGTTAAAAGCACATTTTAGTTCATCTTCATGGTGTCTCAAAATAGCACAGTTGAGTACACTTAGATGGTATTAAGTTTATCTTAAAATATACTTAATACTACTTTTTAGTACAATAAGTACAAAATTAGTACATTAAGTACATTAGAGAAGTGCACTAAGTGTACTTAAATTGTATTCTAGCACATTTTTTTCACAATTTGTATATTCTTTTAATATATTATTGTTATACATTAAATTAGTCATAAATATATTTATAAATGTTTAAAATGAGGGTTCAAGTGTACTTCTAGTTGTAACTAAATATATATTTTTAAATACAGATATAGTATGTTAAAAGCACATTTTAGTTCAATTTCATGGTGTCTCAAAATAGCACAGTTGAGTACACTTAGATGGTATTAAGTTTATCTTAAAATATACTTAATACTATTTTTTAGTACAATAAGTACAAAATTAGTGCGCGAAAATAGAGCACTTTTAGTACATTACTGAAAAGTGTACTAAGTATACTTAAATAAAGTGTATTTTAGTGCACTTTTTTTTTACCTGGGACATTTGACACTGAGGCTCCAAAGCCTGTTTTACTCTATTGAAACAGACTGGTTTACAAGTCTGTGTTGAGGCTTGTATTAAATCTCCGTGATCACATGACCGATGATGTTTGAGGCTTCAAATGTCACAATAAAACACCTAAAGTGAGGAGACTGATTCAAATCTTTGGTGTGGCTTCATTCATTATAAGGAGAAGCAAATTATAAAAGTGGCTGCTATAATTGCAGCTGACCTCTAGATTTCACTGGTAGGGTCTGTGTTTGAGGCTTTGAAACTTTGAATCCTTTTTGGTACAATCAAGGGAAAAGCCTCAAAAGCTTCAAAAGGATTTATCTGCCCATCTCTAAGTGCCGGTTTCCATTGAAACCTGAGGCTGGACCGGCCAATGTGCATGCACAGTTACAAGGGTGTTGTGGCTGTGCATGCGCATTGGCTGTTCTAGCTTGAAAAATACGCTTTTAAACGCTATTTGAGCATAATAAACAACATTCATGGGGCAGTTTATTTCAGATTTTGTTGCTGATTTGAAATATGTAATTTCATTGTGAGTTCAAAGAGCATTTTGGAGATTTCAGAATTCCTCCATTCATTTAGATAGGAACAGGCCTTAAATGAGCTGCCCAGAGGCGTTGCAAATATGGCCGCCGAGTCAACAGACTTTCCTTGAAAGGGACTTTGCATGAAGTCTCCAGTGTACCAGGAATATGGAAAAGCTTACATTCAGCAGATGGAAATGTTGCCATTACATTGATTTTGTCAGGAGAAAAGAATATCTGAACACTTATGTGTAGGTTGTGCTATTATGGAAGTTGTAAAAAAAAAAAAAAAAAAACATGAAATCTAGCAGTAGCAGTAATAGCAGTAGTGTAAGAAGTACTGTGAGTGTCACAGTAACCAGCAGTAACAGTAACATCCAATGTATTGAAGAAAACACAATAACTAGTTATGTAATGTAGAAAACACAATAAGCAATTATGTACTGTAGAAAATTACAGTAATGAACAATGTGATGTAAAAACAAAACAAAAAATCACAGTAACCTCCCATTTATTCCCAGCTTACTTTTCACGAGAGAGCAGGCAGGATCATTAGTAACTTGAATGTGTTAGGCAAGTGTCATTCGCTTCCAGTTACTTTACCTGTGCAAAAACAGCCCATTATACTCCTTTAAACAAAATTTAAATCATTATCATATTATTTTAACTTTAGAATTATAATCATAAATACACCCCAGAACACGATTTCACCATACTGCCATACACTAGGGTTTTCTAAAACGCTGCAACTGGGATAGAGAAGGAAATCACAGTACACTGGCAGTATATCTAGCAATAATAATAATTGTGAGCTGTTAACTGTGACTGTTTGAATATGAATATTTAATTATGAATATTTATATTTATTGGTCCTGGAGGGCTGGTGTCCTGTAGAGTTTATATCCAACTTGCCTCAACACACCTGCAGGGAAGTTTCTGGTATGCCTAGTACAGGGCTGCCCAACCCTGTTCCTGGAGATCTACCTACCTGAAGACTTAAGTTCCAGCCCTGCTCCAACACAGCTGTCTGTAATTATCAAGTACTACCTAAGTGATTAATTAGCTGGTTCAGGTGTGTTTGATCAGGATTGGAGCTGAACTTTGTAGGATGGTAGATCTCCAGGAACAGGATTGGGCACCCCTGGCCTAGTAAGAGCTTGATTAGCTGGTTCAGGTGTGTCTTTACAGTTACATGGATGCTACTCTAAATAAAAACACTGAAAATATGGTTAATTCTTCTACAATAAGTTACTTTACAATTGCTGCTAGTAAATTACTGTAAATATTTTCACAGTAAGTTACTTGTCACTCGCTGCCAGTTAATTACTGTGAATTCCACAATCAGTTTCTTACCGTGTATTTAAAATTATAACTTTTAATTCAATGAAGATATATTATGCTAATGGGAACACAGGGATGCATCTTAAATAGTTTTTTGGGATGCAGAAACATGCTATTTGTTTCTGATCCCTGTTGAAAAAAACAGCATATGCTGGTTAAGTAGGATTTGATGCTGATTTATGCTGGTCCTTGGCCATAAACTTAGCATAAACTAGCTAAGGACCAGCTTAACCTAGCATCAAAACATACATAACCAGCATCAAAACTACCTAACCAGCATATGCTGTTTTTTTTTTTTCACCAGGGATAAAATCAAAAGTGAAAGAACAATAATCAAATAATATGCAAATCCTGAGGTTGATTTTTCCTGTGAAGGGAAGGAAAGGAAAGGAAAGGAAAGGAAAGAAAATACTATATGTACAGACCCTCCATTCTCTAGCACATTCAGGCTTTTGTTTAGAGCAGCGTTTCCCAACTCCAGTACATCCAAGATGGCGGTGCGATAAGATGCAATCAGCAAAGCATACGAACACCAAGTTTTGCCAGTGACTACTACGATGCCTTTGTTTACTGCTAAAGCCAGACCTCGAGACCAAGGCCTTGTCTACTGACGCTACCCGCAAAAGTATACAAGCTAGGCTAAGGGCTAACCCCACCAGACTGACTCTTCTAGCACTCATGCTCTCAAATGTTCACTCACTGGAAAATAAACTAGACTTCGTTTCACTCTATGTCCACACATGTTGCGGAATGACAATAAAGCTTAACTTGACCTGACCTGAATATGTTGTCATTGATTTTCAGCGTTTATCTATTATTCATACAGAACTGATGGGTTGGGAAATTATGTTTGTGAATCAATTTCCAATAATTGAAATCTAACCCTGCTGAAAAAGCCAGCATATTCTGGTTAGCAGGGTGCGAATTACGGGGGGGTTTGGGGGGGTCTGACCCCCCTAATTAATGCTTTATCCCCCCTGAAGGACATAAATACAAGATTTAGGGGGGGTCTTCCTTTTAAATAGTGGTAAATAGTTCGCACTGATCTTTATCTTAAATATTCCTCATAGTAAAAATAGTAAATTAGTATAAATATAAAATTAACCTGTGACCACCCCTATAATGGTTCATACCAATCGCCCCAGCAGCCTAAGCGGGAAAATTCAGTCTGCTGAATAGGAAGCCTACCGATAGACGCGGTGAGTGTTCAAGACACCTTTTCTTGTAATACGAATTTATATACTATATATTATAAACTTTTCAAACATTGCCTAAAAGTAAAGTAAAATTAGACAACCCATCAGTCACTCATGTTTTGTATTTGTAATAGACGTCTATGCTCGGAAGTTAAACAGTGAAAGCATGGGCGTCGGAAGCAAAATAAATGTGGGTGGGTCCTCCCCCAGAAAAAAAATTACTCTAGTATATGTCATTTTCTGTAGTCTGGTGCCTTTTATTTAATGTTTTTACACAATGCAAATAGGCTATATTTACAAATATTACAAAAGACAGATACTGAAGAGCCTTTTCAGAGGCGTAAGTGATAATACGAGTAACATATCTTTTTTGACGCGGGAGACCCGAGTTCACGTCCGCCTTTTGGTGGATCATTTTCGAAATCGTCTCCCTTTTCACTTATATCACATCGGAAAGGCATTTGTTTTCAATAAAAATTAATTAAATAATCGAAAAGTTGAAAAAAAGTATCAGCTAGGGTGAGGTGTATCTGAGCAGAAGTTACGCTGCTTTGTTTACTTTGCTGTGTCTCGGGAGTGCTGCAGGCACGAGTGACTAGTGAAAACCCGGAATGAGTTTAATTGATATGGACTCTCTCTGAATAGGCCAAGTGGAATGAATTTGAGGAAACCACAGCATGTAATTTTAAGGCTGTATCTAAATGGAGTTTAATTTATTAAGGCATACCTCATACAATGGTTTGACTGAGTCTGACGGCGCTCTGAAAAGTGCAAAGACATACTCGCTGAGACGGTAAAAGTGGGTGGGTCCAATATCATTGGTCTTCAAAAGTGGGTGCGTACAATGGTTCCGACGCCCATGAGTGAAAGAGTAAACGCGATCTTTCATAATCATCAATTTATCAGTCAAATAGGGATGTGAACTTCTTACCCAGCGTTTCCCATACACTGTTACCGTTAGGCGAAATTCGCCGAAACTTGGTCATTTTTTCGAAAAACGTGTCTTCAGACGTTACTGTTGGTCAGAATCAGGTCACTATTCCCCAAAACACTGAAAACCTAATAGTTTTTAAGTTGCTCTCTTTCAAATTCTCTCATAATGAGTAATGCATGAACATAATGTATACAAAAAGATTCATGGTGCAGTGTAGTTATGATGCAAAGTCTGGGCTTTTTTACTTTTCTTTTTATGTTTCTATAATCAAAATAGTGATTTTATTGGCAATTTCATGTCATTTTAATTGTAAAAATCTATATTAAAGTAGTTAATATAGAAATCATCCACTCAAACAGCTCTACAGTTGTCCAGAATTTGTCTCCTTACTGTTTAGGAACCAGTTCATTATATAAAAATTAATAATCTCTATAAAAAAATCTATATTAGATTAAAAAAATATTTATTTTCTAAATTATTTGATTACAGTGTAAGACAAAAATCTTCAGTGCTGTATTTTTCCCCATCTAATTTAAAATTGTAATAAATTGTAAATACAGTTAAAAGTAAATACATTGGTCTTTTCATATAAGAGACTTTTTTTTCATCTGTTTTGTAGAGTCCAGACATGAGCAAGAGAAAGGCAACAGATATAAGGCAGTTTTTATCGAAGAAAAGACAAGTAAGTTGAAGAGTAGTTTAGAAAGCACACAATACTTTAAGACAGGGGTGTCAAATTCAGTTCCTGGAAGGCCAGAGCCCTGCAGAGTTTAGTTTCCAACCCTGCTCCAACACACATACTGTACTATGCCACATTAATTAAGCATGAAGAACTTGATTTGTATCAGGTGTGTTTAATTGTTGCATCTAAACTCTGCAGGGCTCTGGCCTTCCAGGAATTAAGTTTGACACCCCGGCTTTAAGACATTTATGGCACTATTTGCCACATACAGATTTAACATTTAAAGTGTTGTGTTTATGTGCTGTTAAGGAAACAGAGGGAGATAATGCCAGGCAGTTGGAGAAAACAGATTGCATTGAGGTGAGGAAGAAGAGAGAAAAAAATAATGAATATAACAAAATTGAAATGA
Source organism: Garra rufa (assembly GCF_049309525.1). Classification (NCBI taxonomy): domain Eukaryota; kingdom Metazoa; phylum Chordata; class Actinopteri; order Cypriniformes; family Cyprinidae; genus Garra; species Garra rufa. The sequence continues at coordinate 32,058,048 of NC_133364.1, read as the reverse complement.
TACACAGCAGTCATGCCTTAGTGTCATCTTTCATAGGAAAAATATTGTTTTGGTATTGGACATGTCAGACCTTAAAGCTGTAATTTTTCAAATGGTGTATTTAGGGAACAGAAAATGAGACACAGGTGACGTCCAGCACATCAGAAATGATATTGGATTTAGAGGTGAGCAAGAAATGTGAAAGGACACTCATGTGAAAAAGGATATATATGTGTCATGTGTGTCTTGAGCTTGTATATCAACATCTTTTTGAAGGTTGGTGAAGGTCCGCCTCAAACATCACATGACTCAGATGTGCCTGATTGCTGGTCTAAAGAGCAATGGCGGGGATGGAAGGAAAGAAATCCCTAGTTGTACGTAAAGGATGGATGCATTGGGTGCAGCACATGTAGAGATGCCAAGACATTGTTACTCTCTGACAAAAGAGCTGGACTACATCTTTCTGATGAGTGGATCAATGGAACAGTGAGCAGTAATAGCAAAAAGACACTGGCAAAGAAAATTTACAAACACAGGCAGAGTACATCGCATCTGAGAGCTATTGAAATAGCTGACCTGAAACAGAAAAAAATGCTTCCTAACAAAATAATGGAAAGTAATGCCCACTTAGTCCATGAAACAACAAACTCTTTTAGGACTGCATACACAATTGCTAAAGAAAGGCTGTCATTTAAAAAGATGACTCCTCTGCTAAAGCTCCAAGAACTGAATGGGGCTGCTGTAGGTAAAGTTCACAGATCAGATCACTCATGTGCTGAAATAATAGAACACATTTCAAAGGAAATGAAGAGAAAAGTTATATCTCACATAAAAGCAAAGAACTCCCGTGTGAGCATAACAATCGATGAGAGCACTGTATTTGGTATCGCTTACTTAATAGTATTTATCAGATGTGACGTCACTGGAGAAGGTGATGTTGAAAACTTTTTTTTGGATTTAGTTGAATTAAAAGAAGGAACCAATGCAGATTCCATATACAAAGCTTTAAGAGAGAGTTTGGATGAAGCTGGTTTGGACGAGAAATTTCTGCAACAAAATCTCATCAGTGTTGCTTATGATGGTGCATCTGTTCTTACAGGACAAAAAAATGGGGTGATTACAAAATTAAAACAAGATTTTCCCAGAGTGAAATCCATACATTGTCTAGCTCACCGGTTGGAGTTAGCAGTACATGATTCATTGAAAACTGTGTCTGGCTGCAGCCAGTTTGAAGTGTTCATCATGAAACTGTACAGCTTATTTCATCAGTCACACAAGAATGCAAGATTACTGCATGAAGCAGCAGATGAACTGAACATTCAAATGCTGAAGATTGGCAGAGTCTTCACCATCAGATGGGTTGCCAGTAGCTTCAACACAATAAAAGCCGTGTGGAAAAGTTTTCCTGCATTAGCAAAACATTTCAAAACAGAGAGTGAAGAATCTTCACGCCCCGATGTTGAAAGAAAAAAATACAAAGGGCTTTTAAAACACCTCACAAATTCAGGCTTTCTGTCTGATTTGGCATGCATGAAGGGTGTTCTTCGGGAACTCCAGGTTCTCTCACTGAAATTGCAGAAAAGAGAAACCACACTTGTAGACAGCAGTCGCTACATAGAGCAGACAATTGAAGTTCTCCAAGCACTGAAACTCCAAGTAGGAAAATCTTCTAGAAAGGCTGAACAAAGTATCTCATCTGGCCAGTTTAAAGGTGTCGACATCACTGTTGAAAAAGAGGGGAAGATAAATAGGCCTCAGTTTATTCAAGCAGTAATTGACAACTTAAAAAGGCGTCTACCAAGTGACGACCTTGTTGAATTACTAAAGCCCCTTGAGATGTCAAACTGGCCCAAGCAGAGAGAACAACTTGTCCTGTTTGGTGAACCTGAAGTGCACAAGCTGGCCAAGCTTCTTGGTGAATCTCCCAGACAAGCAATAGATGAATTCAGAGACTTTAAATTGCAGGGGACACTAAAGGGTGAAACCCTCAAGAAACTTGTAACTGCAAGCAAAACCCACTTAGCTACCTCTGCAGAATGTGAGAGAGGTTTCTCAGCATTAAATGACACAGACACCAAGTCTCGTAACAGGCTTCAGTCAAAAAGCTTGTCTTCTCTTTTGTTTGTTGACATCAATGGTCCTCCTACAGAGCTCTTCGACCCAGCACCATTTGTGATGTCCTGGATTAATAGTGGCCATCGTCTATCCACATCATGGCTCACAGGGAGACAAGCTGGAGAGAGAGAACCTAAACATCTGTGGTCCATATTTTAGGATAAACACATGAAATTGTAATTGTTGTAATAGTGAACTACCACTGTTATCATTCCTCATATGTTCTATATGTTATGATGACAGTATGACTGCTGGTTGGGCTACATACAGTACATGAGTACAATGCTTTGAATAGGGTTAAAATTGTAATTTTAAAAGCTGTTCAGTACATTTAATACTGCACAATTTTGTAATGGTTTATCAAACATGTATTTTTGATTAATAAATGAGATGTAATATAATTAAACACGAATTTGGTTCACTGAAGCGTACATATGTACAAAAACAACTATAAAAAGCTGACCCCCCCGATTGTCAAGGTATAATTCGCACACTGCTGGTTAGGTATGTTTTGGTGCTGGGATGCTGGTTTTAGCTGGTTAATGCTGGTCCTTTGCTGGTTTATGCTGGTCCTTTGCTGGTTTATGCTGGCCCTTTGCTGGTTTATGTAGGTCCTTGACCAGCAACATGACCAGCATAAACCAGCAAAGGACCAGAATTAACCGGCTAAAACCAGCATCCCAGCACCAAAACATAACTAACCAGAATGGTCATTATCTTAATAGGTCATTAATATTATAATGACATACATACATACATACATACATACATACAATAGCACAGATTATATATTGCTTATTTTAATAAAGATAATCCGGGAAATGTAAATCACATTTCATTTACATTTACATTTACATTTACAATAAATTATTTTAACTATTAATCAAAGATTTTCATTTAGACAGTCAATAAACTGTTTTAAAATTAGTGAATGTAATCTTTTTTTACAGTCATGGAGATTTAAAGAAATACACTTTAACCCAAAAATGTGTAACTTTGACTTGTCTTCATGTTCTGGGGAGAAAATGTGTTAAGATTAATACACTGACATGCGGTTTTACTTTAAATTTATACACTACATAGTTAAAGCTCTTCAATAAAAAATAAATTTGTGAATAAAATTCCTGCCTAACAAAAGTATATTATTAATATTATAATGTTTTATAATTGCACTTTTTCTAGTAAACGTTAGAATATTTGCAAGCAAAAAAAAAAAAAAAAGCTCTGTATTATCTGCAGATGTGTTACAAAATGTACATAGAATAATGTCATAATTAAATCTTACCCTTAGTAACTCTTCAGAAGCATAAATATCATATACAATTTTAAAGCGAGTTTCTTTATTTTTAGGATGAACTGTAACTTTAGCTAACAAGACTTTTATTTTGCTCCGAGGTGTGGTGTCATAAAGCTGCGCTGTGCTCCTGCGTCTGTGATTCGGCTGTAGAAAGGTGTGTGCTTTAAAACATTTACAGTGTTTAAATCAACACAACTCGTTAAGATAATTTTATTTAAAAATGTGGAAGTAATACTTACCGAATGAAAAGCTAAAATGTTTTATCCAGCGATACTAATGAAGGTTATTTTGTGTGAGTTAGGCGCATCCGCAAATGAATAACAGAAATAGTGCGTCTCATTTCGCTCCCTATATCGTGCATCAGTTTATAATAAACACGAATTCAGTCACTGACAACTAGTGATGGAGAAACTGAGCTTTATAAAACAGTTTATATGTAACAAGAACAACAGATGTGTGTAATGATAACATTTACAAACCAACTGTACCTGTTTTAATGAAAGTGTAATCTAAAAATAATCTACAAATCAGTAAATACCAAATATATGAATATATCTATCTATCTATCTATATATTTATCTATCTATATAATTTGAGTGCTAGTTTATTATCTCTCTATTATCATTATGTCTCTTTGTATCTCTGACTCCCTTACCAGTGTGCTGACTACTGAACTAGGGAGCTGACTAAGATGCACCCAGAGAAGCAAGTGAGATCCTCGTGACACTATTATAAAGATGGCATTTATTAAAGAGGAGAGAGAAGACATGAAGATTGAAGAAACATTCAGAGTCAAACATGAAGATACTGAGGAACAAACAGGTTGGTTTTCATTCTCAAAGATAAACTCACCCATTTGATCCTTATTAAAATGTCCAGCTCTACAAAAATGAGTGATGTTTTTGAAGAATGTAATATGAGGGTCCTAGCTAAAGCAGTTATATCTGACATTGAGATCACATGAGCAGACAAATGCTAATGCTGCATCCTAGTGAACCTGAGAAGATCCTACTTCCAAGTTTGTTTTTAAGTCCCTATGGAATCAGGCTCCACAGTACTTAGCCGGCCTACTACATCCGTCCACACAATCTAGATCACTCAGATCAAGGGACTCTGATTTACTTTATGTTCCCAGAACTAGACAAAAAAATTGAGGTGATTGCGCTTTGGCGGTAATTGGTAACTTAAATTTCTTTAGATTTTTCTTCTCAACTTTATTTATTTATTTATTTATTTATTTTTTAGATTCATTTTTATATTTATATGGTCCATTTATTATTTAAATGGCTTTGTATTTGTATTGTCTTTTTATTTATGCTTTTGTAAAGCACTTTGGTCAACACTGGTTGTTTTTAAATGTGCTATATATATATATATATATAAATTTGTATTGGATCGAATAACATTAAACTGAAGTGAAAGTCATTCATTTCTATCAGTTAATTATGCAAAAGTGCAGCTGTGGCTCATCTGTGGGAATATGGGCAGTGCAGAAATAAAATATGAATCCATTTGAAAACAAAGACATGTATATACTAAATCAATCTTGCATTTAAATCATAAATGTGCACGGGGGAGGAGTGCTCAGCAGGCTGCTGCTTCCTCTGGTGAGGAAAGTTGGCTTGATATATCAGAGGCAGATAAGGAACCAGCGTTAACACCCTTCATCCCAAAATGTCCACCAGGGCCTCAGCTGGTTACTACGACAAAGTACTCGCCACTTCAACTTTTTCAGCTGTTTTTCACAAAATCTGTCATGGGCACCATTATAAAAAACACTAATGATTTCGCTGCAAAAGGGCTGAGGCTGATAAAAAGTTTTTGTGGATACCACTTGCTGTCAAAGACTTTTTGGCTTATGTTGGAATTGTGATCTACATGGGATTGGTAAACGCAAAGACAATAGGAGACTACTGGGCAAGGAAGGAAATTTATAGTTTTCCATTTCCGCAACTTGGTATGCCAAGGTCACGTTTCCAGTCCATATCTTGGAATCTTCATATTTCCAACATAAAAGACGACGAAGAGAATCAAAGAAAAAAGGGAACCCTGGACTACGACAGACTTTGCAAAATAAAACCGCTTTACACAGACATTGTTTCAGCCTGCAAAACATACTTTTACCCCCAAAAGCAGCTGGCTGTAGATGAATGTATGGTTGGTCTAAGGCCAGGATTGGTTTGAAACAGTATATGAAGGATAAGCCGACAAAGTGGGGTTATAAACTGTTTGTCCTTGCCGATTCAATGTGTGGATATACGTGGAACTTTTACGTTTACAAAGGGAAGTCCTCCACTGAATCTGGCAAAGGTTTTAGTTATGAATTCGTCATGCAACTTTTAGATTTTTCAATTCTTGGACATGGATATCAGGTATTCATGGACAATTTCTATATCAGCCCAGCCCTCTTCTGTGATCTACTGTTAAAGCACACCCAGGCATGTGGAACCCAGTGGTGTAGTCTAGTTTTTTGTAGTCAGTATACTGTGATTTTTCCCTCCCGGCCCCATATTCACCCATCCCAGAGCAACACCCCAAACGCCACCACACTCATTAATGCATACAGGATGAATCTATATGTAATTGAGAGCATTCTAAAACACTGCTTATATGTGTTATCAACATTTTGATTTATTTTTAGCAAGTTGAGCTGTCAGTTTTCAATGCACATTTAGGCGTGCAAGTTGGAACTATTATTAACGATAAATTCAGGGCTCGAAATTAACTTTTTTACTTGGTAGCACTGGTGCTCCCAACTTCAAAAAGTTAGGAGCACCAAAAAATTTTTAGAGCACCCAATTTCTTTTTAGTAATGTGCCAATCTGGATTCTTCATGGCCGATTCTTATTGCTGATGCCTTTACAAGCAAATTGGCTGATTTTGAAAGCCTTTTTTTATTATTATTTTATGCCTTAAGCACAGTTTGTTTGTTTATTTAAGCACAACCTATAATAGCCCACATACTAATAACCGCCTAGATATGTTATGTAGCCTAATTTGCGCACATTGGGGAGTCGCTCTCTAAACGTGGGGGTATTGAAATTCCTTTTTGAATGCGCGTGCGCATTTTACTTTTGGTTTTGTTTTAACGATTGCGCGAAACTTGCTGTGGCGCTGAGCGTGCATTATACAATACAAGAGATTATTTTAACAAAACCATTCGAAAGTAGGAGGACACAAACAGGATTTTGAAAAACGTGTCCCCAGTGGAAATTACATCTTTGCGTCAGTGGAACTCTGCCGCTGAGTAGGGCTGTGCAATAAATTGCATGCGATTGTCATGCGTATCTCATCAGTAAAGCCGGTTCTGTGATTAGTAGTAAATTTCCATCACGTGCGTTCAGATGGCGCGGTATTTAAAACACTGAGCCCTAGATCACTGAAAAGCTACGCAATGTCGCATTCAAAATCACGGATTAATCGCATTCGATTTTGAATGCGACATTGCGTAGCTTTTCAGTGATGCTTTTTACTGATGAGATACGCATGACAATCGCATGTGATTTATTGCACAGCCCTACCGCTGAGTTAGTATTTGATGTGAATGTATGCCGCGTTGTACAGTATATTGAGATGGACAGGCTTGTGAAAACACTGAAAGAGTGTAATTCGAATCTGTTTTCGTTTCATAATTCACATCTCATTTACTGGTTTGCATAACTTGATTTCAAACTCGCACCGAGAATGACCACCAAGCTTGATAGGTGAAGTCAGATCCAGGTCACAGCAGGCTATGGAAGCCTTAATAGTTCATATGTCATCAATCTTCAAATAGAAGCAGCCGATTGGTCTACACATCGCTGCTTCAAGTCAAACAGTGCGCCTCGCAAGACAGACGTGGTTAATTTATGAATGAATGTATGAAAATTATGTCACAACATCATGTTGTTACGTATCCTCGCGCTTTTTAAAGTGGGTATACGCAAATCCTTGACCTTTTCTAGTGGGTATACGGCGTATACCTGCGTATCACGTAGACCAGTCATTCCCAAAGGCGGGGTCCCGACCCACAAGTGGGTCGCGGGAGATTTTGTATGGGTCGCCAAGTCGAGCACTCTTTTTCAGTGCGCTATATACTCTTGATTAAAATTTATGTGTAGTTCACCTATTAGCCGCACGAGGGAGCTCGTCGTTTTCTTCTTCTTCTGCTTTCTTTTTTTGTTGTTGTTCTTTAGCTGCGCTCTGCATTGCCTGTTTCACACATACTCCGTCTGCAGTGCTTATGCGTTGCGTATTTTTTTTGGCACCCATGTTAACGGATTGGAGCGTTCACACTGCACGCGGTTGCTGTCCAGCAGTACGTCCCAGAAGCAGTGCGTTTGCAGCAGAGTAGCGATCATTTCGGCAGAGTCTATTTTTTGCTGTGCTGCAAGCGCTGAATTAAAGTGACAGCGCATTGTTCGCTGTAAAAATGAACATGGATTGACACGGAAATGTCCCATAAATGCATATAAATTAAATCCACTGTTTCACAGTCAACACGTGGCTTTTTGGCTAGGTTTAAAATAAGCAAAAATGCAGTTTTAAAGAAAAAGGGAACATAATACGTGCACTTGTCCAGGTAGAAAAGTTCTTTAAAAGGATTGTTTTTAATAAAGATTTAATGCGAAAGAAAAGCATGAGAGCCGACTGTTTCTGTCTGTGGTAAGTTTTAATTAAAATATTTTTTGATAGCCCAATTTTTAATTAAAAAAATGAAGCTATAGCCTCCCTATGTTGTGTTTAAATGTGTTGCAACTTGCTTGAGCAAATCTAGAAGTCAAGTGCATTGAATAATACGTTGTTTTTATTGAATTTAAACGTGAATATGTCTGTTATTGTATTAGTTTACTGTGATAAAAGAGGATCACAATGCTGAAAAAGCACTTTTTGATTTGATATCAAAATAACGGATAAATATTGTGTTTGTGGTAAACAACATTTTCTGCAAATCTGCAGTTTACTTAAATTAAAAAAAAAAGTGCTTTGTCAAATATCTGTATCTCTTTTAAATAGTTAAGTGGAAGCATGACCTTAAAAATGGTCATACATATTTTGTTAATGCATAAATTCTCTTCGTGATATATGAACTATATGGGCCTAATGTTTATTGGGTCACAAGGATTTATCGACTTTAAAATGTGGGTCCCCAGAAAAAAAGTTTGGGAAACACTGACGTAGACTACACCACTGGTGGAATCATACGCCCAAACAGAAAGGGCTTTCCTAAAACCAAAGTCAACCACCTCAGCACAAAGGCCAAAAGAGGAGACATTTGTTGGATCAGACATGGAAAGGTCCTTTTTGTCATATGGATGGACACCAGGGGAGGTCACCATGTGTTCCACAATTCACAAATCATACAACGGTAACACTGTAACTCGTCGGGTGAAGACTGCTGAGGGTGGCTGGAGAAGGGACCAGATTCCTGTTCCAACAGTGGTGCTGGGTACAGTAAGTGTATGGGTGGTGTGGACCTCTCAGATGCGCTCATTACAACGTTCTTCATAAAACAAAAAAATGGTATAAGACTGTAATGATTGATCAGAAGATTCATTTGCAGCTTTTATTAATAAATCAAGGTCAGACAGGCACTAGTCTCGCGTAGCCAGACCTTCAGACTGATGGCTGAAGGTCTGGAATTCATGGCAGCTTTCATCGGCCAAGGCCCGCCCATAAGGCAGTTTGTCCGACATGTCAAACAACCCATCACAGTTCGTTTCGTTCAGCGTCACGTTTCTGTGCGTGGAAATGCCCCCACAACAACAGACTGGCATGCAACAAGTCAGTTATTGAAAAAAACAGCATTGAAAGTTAACGAAGAAGAGGGAGAGCAAGCAGTAAGTCAGTAATTTGTTCGTGAACATCACAAATGTGTATAACAACAATGGCGTCTGCATAAGAACCTTTTAGCAAAACACAGAGAGAATCAGTCTGTGCTTTGTTTCCCGGCGGAACGAAAATAAACACAACACTCGCATCTCCTGGAAATCTGATCAAATTCAACTAATCAGAGGACGACTTTGACATTCCTGAAGTGTTTCCAGTTAAGTGTACCATATGCATCAGACATTTAGCCGGCTAGACAGGCACTGGTCAGAAAACGGCGTCAGGGACAACATAGATAAATCCAGAGAATAGTCAAGGGCAGGCGAAGTTTCTGGGCAGGTGGCTGGCAGAGCAATAACAAAATCCAACGCAAGAAGGCCCAAAGGGCAGGCAGCAGAGAATCAAAACGAGAAAACAGTCCGAGGTCACAAACAGATAATCCAATACAATAATGAAACGCTCAGAAATGCAGCCGGGGCAATACAAGACTTCGCAAAGTAACTGAGTCCGGAAGCAGTTTAAATAGGGAAGGAGATAAGGAACACCTGGAAGGGCAATCAGACCCAGGTACGGGGAACATGGGAAATGGATTCCAAAAACATTCAATACTCAGGAGAGGGTGCCCTCCGGTGGCGATCAGAGGGAGCCACAGAGGCCTGATTCATGACAAAGACCTTCTTCCATTTCATCAACATTGCTGTTGTAAACAGCTTCATTCTACACAGTGAGCTGTCGAAGCTCCAGAACAAAACCCTTCTGACACAAAAAATTTTCAGAGAACAACTGATCTTGGAAATGATCAGAGAAACCACAGAGGCATCCTTATCAGCTGCATCCTCAGCAGCTGCACCACCCCAAATGTGCCTACCTGAATGCTTCGGAACTGATGCCACAGCTAGCAGGAGAGTCTGTGTGTTGTGTAAAAGTGAGGACAAGAAAGTGAAAACTCCTTTCTATTGCGTGAAGTGCAATATTTCACTTTGCTTCGTGTCATCCAGGAACTGTTTCCAGCACTGGCACACCGAGGGACACTCCAGCTAAATAATTATGTCTAAACTCCAGAAGTGTGGACTATTCCTTTTCCTGTAAACAAGAAGGTTTTTTGCCAAGAAGGTGTTTTTTTTTTCTGTAAACAAGAAGGTTTTTTGCCAATGTGTTTTTTTGTTTGTTTGTTTTTTTTAGGTTTTGAAGGAATATGTTTGCAGTTTATTTATTTATTATTATTTACAAATTTACACTTATTTTTTTTGACTAAAGTAAGTTTGTTTCTTTTTTTTTAGAATTCCAGGTAAATGTTTGCACAGTTTATTACTTCTTTTCTTAAACTTTTTATACGTTTGCACTATATCTTTGAATATTGCACTTTATATACATTTGCACATTATTTCTATGTTACATTTACAGTGTGGAAAATGTTTGATCATTGAAAAATAAAAGGAAAAAAGTACTACTGTGTGCCATTTGCTTTTTTATATGGTATTATGATGTAAGTAAAATTATGAATTCTGTGGTAATAAGCCTTGTAATATCTCGTTTTTCACTTTTGACAGGTAGGAAACTTGGTGACTTAAATTACCGTTAAGTTTTGCTTTCCCACCCTTCGGTTGAACTAGAATAATTCTTGCACACTACATATTAAAGACAAAATTATTTTTTCTAGTTTCTCCTGACATATGCAGGTATCATCCAAAATGGCAGACGGATAGAGCACACAGGGCCTGAGTTATACAGTTTCAAAGACAGGGTTTAGAACAAAAAAAACTAAAAGCGCTTTGTGTTGAGGTGGTTCATCATTGGAAGGGGAATATATATAATAATATTTCTCATTTCCAGCAGTTTTTTATGTAATTTCAAAGGGTTTTCTGTAAAATGACATAAAGATATTGCAATTATTCCACTGTATGTGGGTATGGGGAGAATTCAAAGTTAGGTAGGTGGAAATCAAAAAAAGAGTATTTTTCCTCCCTACAGTTGGAATAGAATAACTCTTGCATAGATTATTATAGAGAAAAATTTCCTTTTTCCTGTGTTTGCTGTAATATGGCCGAAGCAGGCAGAGTATTATCAGAAATGAGTTCCCAGCTAGCTTAGCATTTGCACATGTGCTGCGTGGTATTACTTCGCCTGCTTCAGCCTTATTGCGGCAGCAAACTTCCTTGACTATTACGCCGGAATGGAAGTGTATTCCTAGAAAATTTAAGCTTTGCATTTCTACTGGTCTTAGTACACGATATAACTACAGAAGAGTCAAGTTTTAAGTAGGACAAATATCGAAACTCGTTGGTCATCTTTGAACGCAATGCTATTGGTCTAATAGGATTCAATGATCTATGCTAAGCTATGCTAAAAGTGATATCGCCAGAACAGGAGAATGGCTGAATGGATTTCAAAACGGTTAAACTCAACTTATTAAAGGGGTGCTATTATGCTTTTTCACTTTTTTAACTTTAGCCAGTGTGTGGTGTGTATGTTTGGGCATAAAAACATCTACAAAGTTACAAATCTCAAAGTCCACTCCAAACGGAGATATTTCGTTTTTAAAAAATCACTTTTCAAGAACTACAGCGGAACGACTCGTTTGGACTACAGCGTTTGTTTTCCGGATGCAATGATGTCACAACGCGGTATCCCGCCTACTGAAATTCAATTCGTTGGCGGGTGGGGGATTCGCCTAACTTTACCCATGTAATATGGACAGCTGCTTTTGGGATGCTACAGCAAGCCGTAGGTCGGCTCGTTTAAACGCAGCTTTAACTAAAGGTTCGTGAACTGCTCCGGTAGCCGTGATGAAGCAGCGCCATTCACGTGTGTGGTACAGAGGGTCCAAACATGTAAACACGAACTAGCACGCGCCGTAGATATGTGCAGTATGTGGTAAGAGATTTATTTATCATACAGTGTAGATAGCTTCACTAGCCTTATGGTTTCAGGCATGCAAATAATTAAATACATTAGCACAATAATGATAATGTCACGTATCCACGATCTCGTATGCTAACGATAGGACCAACAATAGCATATTATGTACTCACCCTTTATGCATCCTAGGTGTATATGACTTCCTTCTTTCAGACGAATGCAATCTGAGTTATATTAAATCAATTCTGGTACAGCATAGATTGAAAATAAGTCGATCCATAATAAAACAAAAATGCCTCACATGGCTCCAATGCGGTCAGTAAAAGCCTCCTTTAGCAATCAGATGTGTTTGTGTAAAAAAAAAATATATATATATATATATATATATATATATATATATATATATTTACATTTACATTACATTTATTCATTTAGCAGATGCTTTTATCCAAAGCGACTTACAATTGGGAATACAACAAGTGATTCATCCTAAGGAGGCAGTTCAACATAGGAAGTGCTCAAAAATACCATGTATCTCAGGCATTGTTAGATGAGTGCTGGATAGAAAGGAAAGATCAAAAAATATTTATTTATTTATTTATTTATTTTTTTATTGAGTCAAATAGTGTCGAAAAAGATGGATTTTCAGCAGACGCTTGAAGGCTGTTAAGGAGTCTGCATTCCGGATAGGGGTGGGAAGATCATTCCACCAGACAGGAACGTTGAGGGAGAATGTTCTGCAAAGTGATTTCATGCCTCTCTGTGGTGGTACAGTGAGGCGTCTTTCATTAGAGGATCTCAGACTTCTGGAGGGAGTGTAGATTCGTAGTAGTGGATGGAGGTAGGCAGGAGAAGAACCGGTGGCTGTCCTATATGCCAGCATCAGTGTCTTGAATTTGATGCGAGCCGTAACCGGTAGCCAGTGCAGAGATATGAAGAGCGGTGTGACATGGGCCTTTTTGGGCTCATTGAAGACCAGCCGTGCTGCTGCATTCTGAATCATTTGTAGAGGCCTGATTGTACATGCTGGAAGACCAGCTTGTTCCAGCTCTTGTTCCACGAAGCACTCCACCGTCGCAGATGTAAAGGCCGGCTCTCGCACCTGGTCGGAAGTTTTGAACCGATCAGCGCAACATACTGCTGTCGCTCCGGGCTCGGGCTTTCCGTCTACGAATGGCTCATAATCCGTGGGTCGGGGTGGCTGGCTGGGCTCTGGGTCCGGAGTGGCACTGGCGAGATTCTCCTTAGAACAGGCGGGAAACGAGGGTTTGTTTCTCGCCAGCGTTCATTCCACAAACGCGGTGAAATCCACTCGAGGGACGTCCTTTTGTGATTATATTTAATACCTCTTAAAGTAGCTTAGTGCATATAAGGTCTAGTATACATGTTGGTTTTGATGTTTGTTTTGTGCCATTACAACTGGTTTTAACTTGCATTTCTTTTTTGCTTTAGACTTGACGTCACTGAAAAAGGAAGGTCAAGAACTCATTGAAAATGAAGACAAAGATCAGTATGAGAAACATTGTGATTTCATAACTGGAGAAAAATCTTTTAGTTGCTCACAAAAAAGAGCTCATAAGACAGCAAATAGAAGTTATTTCACCTGCCAACAGTGTGGAAAGCATTGCAACAGATTTGGAGACCTTAATTCCCACATGAGAGTTCACACTGGAGAAAAGCCTTACACATGCCCTCAATGTGAAATAAGTTTTACACATAAAGACACTCTTAGAAGGCACATGAGAATTCACACTGGAGAAAAGCCTTACACATGCCCTCAATGTGGAATATGTTTTACTCTTAAAGAAACTCTTAGAAGGCACATGACAATTCACAATGGAGAAAAGCCTTACACCTGCCATCAATGTGGAATAGGTTTCACTCTTAAAGAAACTCTTAGGAGACACATGAGAATTCACAC
>NC_133364.1:31874066-32043569 GCF_049309525.1 Garra rufa | reverse complement strand
CACACACACACACACACACACACACACATATATATATATATATATATATATATATATATATATAAAATGATCCAGTTTTTTAACTGTCTAAAAATAATGTCATCCAGCTGAAAAAAAGCTTGCATGAGCTGAGATGAATAACAGGTTTTAATGATTATAAAGAAAGTTTGCAAATGATATGTTGATTTTATACAGCAATTCAATTAATAAGAAGTTAATATTAAGTGATTTTCAGGAATACTGTGGTGTGATTTTGCTCTATTTGTCAATGAAAACAGTTGCAAACAAAGTCACAGCTAAACTTCTGCACATCTCCACTGGAACACAGTGGTGATTTGTTTATGAATGAATCTGCATTTTTAATGTATCTAGTGAGCCAATGATTAAATCACTTCTTCACAAGGACAGTCACTTACTTCATTCCTGAATTTGTTGAATGTTGCAATCTGAAGGCTGCTGAGCAGTTCCTATTAACACCACTGACTGTACAAACTCCTATTAAAACAAGCTTCTTCACCAAGTATCCATTATAAAACACATGCCAGGCATGCTTGTACAAAAAGCCATCAGAACATGTGCATATATGGTTTGTTTGCACATGAACAATAACAGACTTTTGTGCGTATAATAATGCACACATTACGGTTATGTATGAAGATGAAAGCATGTTAGTGCTATTGCTGTCTGTACTCATAGAGATTGCATTCTAGTGCCTGCTGTAAAAAATGAAAAAATTGTATTGAAGTCTATCAGAACTCTCAAATTTCCCAAAAGGGGGTGACATTACCCTGATAGCACACATACATCACAGAGATGTCTATTTGACGTCTACATTTACATCTGCAAGACATGTTTTTTTAGATTGTTTGGTCATCTGCAATAAGTCTATAGGCCATTTTTGTTTCAGATGTTAAATATACCTCTATTATATGTCTTTAAGATGTTTATGATTGAAAATGTATGCAAAACTGACATCTAACAGACGTCTATGAGAAGTTTGTACGCTTTTTGTGATCTTTAACAGACATCTTGCAGACGTGTGCTATCTGGAAAGCAACGTGATAATATCAGCATAGAACAGACCCTGTTAGCACACATACATCACGGAGACGTCTATTTGACATCTGCATTTTCATCTGCAGTGCTCATCTGCAATACATCTATATGACGTTTCCTTTTAGATGTCAAATAGACATCTATTATATGTCTTTAAGATGTTTATGATTTAGAAATTATGTAAAAACTGACATCTTACAGACGTCAGACAGATGTTTGTACACAGCAGATGCTTTCCAGAACAAATTATCTTTAACAGACATCGTGCAGATGTACAGTACATGTGCTGTCTGGGGAGGATATAAGCAGGTGTGAAAGGGTTGCCAACCTTTCTGTTTATTAATGAATCAGCCTGAATTTAAAGGCAGCGTAGGTGATTTGGTTCAAAAACATTTTTATGCTGGTTGAAAGTCTCTAAAACATCCCAGTAGCAATCAAGTTAAGTGGTATACATATATTTATATGTATTTCTATCATACGTGTAGGGCGTAGGAACACAAAATGTTCATCCAAATTTAAAATGTTTGGTCTGAAAATTACAACGTCCAAATATGTATTTTGCACAGCCGTGATACGCCATCAGCGCATTTCAACTCTAATTAAAGGTGCTATCATTGTAAAATTATATTATATTACATCTTGCAATACTACAGTGTGCGACATCACAGGGTTGGTTTGCTTCGATGGCCAGTGAAGTAATATAAGCATTTCTTAACATTTTTAACGCACAATTGTTATTTTAACGCACAAATATTTTAGTTTCCAATACAATTTGGATGTATGAACATGAAACTATCTACATACAAGTTTTGATCATGATATCCCGACCATTGTTTTCATAATGCGAGGCACAATGTAATGTAAACCAACAAAGCTTCATATAATAACATTGATGGTGGTGTGTTTGTGGTTGTTTTCATGTTGGAAAATTGCCATTCAGCCTAGTTTCTGATATAGATATAGATAGATAGATAGACAGACAGACGGACTTACGGACGGACGGACGGACGGACGGATGGACTTTTTGTGCGTATAATAATGCACAAGTTACGGTTATGTATGAAGATGAAAGCATGTTAGTGCTATTCCTGTCTGTACTCATAGAGATTGCATTCTAGTTGCATCCGTCCGTCCGTCCGGAATATTAAATAGATAATATTAAAATAAGATAAGTTATTTTCCTGTCATCATAATGATAACTGACCCTTCCTCACACAAGGCTGCTCATCTATGGTCAACTGATTTTAGTCTGTCCTCTGCATTGTGCAATCCTGGAAGAGAATACATCTCTGCAGGACGTCCTGATGCTGATTTTGTGGAAAATCCCTTGTACTTCCAAACCTAATCATGAAAAATTCTCAATCTACAGAAAAACGAAGCTTTATACCCTAGCTTAATCCGTTATCCCTTGTTGCTGGTAGCATCTTGACTCTTAAAAGGGATAGTTCACCCAAAAATGAAAATTTGATGTTTATCTCCTTACCCCCAGGGCATCCAAGATGTAGGTGACTTTGTTTCCTCAGAAAAACACAAACAAAGATTTTTAACGAAAACCGGTGCAGTCTGCCAGCCATATAATTGACGTGGATGGGCACCAAACCTTTAAAAGTAAACAAAAACATGCACAGACAAATCCAAATTACACCCTGCTGCTCGTGACGATACATTGATGTCCTAAGATACGAAACGATCGTTTTTTGCAAGAAACTGAACAGTATTTATATCATTTTTTTTTTTACCTTTGATACACAGCCTTGTCCATCTGTCATGAGCACGAGCTTAACATCCGGCTCGTTACATATGAACGCGCTCTGGCGTAGAATACGCAAACGCCGTAAGGGGAAATCGGTGAAAAGTCCCGGATGAGTTTGTGCAAGCAAACGTAATGTTTTAGCTTTAAATCGGTTTAAACAATCAGGATAAGCGCAAATAATTACCATTTTGAATAGCCGCTATACCCACAATCTCTGTGCACTGTGTAAACAATTAGTGTTGTATACATGCGACAGATCGCTTCGGGCGTTTCTGTATTCTACGCCAGAGCGCGTACACATGTCACGAGCCGGATGATAAGCTCGTGCTCAGGACAGATGGACGTGGCTGTGTATCAAAGGTAAATAATGATATAAATAATGTTCAGTTTCTCACAAAAAATGATCGTTTCATGTCTTAGGACATCAATGTATCGCCACGAGCCACAGGGTGTAATTTGGATTTGTCTGTGCATGTTTTTGTTTACTTTTAAAGGTTTGGTGCCCATCCACTGCCATTATATGGCTGGCAGCTTGCACCGGTTTTCGTTAAAAATCTTCATTTGTGTTCTGCTGAGGAAACAAAGTCACCTACATCTTGGATGCCCTGGGGGTAAGCAAATAAAGACCAAATTTTCATTTTTGGGTGAACTATCCCTTTAACAGTTTCTTTATAAGATGTGGTATGGTAATTATTTGAAATGGCACTGGTTAGCTTAAAAACTACAGGCTATATACTGTAGGCCTACGAAATGGCATACCTGTATTAGGTAAATCATCTCTGCCAAATGTCCATCACTGATTAACATCTGGAGAAACTGCATGGTCTGCTTATTTTATATTGACTTAAAGTTTATTGTTTATCTCATACATCGATCTCATAAACTGATCTACTAGATTATCTATTGTTTGACTATCAGTCTTTTGTAGATTTGACATTTGCCTTCATCGTAAATCAGTAAACCTAAACTTCACATTTTTTTGTCCTGCACTGAAAGTGTAGTAATTAGGATCAAGCATTACTGCAGGTTTTAAGGGTGTTGTCTGTGAGACTGAGATCTAGTGGACATTTTATAATTTGTGACCTTTGGACTTGCAGACACGCCTGTTTTATACACGTCACTTAAGCACAGAAGCAGGACACAGAAATCTCAAAAGTTCAGGGAAAGAGAAACCAAAGTGTAGTTGAGCTGTTGTGCATTTGTTTCTCATGCAAGAAAATGGCAGAAGCCAGAGTTTCTCAGGATGAGTTTATCTGTCCAGTGTGTCTGGATCTACTGAAGGATCCAGTAACCACTTCCTGTGGACACAGCTACTGTAAGAGCTGTATCACAAGCCACTGGGATCAGGAGGATCAGAAGAGAGTCTACAGCTGCCCTCAGTGCAGAAAGGCCTTCACTCCAAGACCTGCTTTAGCTAGAAACACCATGCTGGCTGACGTAGTGGAAAAACTGAAGAAGACCAAACTTCCTACCGACTGTTATGCTGGAGCTGGAGATGTGCAGTGTGACATCTGTACTGGAAGAAAATACAAAGCCATAAAGTCATGTCTTGTGTGTCTGAACTCTTACTGTCAGGATCACCTTGAGCAACATGAGAGTTTCTTTAAAGGAAAGAGACACAGTTTAACTGAAGCCACTAGTCGACTACAGGAGATGTTCTGCCAGAAACATGAGAAGCTCCTTGAGGTTTTCTGTCACACTGACCAGAAATGTATTTGTGTAATGTGTATAATGGATGAACATAAAAATCATGATACTGTATCAGCTGCAGCACAGAGGACAGAAAAACAGGTATGAAGTAAAACCATCAGTTCACCTAGTATTCATCATAGTTGATTTGGGCTCTGGAAACAGAGATATCTTTAAGAATGTCTGTTTTTTTTTGTTCTGCAATAGTAAATCAGTTAAGTTAAAATGACATGAGAGTGCATAAATTATTGACAGAATTTCAGGGCTGTTTGATCACTAATACACTAAAGACATGACCATTATTTAGTAGAATTTTAAAATCCAGTGTCGAGAGGCACAATGTATTAGGGGTGGAGCCGAACCCGAATACGGTATTCGGAAAGGCACAAATAGCGTGTTTTTTACGAATACTTATTTCGAACAAATACTTAAAAAAATATTTGTATTCGGGAACAAGTAAACTTTATATCAAAAAGCTGCGTTTCCTCATGAGACCGCAGTCAGTGTATGCCCGCATAAATGATTGAGTGAGTGACATTCAGGAGTCGGGGAGGGGAGGGGCGGTGGGTTTAAAAGAGGTGACTGACACAGACTGCTCCACACAGCAACAGAGAAGCCTCGGCTGAGCGAAAAAACACTTCACTGCATCACTATTTTTGTTGAATAGATTTTTGTACCTTAAAGGTTGTATCAGCGATTTCTAGCCTAAAACATAAAGTGTCAATTTCAGCTGCCTGCCCCATAAATTGTCTGTGAAAAAAACGCGTCTCTCTGGTCAGCCTAGGGTCCGAGATATGCCAAAAAAACAATCGGCGCTACCAACCTTTCCACAGATAAACAAACAGTGTTCCAACCAATCAGCGTCAGGGGTTTGGTGTTGTGGACTTTCCTACTGGTGCTGGGATGTGAGGGAGGCGGAGCGAAAGTCCACAACACCAAACCCCTGACGCTGATTGGTTGGAACACTGTTTGTTTATGTGTGGAAAGGTTGGTAGTGCCGATTGTTTTTTTGGCATATCTCGGACCCTAGGCTGACCAGAGAGACGCGTTTTTTTCACAGACAATTTATGGGGCAGGCAGCGAGCGGATCGTGATGAAAGGTCAGCTGAATTTGACACTTTATGTTTCAGGCTAGAAATCGCTGATACAACCTTTAACTGGGTTCCGGAGGCAGTTTATAGCTTTTGGGAAGCAGAGTTTGATCGGGAGATTATTCCATTAGGGGCCGTTCACATGCGCGCTCAAGTTCGTTATTTCAAATGTAGACGCGCGGTATGCGCGCTCATAATGGAAACGACGCACACATGGTGCTACGCGCTCGTTTTTTCCAGGCGCGTTCACGCCGCATCGAGATAAATACGTCTTCCCCTTTCCCTTAATAACATTGAAAAAACAGCCAAGTTGAAGGAACAGCTTATCATATCTGTACAGGAATAACCATTTTTAAATAAATTTAATAGCAGAGCTACTGCAAGCGATTTTTAATGCTGGAAATCCATTTAAGCTTTGCTGAAACTTCCGAGTCTTCATTGAGAGATCAGGTCATGGTTGCTTAGCAACGGCAGACGCCACTGGAAAGAAGTTCTTATTTGTTTTTATTCTGTCTGTTCAGCGTCCTCCAACAAGGACGGGTGGTGGTGGGGTTCATAATGTTCACAATGGTATTTTATTTTCAATGGCGTTCCTTGTTACATGTTCAAAAACATCAACCAATATTGCATATCCATAATTATTATAATGGATATAATTAAAGAATACTTACACTATAACTTAAATTAGAAGTGTAACACACTAAATATATAATTTCAAAACAAAATATTTACATTTCTAATCCTTGACTTTTTGACAGCATTTGTAACAAATATTTTTTGTATGCTGCATTTTGCTGCTTAAATGTACTGAAGACATGGTGAACTTCTGTTAAAGTGCAGTGTCATTATGTTAACATGATTCGGATGGCCCCTACCTACCCCCCAGATGGTGGATCACTAAGGAACCACCTACAGTCGTGGCCAAAAGTTTGAGAATGACACAAATATTAGTTTTTACAAAGTTTGCTGCTCAACTGCTTTTAGATCTTTGTTTCACTTGTTTCTGTGATGTACTGAAATATAATTACAAGCACTTCATACGTTTCAAAGGCTTTTATCGACAATTACATGACATTTATGCAAAGAGTCAGTATTTGCAGTGTTGGCCCTTCTTTTTCAGGACCTCTGCAATTCGACTGAGCATGCTCTCAATCAACTTCTGGGCCAAATCCTGATTGATAGCAACCCATTCTTTAATAATCACTTCTTGGAGTTTGTCAGAATTAGTGGGTTTTTGTCTGTCCACCCGCCTCTTGAGGATTGACCACAAGTTTTAAGATCTGGGGAGTTTCCAGGCCATGGACCCAAAATGTCAACGTTTTGGTCCCCGAGCCACTTAGTTATCACTTTTGCCTTATGGCACGGTGCTCCATCATGCTGGAAAATGCATTGTTCTTCACCAAACTGTTGTTGGATTGTTGGAAGAAGTTGCTGTTGGAGGGTGTTTTGGTACCATTCTTTATTCATGGCTGTGTTTTTGGGCAAAATTGTGAGTGAGCCCACTCCCTTGGATGAGAAGCAACCCCACACATGAATGGTCTCAGGATACTTTACTGTTGGCATGACGCAGGACTGATAGTAGCACTCACCTTTTCTTCTCCGGACAAGCCTTTTTCCAGATGCCCCAAACAATCGGAAAGAGGCTTCATCGGAGAATATGACTTTGCCCCAGTCCTCAGCAGTTCATTCGTCATACTTTTTGCAGAAGATCAATCTGTCCCTGATGTTTTTTTTTTTTTTGAGAGAAGTGGCTTCTTTGCTGCCCTTCTTGACACCAGGCCATCTTCCAAAAGTCTTGGCCTCACTGTGCGTGCAGATGCGCTCACACCTGCCTGCTGCCATTCCTGAGCAAGCTCTGCACTGATGGCACTCCGATCCCGCAGCTGAATCCTCTTTAGGAGACGATCCTGGCGCTTGCTGGACTTTCTTGGACGCCCTGAAGCCTTCTTAACAATGCAGTGGAAAGTTTTTTTCGGCATTAAGTTAATTTTCATGGCAAAGAAGGACTATGCAATTCATCTGATCACTCTTCATAACATTCTGGAGTATATGCAAATTGCTATTATAAAAACTTAAGCAGCAACTTTTCCAATTTCCAATATTTATGTAATTCTCAAAACTTTTGGCCACGACTGTAGATTGCCTTTGGTGTTTTATGTTCCCTCTTATTGGTTTGTCCTCCAGAAGCAGCTAAAGGAGATGCAGAGAAGGTTCCAGCAGAGTATCCAGCAAAGAGAGAAAGATCTTCAGCAGCTGAGAGAAGCTGTGAAGTCTCAAAAGGTGAGTCTGGAGAAGAAGAGAAGGTTGAGAAGTCAGACTACAATGTTCCTCTTTCATTGAATCTACTGTGTGATTGTGTTTAACAGCGCTCCGCACGGACAGCAGTGCAGGACAGTGAGAGGATCTTTACTGAGCTTATCCGCTCCATTGAGAGAAGACGCTCTGAGGTGACACAGTGGATCAGAGATCAGGAAAAGGCTGCAGTGAGTCCAGCTGAAGGACGTATGGAGCGACTGAAGCAGGAGATCAGTGATCTGAAGAGGAAAAATACTGAGCTGGAGCAGCTTTTACACACACAGGATAACATCCAGTTCTTGCAGGTAATAGAGATCTAGAACAACAGGATCATAGTGGACCTAAGCAAGGTCCTGCTGTGACAGGAGACTCACAGAGAAGCATTTCATGAGAGCAGAAAGCAATGTAGGCAGGAATTATTTTATGTAAGACCACCCAATTGGCCCAATGACAGAATCAGTGGAGTGGGCAAAGGTATAATATGTGTAGGTCTTTAACCTGGGCTTCTGCAAAGTTCACTTATTTTATCTGGATTCAGTTTCAATTTTAGTCTAGCTCTGTTTTTAATCTGACTCCAATTTCAAGTGACCATAATTACATTTAGACTGTATTTCTAATCAAAAAATAATAACACATATTGTTTATGTATTAATTGGGATATTTGATTATTTTGAATATCCCATCTTTTCAATCATTTGTATCTCGCAAGCCCAGGACAGACTCATGATCACAAACTCACCAGTTCAAACTTAGTCAGAGGGTGCAAGGTTAACCTACACCTTTAAGCTGACTGACTACTGCTTGTTCAGAAAGTTCATTGTTTAGTTCTATTGTATCTGTTTCATGTAAGTTCCTGTAGTTTGGCTTCATAAGGAGATCATTTTAGGTCTTGCAATTATTGTAGTCAGACTGTCATCACTGCTAAAAAGAAAAACAGCTAAAACCAGTCTAAGCTGGTCAGTAGGCTGGTTTAGAGGGAATTTGATCAGGAAAACCCCAAACAGGAAGTGAGGTATTATATTAGCAGTTGACAAGCATATAGAAACCAAACAATAAATGACCTTAGGACTGTGCCCTTATGTTCAAACAAGTTATAAACAATGGTAAATCTAGTTGTAGCCTTTAAACTGCTTTTTAAGAAAATCTACTCAACCTTACAATGTGACACTGTTAATGTGCTTGACTTGTTACATTCATGTTTTAAGTAGATGTTTTATCCAAACCATTTCCTAGGAAGTTCCTTTAAAATGTAAGTGGCAATACTGGAATTTGTAGCTTTAATGTCAGTGAGGGAAAAAAATATTTGAGTGAGAGACAGAATAACAACAAAACGATCCAGAAAAAAACACATTTAAAAAAGTTATTAATTGTTTTGCATTTTAATGAGTGAAATAAGTATTTGATCCCCTATCAATAAGCAAGATTTCTGGCTCCCAGGTGTCTTTTATACAGGCAAGAATCTGAGATTAGGAGTGCTCTCTTAAAGGGTGTGCTCCTAATCTCAGTTTGTTACCTGTAAAAAGACACCTGTCCACAGAAGCAATCAATCAATCAATCAGATTCAAAACTCTCCACCATGGCCAAGTCAAAAGAACGGTCCAAGGATGCCAGGGACAAGATTGTAGACCTACACAAGGTTGGAATGGGCTACAAAACCATCACCAAGCAACTTGGTGAGAAGGTGACATCAGTTGGTGTGATTATTTTCAAAAGGAGAAAGCAGTCAATCTCCTTTGGGCTGGGGCTCCATGCAGGATCTCACCTCGTGGAGTTTCAATGGTCATGAGAACAGTGAGGAATCAGACCAGAACTACACAGGAGGATCTTGTCAATGATCTTAAGGCAGCTGGAACCATAGTCACCAAGAAAACATTTGGTAACACACTACGCTGTAAAGGACTAAAATTCTGTAGCACCTCAAAGGCCCACTTGCTCCAAGAAACACATTTACAGGCCTGTCTGAAGTTTGCCAATGAACATCTGAATGATACAGAGGAGACCTGGGTCAAAGTGTTGTGGTCAGATTAGACCAATATCAAGCTCTTTGGCATCAACTCAACTCACCATGTTTGGAGGAAGAGGAATGCTGCCTATAACCCCAAGAACACCATCCCCACCATCAAAAATGGTGGAAGGGACGAGGTGAAACATTATGCTTTGGGGGTGTTTTTCTGCTAAGGGGACAGGACACCTGCACCTCATCAAAGGGACGATGGACTAGTGGCCTTGCCAGTCTACAGACCTTAACTGCATAGAAGATCTATGGAGGGAGCTGAATCAGCCTTGAAACATTAATGACTTGGAGAGGATCTGCAAAGAGGTCTGGAACAAAATCCCTCCTGAGATGTGTGCAAACCTAGTGGCCAACTACAAGAAACGTCTGACCTCTGTGTTTGCCAACAAGGGTTTTGCGAAGGGGTCAAATATTCATTTCACTCATTAATATGCAAATCATTTTATAACATTTTTTGTAATGCATTTTTCTGGATATTTTGTTGTTATTCTGTCTCTAACTTTTAAAATAAACCTACCATTACAATTATAGACTGATTATTTCTTTGTCAGTGGGCAAAGGTACAAAATCAGCAGGGGATCAAATACTTTTTAAAAGATAGTAACACAAATCCAATACTAGTGCAGGTTATTGTGTGGAGTAATGATGAGTTTTGATTTCTGTTTTCTGTAGAGTTTCCAGTCTCTCTCAGCACCTCCTGAATCTACAGATGAATCTGCTGTTTCCTTCAGTTCTCTCTTCTCTTTTGTTAACGTGAGAGAATCTGTCTGTCAGCTGAGAGACAAACTGGATTTCTGTAAAGAGAAGATCAAGAAGATCTCCGACAGAGGTAAAGTGTTAAAGATTCATCTGCTCTCAGAAACGAGTCTATCATCATGTATCATGTAGAACATCATCTTAGAAATGTCTTATGAATGGATGCAGGATTATTTTCTCTTGACATGAGATTCACACTGTCCATGTCTCGTGATTTCCACAGTCACATCCAGCAACATTGTCCCCAGGACCAGAAATGACTTCCTACAATGTAAGTCACTTAGACAAAAAAAATAAATGTTCTTCATGAGTTCTTCATGTGCTCATGTTCTTCCTGTTGAACAGGGGTGCCCAACCCTGTTCCTGGAGATCTACCATCCTACAAAGTGAAGCTCCAACCCTGATCAAACACACCTGAACCAGCTAATTAATCTTTTAGGTAGCACTTGATAATTACAGACAGCTGTGTCAGAAGTCTGCAGGTCGGTAGATCTCCAGGAACAGGGTTGGGCACACCTGCTGTAGAAACATTATAGAAGAGTTTTATAATTGATCACATAAATGAAAGAATAAGATATGACAAGCATGAGGTAATTAATTCAAATACACAGTGGAAATGTTTAAAAAACAAAATTCAATTAACTGTTTCATGTCATACTTTAAACAAGCTTATTTCAATCTCTAAAAATCAATATTGGTAAACCCTAACTCCATCCTTGGAGTTCAGTTGACTTAAGGGACATAACATTTAGGTTCCTTATTTTTTGTTTTAAACTGCTTTTAAGTTGCAGTGTATACCAGAACTTAAGAGAAAAATTCTTAATGACAACTTTAAGTGGAGTTTCTTGCCCATGTTTCACTCTTAAACTTATAACTAACCTTATAACACAGATAGATTAAAAGATCAAATAGATTCATAATTCCTGATCTTGATGTGTTTTTTTTATCTCGTTTAGATTTTCATCAACTCACTTTGGATCTAAACACAGTGAATAAATACCTTCATCTGTCTGAGAGCAACAAAGTTATTATGTACACTAACACAGTCCAGCCGTATCCTGATCATCCGGACAGGTTTGAGGTGTATAAGCAGCTCTTGTGTAGAGAGAGTGTGTGTGGACGATCTTACTGGGAGATTGAGTGGAATGGCAGTGTGTTAATATCAGTGTCATATAAGAGCATCAGCAGGAAGGGAGGAAAAGAGTGTTGGTTTGGATATAATGATCAGTCCTGGAGTTTGTTCTGTTCTCCCTCCAGGTACACATTCATACACAGTAAACTAGAGACTGATCTTCCTGTGGAGGCCATCAGCAGTAGAATAGGAGTGTATGTGGATCACAGTGCAGGAACTCTGTCCTTCTACAGTGTCTCTGACACAATGAGCCTCGTCCACACAGTCCAGACCACATTCACTCAGCCGCTCTATCCTGGGTTTTATGTTTATCCTGGATCATCAGTGAATCTTGTTTGATGAATCAAAATAGACAGTAAAGAGATTCTTTCAATACTATTAAGTATTATTTTAATACTTCAAGCTGCATGATAAAGTGAGACTACAGTTGAACTCCTATGTATATATTTTCATATAGACTTGCTTCTCTCAATCTGTTTGTATTGTTGGAAATCAAAGTAATTATTTTTATAGTGTAACACACTTAATTTGTTGTATTATTATCGAAAGTATCTTTCAGTTGATCACACAGGTTTCACTAAAAATTCAGCATCAACAAATGTTTGTGCAACGTCTTTATTTTCTTTGGAAAATGTATATATATTCTTTTGTGTTTTACAGTCAACACTTTTAAAGATATTTATCAGATATTCATACAGCGGTAAGCTATCTGATTTATCATAGTAAGATATTGTCCTGTCCTGTAAATCCTGTAACATTAATAAACAAAGAGTTTATTATAGGCCAAAAACACAGGGTAATCCACACTGGGAGTGGCGTAGAGAACAATAGAGACCCAACAGAGACAGAAAGCACAGACTTTGACCTAAATACAGGGGGTAATCAGGGGAAGACAGGTGAACAGAATGACTAATTAGACTAAATGAGGGCAGGAACATGACCAAATAAGGGCACACAGGAATAGAAACAGGGGTTAAAACACTACAAAACTAGTCCATATTCCTGAGATATTGCCTCCCTCCCACCACAGGAACAACAGAGGGAGGGATGGGAACCTGGGAGGAGGCTTGGGAGGAGGATGACAGTGGTCCAAGGTAGAGATGATGGGGGGAGGAGCCAAGGAAGAATCAGCAGGGAAACCACAAGAGAGACGTGGAGCAGGAGGAGCCAGGTGGAACCCACAGTGGAGCTGACAGAGGGAGGAGCCATGGATTAGAAAGGGCAGACGACTCCAGGGGGCCGACCAGTGGTGGTGGAGAAGCCAGAGGTGGAGACGGAGAACTGATGTTCCATGTGTCCGTTTCCTATTGGTTGGTTTTGTCATGTGTTCCCATGTGTTTGGTATTTAAGTCACTCCCTCACACCTCTGTTTGCCGATTGTTGTTAACCTGTAAAGTTTACCCTTGTTTTTCTATACCTTGTTTTCTTGCCTTGTAATTATGATTTGGGACTGTTTTCTGTTTTGTGATCTTTCGCTGCCTGATAATCGGATTATTCTTTTGGATTACCTTGGATATTTCTGTTTGCCGTCACTGACCCTGCCTGTTTTGACTATGTCTGTTAATAAAGCTTGCATTTGGATCCACACCTCCGTTGTCTTGACCCGCTTCGTTACAGTAGCAGCCTTACAAAGCGTTTTCGCTGTTTTCTAGTCTTTCCTTTCCGTGTTTGATTTCCTGTCTGGTTTCCGATCTCTTGCCTGCCTTGTGGATTACTCTTTTGCCTAGTCCCTCTGGATTACGCTCGCCGCTGTTATTGATTTATTTCAATATTGTACATTATTTGTGTTACCTCTGTACATCTGTTACATTACTTACATTGATAATCATGCTTTACGGAAAACTCTAAAGAGTGTTGAGTCTTCTGAAAAAAGCCTTTTGAAAAATATTGAAGAAAGGCTAGGAAGAGAGAAGCCCAACTTTTTGAATCACACAAAAAAGAGAGAAGTTTTCTGATAGTGAAGATAAAGATGATGGAGGAGTTGTATCTCAAAAATATAGCTTCATAAAGAAACAAAAACAAGACGTACAAGACGAGCTGGAAGAATGCAAATATATGTAAAAGTTTATGAATAATAAACATTTGTTTGTGAACATATAATATGCTGCAATTCTTGTCAATGATACATTTCAGAAACTTAGAACATCTAAGAAGAACTTACGTTTCTTTTCTGTTCTCTGCAACATTAAATATGCTGCATTAAAAAAAAGAAGAAAGAGATTCTTGTTGCAGAGCTGGTAACATACAGAAGCCTTAACATTACACTGCAGCAGAAAATAAATGAAGTGCTACAAAGAGCCTCAACATTTCCAACACATACAAAATATTAAGACCCATATTCATAGGTTAATTTACTTCATGTTGCAGTTTATGTTAAAAATACTTTGGCTTCAAATGCTGGCTCTGACTGGGACATTCACAGACTTGTCCCTATACTTGTGTTGTCTTGGTTATCTATCAAATCTGGTTTTTGTTTTGTCATTATGGAGTATAGAATAGAGTGTAGATGCACCATAACTATAACTATACTGTTTGCAGTGGTCAGTATCTATTAAAAGTGGTCCAAGGAAGGAACAGTGGTAAACCGGTGACAGGGTCATGGATGGCCAAGGCTCACTGATGCACATAAGGGGTGAAGTCTGGCCCATGTGGCCCAAATTGCTCAAGTAAATGTTGGTTCTGATGGAAAGGTGTCCGAATACAAAGTGCATCACAGTTTGTTGTGCATGGGGCTACATAGCTGCAAACCAGTCAGGGTGCCCATGCTAACCCCTGCCCACTGCTGAAAGTGCCAACAGTGGGCACATGCGCATAAGAACTGGACCACAGAGCAATGTAAGAAGGTGGCCTGGTCTGATGAAACCTATTTTTTTTTTTTCATCACGTGGATGTGCCACTTACCTGGGGAACACATGGCACTAGGATGCACCATGGGTAGAAGGCAAGCCGACAGAGGCAGTGTGATGCTTTGGGCAATATTCTGCTGGGAAACCTTGGGTCTATCTTGGACTGCAACAATGCTTAGGTAGGTGGTATGTGTCAATGCACACACTTTCATGGAAGCGGTATTCCCTGGTGGCCTCTTTTATGAGGATAATGCACCCTGCCACCAAGCAAAAATTGTTCAGGAATGGTTTGAAGAGTACAACAAATTTAAGGTGTTGACTTGGCCACGAAATTGCACAGATCTCAATCCAATCGAGACAAAAGAGGTGTACGCTTATATTCTCTCCAATCAAATGAGCATTAATGGTTTATAGCAACCCCACCCGACCCGACAGTTGATTGGTGTCCAGAGAACTGAAGCTAAATGGTCTTTGTGTTGTTCCCTTTGTTTAAATAATACCTAACTGATTGTTTTCATAAACTTAAACCCAAACTAGAATCTTTTTATAAACTAATCATGATTTTAGTGTTACTAAAATTTTAAGATGTGTGTTTAATAAAGGAATGTTTGTTATTACCAATCATTGCACAAGTTATGTTGCAATCATTGCAAAAGTCCCCATTATATCAAAATTGAAGTTGTTTGGCATACGAATATGTATGATTTTGGTTTAACCAGCAATTAGCGGATTCGATTTTTAGTGTCTGTTAAGTGTGCTAACAGAGAAAATATTATATATCTCTGCAAAACAGGATTTCAAAAATCACCAGACAGTGATCAGTCTAAGGAATCTAACTCCCTATCAAAGAGGCTGCAGGTCTGACTTGATTCTTGATTTGACTTGTAATAATGTGAAGCTGTGGAGCTTCAGCACCATGGACAGCAGCGGATCCAGAGCTCAGAGCAGCAGTGCATGTAACGACTACCAAAGCAACAACAGGCATCCATACATTACAGAAATTACTTTATTGTTGGTTTACTGCTGCATTTTACAAAATCTTGAAATGGGAATGTGAAAAATAATCAAACTTTGCTACAAACTGTCTTTCATCAATGCATTAAATTACCAAAAAAGTATCAGCAATATCTGTGTCGAGTAACAAGGTTTCCAGTGGGACTTTTTTGGGCCTTTTCAGCGCCACCTTTGCGCATTCTATTATCTATTTTTTCTTTCTTTTTTAGCGCATATTTCCAATAACTAAACTTTTTTTTTAGCCAGGGGCTGCTGTTAGCGGTGTCAAGTGTAGCGAGTGTAGAAAGACATCTTTACAGCTGATTTTTACATTTTACTGGAAATGACTGAGCTGCCTTATCTTAAATCAGGAAATAGTCAGTTGGGGGGGTTCAGTACCTTGCTTTTTTTAAACTCTGTTCTGTTAATTTTTAAAATATTGATTTGAAAGAAGTTTATATTCACTTATTCACTGTCCAGAGAAAATAACATTTTGATTCTGGAAATGTTGCTGTTGAATTTTCTTCTAACAGTTAAGTTCTTTTAGATTCTTCTAATGTGGCAAAGCACAGAACTTGAAACATCACAATAGTGATTTGACTGTTCATTAAGGAATATTTGGGTTTATAAAAGGTGACTCTATCTGATTATACTCAGGAGCAAGTTAATCGTAGGAGAAAAAAACAACAACATTTTGTGGCAACAGTTTTGCAATTCGTCCCCTCAGTTTATAAACCATACATTTTTATAATTGGTCAAATTATAAAAACATAATAAACTCATTTTTGGGTGGACTATCCCTTTAACCTAATGTAAAATAAACGCTAAAAGGAAGGCTGTTTGTCAGTGTGGATCATGGTACTTTTTTACCAAAATAAAATATTACGTGACAGAAGAATGTAGTTTAAATGGCTTTATGAACTTTATTTTTCAAAATATGAAATTTCCTGATTTTTTTTTTTTAATTGAAATAGTTTGGAGAGGAGATTTTTTTGTTTTTGTTTTGTCATTCATGTGCTCTCAAACTAAATGCAATGTAATAATAGGCCTACTTAAAAATAGCATTAACAGTCTTAATGTTAAAAATAAATAGTAGGTTACACAAACACATTTCTAAAACTGTAAAAGGTTATTTAAAGATACATTCATGAAACATTTTACTGTCTTAAGTGCACTCATTTATTTAGCCTACAAGTTAATAGTAATTATAATAATTACTATTATTGATATTAATACTATTGTTATTATTAGCCTACATTTAGGTTCCATATCCATTAAGAAGAAGCTTTTATCCAAAAGGACTTCCAAAGGAGGAACAAATTAGTCAAAAGTCAGTCATCATAACACAACGCCAGGTTTATTATACGATAATAATAAAGTGCCAAGATTATCACAAATAAACAAGATTTTGACACACATTTCTTATTAAATTGTTGTATTAAATTCCACATAAAAATATGCAATAAAACACAATATGACTCTTTAACACATTAGCTACCTAGGAGTTTGCTGTCCTTCTAAAATGAATCTGAGAGTACAGTTTACAAACTTGCAAGAACAGATTGCGAAAGCGTGCACACGGATTATGAATTTGTGGATACGGATTAAAACCAGAGGTACGGTTTACACAATCAGCGCAAGGATTTGAAAAACGTAAGTATGCTTTATTAATTCGTAGGCACGTTTTTTTTTTTAAACAAGGGAACAGTGTACAGTTTATAAACTGAGATGAAGAATTACAAAACCGTCGCCACGGATTGTTTTTTTACTTAAGTGCTTGAAAGAGCTTCTTAAGAACACATACCATTTAAAGCACCTGAAAATACTGATCAAAAACTGACCTTCTGCCATGTAAAATCACAAATATCACAGAAGCTAATTTTAAGAATTTTGTAACTGTAACTGGGAGAAGTGAGTAAAATGCACTATTCTATATATTTGGACACACATCAACCCTACTGCTGTTTGATGACACCAGCTTTTATAGTTTTTCACATTTGCTAAAACACTAAACCCCATTCTCTGAACCAAGTGTTGTGTTCAACTTCCTGTCACACTTATAGTGTTCCTGGTCAAAAATGACCAGTGCACAAAAAATAGCCTATAAATCTTGTGTTATGTGATATTATCATCAAATATTGATATCAATCTTTTTGTCAGCTTGTTTCCTTTTAATTAGGACTGGTTTTGTTTATTTTTGGAACTGATTTGTTGTGGGCCTCATTAATCTGACATACATCGGCTTTTGAGTAAAAAAAAAGTGTTATTTGTCTATAATTATAAAACAAAATAAAACAAGCTGACAAAAAGACTGATACCAATATTTGGTGATTTTGGCTATTTTCTGTAGGCCGGTCATTTTTGACTGGGAACACCATAAGTGTAATAAGGTTTAATAAACTAAAAAATCTTTTACAAAATTTAACAATTTTTGCGGTAGAAGTAGTGTTACCCTGTGTAAACAAAGTCAGTAAATCTTAGTCCAATGCGATAACATTAAGTAACATTTTCGGGAGAAAGAAAATTCTCTCAACAAACACAATATGAGGGTTAAAAGAGTTTGTACAGTTTAGACAATGTTTGCAGATCTTATGATTTCTTTTCGCAAAACTCGCAAACACATTTTCACTAAGACACAATTTGCTCTGTGATGCAAAACCCTAAACACAAGAAAGCAAGTGTTAAGCACAACGGCAACACGGCGGTCATCGTTTACAATAATTCAAAACACTTCACACTTGTTTCTAAATATAAATACACAAAATATAAGCCAGTTCAAAGTGCACAGATGGCACGGGTGCATCCGTCAATCTGAGAGACATTCTATTTTAGTACCTACAGCACTGGACACCGTGTTCTCCATTTTTTAATGTAGTGTGTAATGAATAATCTGTAGTGTGTATATCATTGACTAATCTGTGTATGATCTAAAAGCTCTGTTTGATTTTACGCACAGGTGAAACGGTTTTAAAGCGATTGTTTGATTTTGCCAGATGAGTCAGGGGTTTTGTCAATTTAGTTTGAACATATGGATTTTTGTTTTAGGTTTTGAGAAAATGAGTGAGGGTTTAAAACAAGGTGTTTACCAATTCAGAAAAACTGTAATTAGTTTTAAGAAAGTAGCTAAAGGACAAGAAGCTGAGGATAAACCCAAGAGGTTAAAGCCATTTGAATAATCAGAGAGGAACTCACCTCTGTTAGGCTCAAACCTAAATTAACCCCTGGTTATGTAAGGAATAATTGACGACGGGCCGTTGAATTCTTCGAATTGAATTATTCTGCTTATACTACGGTTACCATACCTCAAGACATAGATCAGAT
Source organism: Garra rufa (assembly GCF_049309525.1). NCBI lineage: Eukaryota > Metazoa > Chordata > Actinopteri > Cypriniformes > Cyprinidae > Garra > Garra rufa. Next base: position 32,024,623 of record NC_133364.1, on the reverse strand, counting down.
GATATATTTCAAGACATTTGTCTGGTTTTTGTCCTTAAAACGCTATTGTGAGTAGGATTTATTTCTTACGCAAGTCATCCAATGGCTTCGTTACTAATTCCAAAACGCCATTTTAGATCTAGCAACGCCATTTGAACGTTTGATAGCAGACTAATGCAGTTAATTATGAAGTTTAAACAGACTGACAGACAAGCAGACAGACAGAAAGAGAAAGGGAGAGAGATATTAAACTTGTAAATGACCTCTCTCAAGTCTGTGCATCTCTCAAAAGTGATCGGCAGCAGAGTCTCTACTAATAGCGAAACTCTAAGTTCATTTTCTTCAAGACCACGCCGCTGTTACCTCACATGTAAGAACTGTCATGTAGTTTTTAAGTTTAAGTTAATCGTCAGAGCCGTGCTAACAACATTAGCGTGTATGCTAACGTGCGTGCAAACTGTATGTGTCTGCATCTGTAAGGGAGAGAGTGGGAGAAATAGAGTATGTGTTTTCCTTACATAATAAAATGTATTTTTGTGGCAAAAACATGGAAATAATCTTGTCGTTTTTATCCTATCGTTTACTGTGTTTATTTGTTTGGCCAGTGTCGTTGTGGGCTTGAAATAACTCAAATCATGTGGCGAAGTGATATAGATGTAATCTGGTCAAGTCCTGCCTGGAACTATGTTCGCCGTAGTGATGGGTCGTTCTTGAACGATTTGAACAAACAAATCATTAATGTGACTCGGGAAGAATGAGTCGTCTCAGGGAGTGATTCATGCAACTGCGTAAAATAGTATAGGTTTTGTACTGGAAATAAGTTCACAGGCTGTCACGTGAGGAACGAACGACTCAAACCCGAAGACTCGCGAGATGAACTAATCAATTCTCTTTCCGGCTCAGACAGCATAGGTTAAGCTTATATGGGGCTGTCACGAGACAAACGAACGAACGACTCAAACCTGAAGACTCGAACCCAGTCAGATAGAGGTGAGCTAATCATAGACTAAAGTCCCAGGTAAACAATGAATTAATCTTTTCAGTTTCTTATAGCATTATAGTTTTGTCTTGTTTGTCAATGTTTGTGTAAGCAGTAGATGTGTTGGGAAAGTAAAAAGATTTGTTAATTTTGCTGAACGAGGCTCAAAGGTCCGAGTCGGTAAAATGATCTGAACTTCCCATCACTAGTTCGCCATGCGTTTCCCTGAAAATAATGCACATCATTAGAACGTTCGTCAGCCAATCAGATTCAAGCATTCAACAGCCCTGTAGTATAAACAATAAATGAGGAACACTAACTATCATGACAAATTTTAGATATCGTCTCACATAGTTGGACTGTCGTTAAAATCTTCTACTGCAGTCTATGATTTTGAAATGAGCTCATGATGAATAAAATGCAAGGCATATCTGTTGCTTCCATTGATGTTAACTCTGGTAAATTTGCATATAGCATGGAAACTGAAGATCGGATATATATCAGTTTTGCGAAGACACATTTATGTGGCCAAGAGTAATTTGGACGAATTATACTGAATTATACAAAACAACTGAATTATGCCAAAGCGGATGGCCACATACACAGTCAAACTTTTAATGAGGAGAAGAATGCAAATGGTCATGAAGGTGGATGATCAGATTTGGGTCGCTTTCGGCTGTGGTGAGAACGTAGCTTCGGTTTCACACAGGTACGTATTTTCTGGTGCCATTTTAAACTGTGGAGCCATTTAAAACGCTTTCCACACAAAGAACACAAATATGGTCTTACATCTGCATGACTTCTCAGGTGTATCCTTAAGTGTAATGGCAAAAAAAATGTTTTATTACACTGATCACAATTAAACTGCCTTCCCTTGGAAAGATCATGTGGATGATTTTTCGAACTGCTTCCTTTTCTAAGCCTTTTTACACTGGCAGAGCACTGTAGGTTCTTTCTACAATGTGTTTGCAGATGACGTTTCAGGTCGCTTTTATATGTGAGGCTCCTCTTAGACCAAAGACATGTGAAAGGTTTCTCTCCAGTGTGAAGCCTCCTGTGAATCTGAAGGGTTATATTCTGACTGAAACTCTTTCCACAGTCATGGCACGTAAAAGACGTCTCTCGAGAATTCATTTCTTCGTGCCAGGTAAGGCGTCTCTTTTCTGGGAATCTCTGTCCAAACTCTTCTGAATGAAGCGTCATGTGGTAATTAAGGGTCATTTCACACGCAAACCATTTTCCACACTGAGGACACACAAACGGCTCCTCTCCTGAATGCGTTTTCATGTGAGCCTTAAGGTTTCCTTTTTGTGCGAAGCTCTTCCCACACAGTTCGCAGGTGAAAGGCTTCTCTCCTGTGTGAGTTCTCATGTGGCCATCAAATGGTGCTTTGTATGGGAAACTCTTCCCACACAGTATGCAGGTGAAGGGCTTCTCTCCTGTGTGATTTCTCATGTGGACATTAAGGGTTGATTTATTTGAGAAGCTCTTTCCACACACTTTGCAGGTGTAAGGGCTCTTTCCGGTGTGAGTTATCATGTGTGAATCAAGGGTTGTTTTACGTCTGAAACACTTTCCACACCGATCACATGGAAACGGCTTCTCTCCAGTGTGAACGACCATGTGAATCTTAAGCGATCCTTTGGATGTATAGCTCTTTCCACAAAGTTTGCAGGTAAAAGGCTTTTCTCCAGTGTGAACGATCATGTGCATCCTAAGAGATCCTTTTTGTGTGAAGCTCTTCCCACACTGTTTGCAGGTAAAAGGCTTCACTCCACTGTGAGTTCTCATGTGTGTATCAAATTGTGTTTTATATGTAAAGTTCTTCCCACACAGGCTGCAGGTAAAAGGATTGTGAAGTCCCATATGAATTTTGAGCCTTCCTCTACAACTGAATCTCTCTCCACACCGATGACATGTAAAACCATTTTCTTCCGATTGTTCTTTCTTCGTGTGGTAATTCAAGGATACTTTATGTCTGAAACTCTCTCCACACTGATCACATGTGAACGGCTTCTCTCCAGTGTGACGTTTCATGTGGGAATCAAGGCTTTGTTTATTTGCTAAACATTTTCCACACTGTTGGCAAATGAAAGACTTCGTTCCAGTGTGACAATTCATGTGGCGTTTAAGGTTTTCCTTACGCGAGAATTTCTTTCCACACTCCTTGCATTTGAAAGGCTTCTCTCCACTGTGAACTTTCATGTGAATTTGAAGTTTACGTTTTTGATTGAAACTCTTTCCACATTGATGGCAGGTGAATTCGCTGTTAGATTCGGTCCTCAGAATTTTATTTTGTGATGAAGTTGTCTCAGACTGTATAGATGTTTCCACAGTCATGAAATCATGTCTCTCATTTTGTTCTTCCTTCTCTATCTTTGTCAGTTCTTGCCTCTCTTCTTTCAGCACCATCAAGTCTAAAATGAAAAAAGACAAATTCAAGTTAGTGGCACTTTAATGACTTAAAGCAACAGACATCAACAAACCTGGAATATTATAGACCAGTAACTCCTGGGCTTAGGGACCCACTGCTCTGCTCCTTTTGTTTGAATCAGGTTTTTCAAATAAGGGAGACAGATCACCAGCTCATTAAGGGAACTCGGTGTATCAGACAAGGGAAACTTACATAAACTTAATCACATTTTTCTGTAATTAGTCCTGATTAATCACATAATATAGGCCCAGTTTCACAGACAGGGTTTAGAATAAACCAGGATTAGGCCATAGTTCAATTAGGACATTTGTGACCCTGGACCACAAAACCAGTCATAAGGTTAAATTTGACAAAACTGAGATGTATACATCATATGAAAGCTCACTAAATAAGCTTTCTATTGATGTATGGTTTGTTAGGATAGGACCATATTTGGCTGAGATACATCTATTTGAAAATCTGGAATCTGAGGATGCAAAAAAATCAAAAAGACTGAGAAAATCACCTTTAAAGTTGTCCAAATTAGGTTCTTAACAATGCATATTACTAATCAAAAATTACATTTTGATATGTTTACAGTAGGAATTTTACAAAAAATCTTCATGGAACATGAACTAATGATTTTTGGCATAAAAGAAAAATCTAAAATTTTGACCCATGCAATGTATTTTTGGATATTGCTACAAATATACCCCAGCGACTTAAGACTGGTTTTGTGGTCCAGGGTCACATTTAAGTAATTTTACTTGCTTAGAAAAAAACATTACCGATGTGCATCCTGAGACAAAGAAAACGAACTTGAATGTTCTCAAATGCGACTGTCACGAATGCAGCATAAAAGCAGTGCTGTCTCTTTAAAAATCTGTTGCACAAGGCACAGATCTGAGATAAATCTGTCTTTCTGCCTGTTCTTTAGTAAACTTTTTAGCACATTTAACATTGTTTATTAAATCACTTGATAAAAATGTCATTTTGACATTTGATTTTTTTTTTTTTTTTTTGTCCGGACAAAAGGACCCACTCCACGTCCAATAAATCCACTTCAATTAGGATGCTCATTTGACATAAAAATAAATAACTAAATAACTCACTCATTTCTGTAGAGCTGGACATTTTAAAAAGGATCAAATAAATGAGTTCAGCTTTAAGAATGAAAACCAACCTGTTTGTTCCTCAGTATCTTCCTGTTTGACTGTGAATGTCTCTACAATCCTTATGTCTTCACTCTCTTCTTTAATAAACGCCATCTTTATAGTGTGTCACATGGATCTCAGCTGCTTCACCAGGAGTTTTTGTCTGTTTGAACACTTGGTCCTGTTGAAGATGAAAATAATTAAGAAAACAAAAATAAATGCAAATTAAATTTCTGGATGCATCTCAATCTGCTCCCTGGTTACTGTGCTGCAAAGTGAGTCAAGACTGAGAGTTAATAGCCTTAGATTAGCATTAGAGACACACACACACACACACACACACACAAAATAATATAATAATGTATAATACAGAATTGTCCCATATTTAAGGTCCCATACACAAACACAGATCGTTCCCATTTGGTTATTTTTTTGGGATCCAAATAAAAACATTCTAGGAATGCTCTCTATGTTCTTTTAGTTTTATAACCTAATCAGAACCTTCCCCAGAATATTCCCTGCAATGTTTCTGTGATGACCGGCAGAGAAATTATTCTAATGATGAAATGTATATTTTTCACAAACAAATAGAATTTCATATAAAATAAGCTTTTAGAAATTAGAATTGGAAATTTTATAGATACAATATTAAGCCAAAGTTAAGCATAGTGTGAAAAGTATCACAAACAAAATCCTAAACACATACAGTAGCCTACAAACAACCCTAATTATGTCGTAGCCTATCATTTAAATTAGCTGATTTTTTAAATTTAATATTTAATATTTCATAATATTTCACGAAAAATGTTTGTAACGGTTTGTCATTGTGTTAATTGTATTTGCGTTTCGAATCACTGAATCATTTTGCTCTCACCAATATTTGCCATTGACCGAATTCGTCTTTGCGATAAACTGATTCACTAAATACATGACAAAATGAGACGCAGCTTTTTTGTTGATAATTTCCGAGAGCTACTTACTCATAACAATAATGTCACATGTTTAATTTATCAACAACTAAGCCATTTCACGTTGCTTTTAAAAACTACAATATTGCCGGATTTAATTGCATTTATTTAAACACTTAAAATGCTTAAAAACACAAACCTTTCTTAATCGGAGTCACAACAGATGCAGGAGAGCGGCGCAGCCTTATGATGTCACATAAAACCGAAATAAAAGCCTTATCATGCTGTGGTCTGAAATATCAAAATGCAAATTTAGAGCTATTGGTGAAATACATATTTAAATAAATGTTGTCCAATGGGGTGTTGAAATTATTAAGATATAGGCCTAATTAAGATACTATACAAATAAGAGAGAGTGAAATATTATATCATTTATACTAGTAGGCCTATTAGAATGCAAACAGTGGGATTTACAAGTAAAAAATGTAATCTCAGTGTGATTTAAAGGGTTTCTATGCACACAGACGCACACGCATACATTTATTTTCTAATATTTGATTATTTTACACATTATAACATATTATTGATAGCATTCTGACATGTTTAGAGTAAAAGAGTCCAGTTATCATTTGCTTAACCAATTATATTAAGTTGATAATGTACTGTCAATTCCATGTTTTCCAAAAAACAAATAAAAAAACATGGAACTACAACAAATTAAGTAACACGTACCTTTTTTAGCCTGTGCATTTATTGGTAGTAAACCCAATCAACTGCTTAAGGGTTAATGGAAGAATCAAAGTGCCCAAAATTAATATTTGTGCCCTTGAAGATATATATAACAGACACATTTTATACTATTTAATTAACCCTTAAATGCATACCTTGGGTCTTTAGCGACCTGGGATGTCGTTCACTACCCTCACAACTAGACAGCGTTCTTAGTATTCATCAATCCAATTTTTTTCTGTTTTCTCTTTAATCTTTTATCAGAAGTATATAAATGTGTAAGTAATTTTTTTCTGCGCAAAAATATTCAAATATCCAATGAATCAACAGTGTTACAAGTAATGCAAGTTACATAAAAATATTACTTTTTCCAAGTAACTAGTAAAGTAAAACATTACTTTTTTGAATTGACAAGAAAATATCAGAGTTTTTTCCCCTCTGTTGCCTCACAGCGAGGGGGTCCCTGGTTCGAGTCCCGGCTGAGCCAGGATGCCTTTCTGGTTTGCATGTTCTCCCCGTTTCTGGGTAGGTTTCCTACTATAGGTGAATTGGACAGTCTAAATTAGCCGTAGTGAATGAGAGTGTGAGTGAATCTATCCCAGCACTGGGCTGAGTTGCGTCAGAAAGGGCATCTGGCCAAATCATTTTACCAAATCGGCTGTGCAGATCACTCCGCTGTGGGGACCCCTGATAAAAGGGAGCAAGCCGAAAGACAGAGAGAGTTACTTTTCCCCCCATTTATTGATTAAAAGCTCTCCTGTCCCCATGTTAAGAGTAATTGTGAGTTAAGATGTTTCTTTAGTTCTAGAATAAATGTGAACATGCATTAATTCATCTATCTCACTAAATAAAAACAGATACAGTATTCCACAAAATAAATAAAAACAGTGAAATTCAACGCAAACCTGCAATATTTAAATATGTTAAATAATACAAATGTACTTTATGTATTTAATCCCATTTTATTAACCGATGTCTTTGCTGCCGACCTTCGATGGTCCAATTCATCCATACTAATAAGAAAAAAATAACTCAAGATAATCTAACATTTTTTTTTTCTGCTAAAGAGTTGACTTTTTTTCTTCTGCAGTCTACTGTACAGACGTGAATTACAAGCAAGCCCTGCCCAGATTTAAAACGTAACGCAAAAATAATGTAACAAATTACTTTCCATAAAAAGTAACTAATGTAATTAGTTACTTTTTAGGGAGTAACTCAATATTGTAATGCACAACTTTTAAAAGTAACTTTCCCCAACACTGTGAATCAATACATGCAATTCACCTTTATTCCTCGAGGTGGCACTGTTTAATAGACTATAATTTTGTTTGGTTGAGTGCTCTTTGGTTGAGATCTTACAAGGATTTTCTAAAGGATTGTTTATCAAGGTTAGACAGTGGTGACCCTAAAGAAGCATCTGTGATGCTTCTGCAAGAGCTTTCGTTAAAACAAAAAAAAGAAAAGAAAAATTGGTTAAGGCTTTAAGAAGTTTGTCCAAACATGTGTTTATTCTAAATAGAGGATGACATTTCCAGAAGTCAATAGCCCACTCCAGACTGTTCGCCATTTGTAAATATGTATCGTGAAGACTAACATGTCACAAAGTCACCATTAATTAATTAAAATGTAGATATAGGCACGGTGTCATGCTTTCCTCATGATAACATGCATCTTGTTTGTCTCAGACAATATGCAGTGTTGCATAGCTTCCCAGTGAACTGCGGCTATGCCCTGCTGAAAAAAAACAGCATATGCTGGTTAGGTATGTTTAGGTGCTGGGATGCTGGTTTTAGCTGGTTTATGCTGGTCCGTTGCTGGTTCATGCTGGTCCTTAGCTGGTTAATGCTGGTCCTTTGCTGGTTAATGCTGGTCCGTTGCTGGTTCATGCTGGTCCTTAGCTGGTTAATGCTTGTCCTTTGCTGGTTTATGCTGGTCCTTTGCTGGTTTATGCTGGTCCTTAGCTGGTTAATGCTGGTCCTTTGCTGGTTTATGCTGGTCATGTTGCTGGTCAAGGACCAGCATAAACCAGCAAAGGACCAGCATAAACCAGCTAAAACCAGCATCCCAGCACCAAAACTGCATATGCTGGTTTTTTCAACAGGGTGTGTAGTAAATGCCACTATATGAATGAGCATGTGAATGAGATTTACAACTAATCACAGAACCAGCATTACTGATGAGATGCACATGATAATCACATTTTATTACTGGCACAGCCCTATTATTTACACAGCGCTTTTTACAATACAAGTTGTGTCAAAGCAACCTTACAGTATTAAAATAAGACAATAAAGTGTCAATAATAATGCAAAAGTTCCATATTGCATCAAAGTAAAATTGGAGAGGACTCATCTGGTTCCCATGGACTTCTTTCTTGAGGATCTGTCTCTGGGGCTCATTTAGTTGATACGGTATCCGCTGACATTCGGATGTAGGTGTTGATCCACCATCTGCTCATGATACGGACTGGATCCGGAGAACTACAGTGACCATCTAATCTGGATACAGACTGGATCTGGTGGCCATTGTGACCTAGGAATAAGAAACAGACTGATATTACTGTAGATGCAAGAGCTCCATGTTGCCACAAAGTAAGATTGGAGAGGACTCATCTGGTTTTCACGGTCTTGGATCGATGGAAGTGGAACTCATAGCAAAATACACAGGACAGTCCAATAACGTGACAGACGTCAACTGACATTGATTTTTGTTGTTTTTAGGTTGTGTAACCAAAAACCAATGTTAAGTCAACATCAAATTAGCATCAAATATACTGACGTCAACCCAATTTTCATTCTCAACCAAAATACAACATATGTTTAATGTCTTGTCCGGCAGGGATTGATTGGGGCAGTGAGTAACCAGCGCTTTGTCCGACGTGATCCTAACATTCAACATTATTGCACATGACAGGGGCAGTCGTGGCCTAAAGGTTAGAGAGTATGACTTGTAAACCGAAGGTTATGGGTTTGAGTCTGAGGTCCAGCAGGGATTGTCGGTGGGGGGAGAGAAAAACCAGTGCTCTCTCCACCCTCAATACCACGACTGAGGTGAAACCCTTGAGCATGACATCATCCTGCCGTTCCCAATCGGAATAGACCCTCCCACATAACAGAGCATGCCAGACCACCCACAAGCCCCCCAGGTTGTTGCTGTTTTTTTGCCATCCGTTTAAATATTGTAGTCCCTTTGTTTGTGTTGCTTTCCCCTTCGTGTATGTTTTGCCTTTGAGATATTTTTGTTCCCTCTCCCCATCACTGTAACATATTTGAGCATGCGTTATATGTTATGAGGCCAAGAAAAATCGGACAGGGAAGAACATCACGTGACATACATTGCAACATGTAGGAACTGACTCTGTATAGTACATTAGGTTAGGGGCGAGTGCCATCCCTTGTATTTTTGATTTTTTTGCTAGAGAGTGTAGTTAAGTGCACTCTCTAGCTTTAGCGTAGATGCTGAAGACTTTTTTCACATTTTCTTTTCATAGATGGGATTAGAGGGTTATTGGTAAGCTAGAGGGGTTTTCGTTTTGTTATTTTCTTTGATTTCTTTGATCAACTGTTCATGTAAATACTGTAAATATTGTATATAAACCATTTTTTTTGTTTTTTTTTACATCAAACCTTTATATTTACTTCATATTCAACATTAATATATCACTTTATTGCACAATATCTTTGTCCCGCACATTGCTTGTGTATATGTTTTGAAATGTTCAACCTCAGTACCCCTAGTCCATTCGGGGTCATAATACTTGTGATACCGGTGATACATCTTTAGATATTGTTAGTCTGTAACATCTTTGTGTATTCTGTGTTTTCGACCTGCTTTTCCTTGCCTTGCCTTTGTGTGTTTAATCTTGATCTTGCTGCCTGCCCTGAACTTCACCAGTTTTTGGATTACGCTTTTGGATTCCCTTGTTCGCTGGTACTGGACCCAGCCTGTCTGACTACCTTTATTATTAAAACCTGCATTTGGATCTACTACTAAGTTGCAACGCCTCCTTGTGTTATATCTAAAGCCCGTTTCCACCACAGGAACTTTGAGAAAAAGTCCCTGCCCGTGAGGTAGTACTTTTTCAAAAGTCAGGATCTTTCAGGGACCGGACAGGTGTGTTAACTAAAAGAGACATGCAAAATATGCAGAGCGGTGGGGCGTGAGGACTAGAATTGAGAACCGCTGGTGTAGTGGTTAAACATGAGATATAATTAGTTTTGGGTAAATCTAACAAGTCATCTTTGGTCTCATGAATATTCGTTCCAGGTTATTTCATTCTGGCTGAGCACAAAGTTGTGCTTCATAACTTTATGAAAATGAAAATAAAAAGAGGAAATGGTGTTTCATATCCTATTTCATCTTATTGTAAATACAGTGAGGAAAATCTGCAGTAGCCAAAGTGAGCTGGCTGACCATATCAAGTATGCTGCTATTATATTTGCAGAATTAACAAACTTGCATCGTCCCATCCTCAGGAGTTCACACGTCAGAGTCGAAACTACCTAGGATGCAAGTCCGAAATTTGTATATGTGGAATTGAAAAATGGCCCTGGACTGGGAGATGCAGTCGTGCACAGTCCTACATCACCAGACTATTTGCCTAAACTTTATAATACTTTAGGCTGTGATGGAAACCTAGCAAAATTACTTTATAATTAATCAGATAAATGTTTTGGAAATGTTAAAATATTTAGTTAAATATACAAACATAAAATGTTTTTAAAAATGCAATGATACTTTTACACATGAAATTAAACTGCCAGTAGGTGGTGGCAAGTGCAAAGGGTGTCATTGAATCATTCATTTAACCAATTCATTTAAAAGTTAGATTTATTCAAGAATGACTTAAAGCTTTGCCGAAGGCTTACCGTCTAACACAGTCAAAAACACAAAGGGTTTACATATAAACACAGTTGGTTATGTCTAAAAATAAAGTAAACAGGTAACGCGTGCAGCTCTTAAAGCAACAGAATTAAACATGCTGCCGTTTGTCATTAAAGGAATAGTTTACCCCAAAATTTACTTTCTGTCATTATTTGCTCACTAGCATTACAAACCTGTATTAATTTCTATTTTGCTGAACAAAAAAAGAAAATATTTTTTTAAAATTTAGGTAACAGGGTTCCTACCGGTTCTTGAAATCCTTAAAAGTTTCAGAAAAAAATTAAAAATTCAAGGCCCTGGAAAGTTTTTGAAAATAAGCAATTGAAAGTGCTTAAATTTATCTTGTGCTAATTCTGTTGTTTTATTATTAATAAAAAATATTATAAATAATAATAATACTGATATTTAAAGGTAAATAATACAAATAAACCCAAAAATAAAAGGACAATTATTCATTTCATTTCCAGTTCTGAACGCTCTCTGAAAGAACCCTATTAAGGGGAAAGCACTGTTAACCAAATTAAAATTAAACAACTTAAATAATTAAAAATTAAAAATTGGAGAAAGAATGTTTAAACTCCAGGAAGAGTGGAGTATTATGAGAATGTGATAATGGATGAGGTTGTGGGATGAGAAATAGGGATTGGTTTGAACTGCTCTAGTCCAGTTTAAGTCAGAAGTTCTTGTACCTGGCGGTTGTCCTTGGTAAGGATGATGTCTGTTTAGTTGTTGCATTAACTTTTAGAAATGAGGGCTGGTAAAAGCCTGATGCGCTCAAGGGTGGATATAAAAGTTTTGACTCTTGAACCAAAAAGCTTGCTGCGCTCAAGAGTGGATGTAAAAGTTTCGATTCTTGACCCAAATGTGATTTAATGGTGCTGGAGGGTGCCCTTCGGGGTTCCAGAGATGGTGTTTTTTTCTGCTAGGTTCTTATAAAGCAAGGGAAGGGATTTTTTCATGATAACTATGGTCTAGGGGTTATGTAACTACCATATAAGTTTCAAAACAGTCAATTCACAGTAAAATGCACACAGCCTGAATAAAGTAGCTGTTCCTTTTCACGAGAAAAATGTGATGTCCGATCTACTCAGTCACCGCCTTCAGTCACCACTTCGAGCACCAACCACCGTCCCACCCTCCTTTTGTCAAACCCAAAGACAACATCGTGTCCATTCCATTGCTGAAGAACAACCGAAAAGAAGTCGAGAAAACGCTGTTCAGTGGATGGATGTCAGGAAACTAAATCATTACACAGGCTTTCATACAACATTAATATAAAAAACCAGTGGCACGTCAACTTTAGCCTCTCTTTACATTCCAGAAAAATACACGGATAATGTGTCCCACGATTTGCTCCGGAATTGTTTGATTTGGTTCATTCACAAAGTGATTTTCCAGAATCTGTGCGTGCTTTACACACAACCCGTAAAGATCCCGTCAAGACATGTAATGCAAATTCTACCATCTGTCTCTCTCTCTCTCTCTTCCCCCATCTCCTCTCCTAAGCCTGTCCCTTTACCTAGGTCACGGGGGAATCTTCCCCCACGCCCTCTTTCCCGGTCCCGGATGGAACCCGTAGTGGCACTGCGAGTCCAGCCCCGAGGTTGAGGTGGGACAAATATAACCCCCGCCACGGCTTCCGGCCCACCGCTCTCTCCTCGCCGATCCCTTGATCCACCTCCCGCCACTAGGGCAGCGGGGAAGCCCGGGCCAGCCTGTTGGCGTTGTGGGGACCTTTATGATCGTTGTCCGATGATGGAGGTGGGAACGTTGATCCGGGTCCCTGACGCTCCACAGGCTGCCCCCGATCAGGCTGGCTTGTATCAAATACCTGTGAGTATAAGGGGAGGTAATCATCAGGCTTTGGTGGATTCAGGTTGTAACCAGACCTCCATTCATCAAAGCCTGATTCCACCAGAGACATTGGATAAAAGCCGCATGGTTACGGTTAGGTGTGTGCACGGGGAAGTGGTAAATTATCCCCTAGTGTCAGTCACGGTTCAATTCAGGGGACAAAAGCATAGTGTAGAGGCTGCAGTTAACCCGCACCTCAGACATCCGCTAATTCTGGGAACCAATTGGCCAGGTTTTAAAATTTTATTGGGACATTTATGCACGGATGTTTCTGGGCGATCTCAGGCGCAGGAAGGGGTCGCGGCTGTGCATGTTGGGGAGGCAGAACCCGCGAATGCTGCGCCAGGGGAAAGGAATGCGGAAGAGAGACCAATCCTCTCGCTGTCTGAGGATTTTCCCCTGGAACAGTCGCGGGATGAAACGCTCAAAAATGCGTTTGAACAGGTCCGTACTATCGACGGACAGCCTCTTCAGCCTGCACGTCCGCTCTCCTATCCTTACTTTGCCATTATTAAAGATCGGTTGTATCGAGTGACCCAGGACACTCAGACAAAACAAGATACAACACAATTATTAGTACCTAAGAGCCGTCGGGAAATGCTTTTCCAGGCGGCTCACTCGAATCCCATGGCTGGACATCTAGGTCAAACAGCTACACTTAATCGTCTAATGACCCGTTTCTTTTGGCCGGGCATTCACGAGAATGTGCGCAGGTGGTGCGCGTCTTGTCGTGAATGCCAGTTGGTGAATCCCCCGGCCACTCCAAAAGCACCATTGTGCCCCCTCCCCCTTATACAGGTCCCCTTCGAGAGAATTGGCATGGACCTCATCGGGCCATTAGAACGATCCGCACGAGGGCATCGTTTTGCATTAGTCCTGGTGGATTATGCAACACGATACCCCGAGGCAGTAGCACTCCGCAACATTTCAGCAAAAAGTGTGGCGGATGCGCTGTTTCGATTAATCTCCCGGGTGGGGATCCCGAAAGAGATCCTCACCGACCAAGGCACGGCGTTTATGTCACGGATGCTCCGCGAACTTTACGAATTATTGGGCATTAAATCGATTCGTACCAGCGTCTTTCACCCACAAACAGACGGACTGGTCGAACGCTTTAATCGCACGTTAAAGACCATGATTCGTAAATTCGTTCACGAAGACGCCAAAAATTGGGATAGGTGGCTGGAACCCCTCTTGTTTGCTGTGCGGGAGGTCCCCCAAGCCTCCACGGGGTTTTCCCCCTTCGAGCTTCTCTATGGACGTCAGCCCCGAGGGGTGTTGGATGTCCTAAGAGAGGCTTGGGAGGACGGACCTTCAAATAGTAAAAATGAAGTTCAATATGTGCTGGACCTGCGAGCAAAGTTACACACATTGGGGCGGCTCTCTATGGAAAATTTGCTACAGGCCCAGCACAAACAGAGCCGGCTTTACAATCGGGGTACCAGATTCCGTAAATTCACTCCGGGAGAGAAAGTACTTGTATTACTCCCAACATCTAGCTCTAAATTGCTCGCCAAGTGGCAAGGACCGTTCGAGGTCACACGACGAGTAGGGGATCTCGATTATGAGGTGGTGCGTACCGACAGGAATGGGGCACATCAAATTTACCACCTCAATCTCCTAAAAAAATGGAGTGAGGCGGAGTCAGTGATGTTGGCGATGGTGGTGAGTGGAGAGGAGGATCTCGGGCCAGAGGTGAGCAGCAAAAGTCAATCCCTCGCTCTGCCGCTAGGGGGAGACCACCTCTCACCATCGCAGCTCACTGACATTGCCAAGTTGCAAAAAGAATTTGCAGATGTGTTCTCATCCCTGCCGGGTCGCACTGATCTCATCCAGCACCATATTGAGACCGAGCCGGGCGTGGTGGTGCGCAGTCGGTGCGTGGTGGTGCCCGAGCACAAAAAGAATGTGGTACGGACAGAATTAGAGGCCATGCTAGAAATGGGAGTAATAGAAGAATCCAGCAGTGACTGGGCGAGCCCGATAGTTTTGGTCCCTAAAACGGACGGCTCAGTCCGCTTCTGCGTGGATTACCGCAAAGTAAATGCTGTGTCGAAATTCGACGCTTATCCAATGCCGCGGGTGGACGAATTGCTTGATCGGCTAGGTTCTGCTCAATTTTATTCGACGCTGGATTTAACGAAGGGATATTGGCAAATCCCCTTAACGCCTATCTCTAAAGAAAAGACAGCTTTCACCACGCCGTTTGGATTAAACCAATTCGTTACGCTTCCTTTCGGCTTGTTCGGGGCACCAGCTACATTTCAGCGACTCATGGACCGAATTCTCCGTCCACACACTGCATACGCCGCGGCCTATTTGGATGATATCATCATTTATAGCAATGATTGGCCGCGGCACATGCAGCACCTCCGTGCTGTACTCAGGTCGCTGAGGAGGGCTGGGCTCACGGCCAACCCGAAGAAGTGTGCGATTGGGCGGGTGGAAGTCAGGTATCTGGGCTTCCACTTGGGACATGGGCAGGTGCGTCCCCAAATTGATAAGACAGCAGCTATTGTGACCTGCCCAAGCCCCAAGACCAAAAAGGAGGTGAGGCAGTTCCTGGGGCTGGCGGGATATTATAGGCGGTTTATACCTAATTATTCGGACCTCACCAGCCCGCTGACTGACCTCACTAAAAAGGAAGCACCAGATCCGGTCCAGTGGACGGAGCAGTGCCAGCGGGCTTTCACCCAGGTAAAGGCTGCCCTATGTGGAGGGCCACTCTTGCATTCCCCTGACTTTACTCTCCCCTTTTTGTTGCAGACTGACGCATCGGACAGGGGTTTGGGGGCGGTCCTGTCCCAGGAGGTGGGGGGTGAGGAACGGCCGGTGCTGTACATTAGTCGGAAGCTATCTAAGAGGGAGACGATGTACAGCACCATAGAAAAGGAATGTTTGGCCATTAGATGGGCCGTCCTCACCCTTCGATATTACCTCCTGGGGCGGGAGTTCATCCTCTGTTCGGACCATGCTCCCCTGCAATGGCTCCACCGCATGAAGGACACCAACGCGCGGATCACCCGTTGGTATCTGGCATTACAGCCGTTTAAGTTCAAGGTGGTCCACAGGCCGGGGGCGCAGATGGCTGTGGCGGACTTCCTCTCCAGGAATTGGGGGGGGGGGGGGGTGGGGGGGGCTGCAGGCCGAATGGCTCCCCGGCCTGGATCGGGCGGTGGGGGTATGTGGCGAGGGGGGCGTGGTTCCGCGAGGTCTGCACCGGGAGAGAGAGGCAGGTGAACGAGTGGTAAGTGGGTCAAGTGAGAAATAACGAACACCTGTGTCTCATTCCAGTAATTGGCGGGGAGAGACCGGATAAAAGGAGAATGCGCCCGAACAGAGAGGAGAGAGACTGGCTGAGGACTCGTGCCACAGACGCTGGAGCAGAGAGAGAAAACTGCAACCTGTTATGAGTTATTATTTTTGATACCCTTTGTGGGAGAGCGCATCTGACGCTATATACTGTTTGTTTGAGCAAATTGTGAATAAAATAGCACGAGTCCCAGCCTAGCTGACCCTGCCTTCTTCCTTCCGTGATCGAACGAACGTTACATGCATTAAATATCATCACACTGTGCAAGTGTTTTTTTTTATATATATATATATATACAAAAATCTTACATATTGTGTTTTTAACAAGACCACAAAATAAGCAAGTTTCAGTAATATCAAGATATTTACTGATGCATTGAGCCTGTCGCTCATATCTTTTGTTTTTACATTGTAGTAGTGTTAATTTCGTCACCTATTTTTAATTTAGTCTTAGTCTTAGTCTTGTGCCAAATTCCCTTGTTAGTTTTAGTCATATTTAGTCATTCACACATCTTTTTTTGTTAGTCAAGTTTTAGTCGACTAAAAGTCTCGTCATTTTAGTCTAGTTTTAGTCAAATGAAAACTCAAGGTATCTTAGTCTAGTTTTAGTCGACTAAAAGTCTTTTAATTTTAGTCTAGTTTTAGTCAAAAAAGAACTCAATATATTTTAGTCTAGGTTTAGTCAAAAAATTGTAGTCTTTTTTTAAAATAACACATTATTACTGAGATTATTACTGATACACATTTCAGTAAAAAACGTGTTTCACATATCTCAAACATTGGTTAATGTCATAATTTCCTGAAAAAATACACTTGTTGAATGATTTTTGTTGAATGCAAATGTTAAACGTGTCTGGTTTTCAATTTCTGATTTAGGAAACACATTCACGAATGATTAACTTGTTCTGAAGAGCATTTTATTTTAACCAACACAAATCAAAAGCTGGGTCCCAACAGACTCCGACTGACAACTTAAGTTACAAAGGTTTTGTTTGCCTTGTGTCTCATGTTTCTGTTCAAATCAGAAATAATATAAATATACTCTGAAATACTGAAAAGAATAGGCCTACTTTACTGTGGGCCTAAAATACAACCTATTAACAGTCTAGGTTGATCTTGGGAAATAACAAATAAGATTTAACAAGGCTTTAACAAGGATCAACAATTAACAGTGCTGTTGTTACTACAGCTGCTGAAACTTCCACTTTAGGAATGAATTAAACAATCAAGTTCAAAGGCAAGATTTGCAACAGAATGCAAAATCCAAACCATTGAGGGTTATTTAAAGTAAAAAATAAAAATAAATAAAAATAACTCTAACCAAACTTTAACCAGAGCAGTATTGCAGTTATCACTCTAGACATTGTTAAGTTTTAGAAAAGCACTTCTTTCTAATGTAATTCTTGCTCTGTTGCGGCGGCCACTTGAAAGGTCTCCAGTTAAACTAAAGACCCGCTCTGCAAACGCTTCGGAAGCTGGCATTGCCAGAAGGTCTAATGCCAGGGGTTTCAGCAGTGGATATATGGTGGAGCTTTGAGAAGACCAGAAATCCATGCCGGATTCTTCTGGGTTTGCATGGGACAGGGATTCTTTGAATTTTTGGACCTCTTGTCTGATGGAGGCCTTGGAGGTCTTTGGCTTTGATGATGGCCGATGGGCACTAAAAAACCTGAATCTAGGTCGCTTTTGCAGAGGCACCTCTGAGACCTCTGCATTTCTAATGTCCTCATCATCTGTCACCTCTTCCTGGTATGGTACACTGCGAGTGATGTACTCTTCAGCTTTACTGAGGAGATTCTGTATGTCGTCATTATCATTGTCAATCAGGGTCTCTGCTGACACACTAGCGTCAACAAAACAAGCAGCTGCAGCAAGAGGAGAAAAGTTGCTTGCCGACACATCCAGAAAACAGCTGAAGCGTAAATCCATGTTTGCAGACATCTTCTGTGCCAGTGTAGCTACATCCCTGTAGCTCCTAGCATGAGCAAGGGAGAAGTCTGAAAGGTGGCTCCTCAAATCCAGTATTGCAGGGACAACCAGGGAGAAACAACACGTGTCACTTTCAAGCACCTTTGTGTGTTCTGCAAATGGAAGGAGCAAATCTTTGAGGATGGCCCCCTTCTGCCATTCACTGGGCAGCAGGCAGTCCCAGCCCATGGTGTCAGCCACCGATGTCACGTGGTCCTTTACTTCGAGTAAACGAGACAACATCAAAAAAGAACTGGACCACCTGGTTTCACAGTCTTTGATGAGAATGAGTCCACATTGTTCCAACAACCGTTCTGTGGCAACAGATGATTTGCGAAACTGTCTCACCAGATGCCGGACCTTGTCCAGTAGACGTTTGATTGCTTGTTCCTTTTTGACCATGTTGACGACAAGCTGAAGGGTATGTACCACACATGGGGTCCTCTCCAAGGTTCCATATCTGATAGAAAGTTTAACACAAAACAACAATTATTTTCATTAAATCCTACAATAACTATTAATCTATACAATAGCACTTTATCACTACATAAAATTAAACATATTTATTTCTGATTCTTTTTAGATTCAATATCAAATATCTATTACAGTGAACAAGCTCTCTGTAATAACAAACACCATTCACAGACTGACCTTTCGTCTGCCTCTTCCTCTTCATCACTATCCTTGGAATCATTCTCATCAGAACTGGTGTCCTCTTCTTCAATGCGAAAGGCAGAAACCATGTTGCTTCCATTATCAGTTATTATCATGATAATTTTTTCCTTTGGGATCCTCCATTCTTCTGTGCATTCCTCCACAAGAGTGACAATAGAATTAGCAGTGTGTGGGTGAACCATTTGCTTTAGGTTCAGTAGTATGTGTTCAGCTTTACTGTCCTGAACATTGAAATAGCAAGCACTGACAGCCAGGAAGGAGGCGGTAAGCCCCTTTTTAGTCCATATGTCAATGCCGATGGTTACTTTGCGGGCCATAGCCAGTCTGTTTTTGAATTTTACCTTTTCAGCTAGGTACATTTGGTCCACTAGATTTGTAATTTTTGTCTTTTTTGGCACAGTCAGTCTTTTATCTATTTTCTCCATCATGTTGATGAATTCCTCATCTTCTACCGTCCGCGGAGGGTGGGCTGTCCGAGCTACCCATTTAGCTATAGCCTCCTCTTTAATGCGTTGTTCCTGGGAGTCTGGCTTGTACTTGATGTGAGAAAAGAATGCACCTGACATAGATGGCCTCTCCTCTTTCCTGGCTGGTTGCTTGACCACATCTGGAATCTATTGTAAGAATAAATACAATGAGGGCTCATTAAATGAAATAATATCAGGAACAACACAAGTGTTATAGTGGAAATAAATAACTTAATGAAAAAAATAACTTAATGAAAAGCCTAAGATCAAAACTGTAGGTGTATATATATATATATATGTAGTAAATTACCAACTGAATGCAAGTTATAAATGGTATTGCACACACCATTATTGATGATATTTGGAGGAATATTAGCCTACATGTAATTATTCAACTTGATTCCCTTACATATACATTTCCTTCTAAGCCTAATTACATTAATTTTGATTATGATGTGATTGTGAAAGGGCGTGGGGAGAGGTTTCAGATTGGGAGTTTTTTCTGTCACCACTTTTGAATAAGAAACAATATCAAGGGTATAAAACTTGTCAAAACTCCGCAAATCACAAAAGTATCAGTGAGAACACTGTTTAATCGTAATGCAACGGACCTGTCATCGGGACGTCATGTACAATAAAAGAGCCTGCGCAGCGACAGGAAATATAATTTAACACAAAAAGCCAGCCTAGACGGTGAACTTGTGCGGCGTGTGGACGAATTCTTTCTACGCACACACTATTTTATTTCTTGATAACAGACCGCTGCTAACTATAACACACCGTTGCCATGAAAAACAGAGCGTTGCCATGAACACACCGGATTCTAACCGTCGAGACGGAGCGCACTATTTTCTTTAGTGGAAGCAATACAATCGTTTTTAACTCAATAAACTCCTCTTTAAATCATAATGTTGTGTCAAATTATTGATTTATTTGGTAGGTAGCCATGTAATAAGCGGGATCCGCTTCGCGTCGGGTCCTAATCAGCCTGTTGGTGTTGTATTAGCTAACGTTATAACCGCCTCGCTCTACATTATCCTTAACATAATTTAACATAAAAATAAAACTTTATTAAAAAATAGCCACCTCAAAGTGTTTATTACAAATAAATGTTAATGAAAAAACATGCATTTGCAGCACCCCCACTTTCTGCGCCCGTGATGTGAAGACCCACACATGCATGTGGCAAAATAAGTTAACATGAAATATATATATAACCTGCTTAATGTGCTAAAACACCATAGCTAACTGGTTGATTTACAGCGTAGATGCCTAAAATCAGCATTAGCTTATGAGACGTTAATTTAGGTTAACTTACCTGAATGTGTGGGTGGTTAGCCTTTAGATGTCGTTTAAGGTTGGTGGTGTTTTTCCCCGAAATTCTTTGTCCGCAGTGTTTCCCGTCAGTTATGATCACATTCTGACTTTTTGTCAGTATCATGGTACTTAAAATGCGACCAAATATCGAGCCTCTTCCTTCGACCTAGCATGTCGTCGTCACTCGTGTTCACTTTGTGTGTTGTGTGTTCAGCAGGAGTATGAGACCTGTAACTTGAGCAACAGCGCGAAGCCGCAAACTCGTTGTGAATATTTTAAAGCCGTAACAGCTGATTAAAAAGCAAAGACGATTGTAGACGAAAATGAAGAGAGATTTTATCTTAGTTTTTACTTTATGCAAAACATTTTCGTCTCGTCTTTTTTCGTCAACAATAATGCATGTTAATTTAGTCTTAGTCAGCGTTTTTGGACAGTGGTGCAGTCTTGTCATCGTCTCGTCTTAGTCATGAAAAAAAAGGTCGTTAACGAACATATTTCGTCTCGTCTCGTCTGACGAAATTAACACTACATTGTAGGTCGTAGGTCACATAACCTCAACATGACGGATGATGCATTCAGGCTCTAGACTACATACTCTTTTAGCACTCATATAAGTCATACTCTTTTAGTGCTCATATAAGTCAGAGAGTATGTGGTTTCGGACACAGCGAAAGAATCTTAAATTTTCCCTCTGAAGAATGAGTTCGCAAATGACGTTTCATGCTGCTTTGACGTGTGAAACTCTTCTCACACTGAATACACTTGTGAGGCTTCTCTCCAGTGTGAATCCTCGTGTGAGTCTTAAGGTTTCCTTTAAACGTGAAACTTTTTCCACACTGTTCACAGGTGAAAGGTTTCTCTCCAGTGTGAGTTCTCAAGTGATCCTTGAGGTGTCCTCCTTTTGAGCAACTCTTTCCACAGTGATGGCACATGAAAGGCTTTTCTCCGATGTGAATTTTAACATGATTCTTAAGGTGATTCATGTCTGCGAAACTCCTTTCGCACTGATGACATGTAAAACTGTTCTCTCTTGAGTGAATCATCAGGTGGTAGTTAAGGTTTTCTTTGTATCTAAAACTCCTTCCACACTGATCACATGTGAATGGATTCTCTCCAGTGTGACTTCTTATGTGCGCCTGTAGGTTTCCTTTAATCGTAAAACTCTTTCCACACTGAGGGCAGGTAAAAGGCTTCTCGCCAGTGTGAACTCTAATGTGGCCAATAAGGAGTTTTTTCTGTGTAAAACTCTTTCCACACTGGCCACATATGAACGGTCTTTCTCCAGTGTGAATCCTCATGTGAGTCTTAAGGTTTCCTTTACGTGTGAAACTCTTCCCACATAGTTTGCAGGTGCAAGGTTCCTCTCCAGTGTGAACTCTCATGTGGGCATTAAGGAGATGTTTCTGTGAAAAACAATCTCCACACTGAGGGCATATTAATGGTTTCTTTTCCGTGTGAATTTTCATGTGAATCTTAAAATAGCTGTTTAATGAGAAACTCTTCCCACACAGTTTACAGGAGTAAGGTTTTTCCCCTGTGTGCCTTTTTAGGTGGACATTAAGGTTATTTTTCTGTGTGAAACTCTTTAAACACAGTTTGCAGGTGTAAGGTTTGTCTCCAGTGTGAATTCTCATGTGAACATTAAGGAGTTGTTTCTGTGCAAAACACTTCCCGCAATGAGGGCATATTAACGGTTTCTTTTCAATGTGAAATTTCATGTGGATTGTAAGGCTTCCTTTCCGGTTGAAAATTTGTCCACACTGCTGGCAGGTGAAAGAGCTCTCTCCAGTGTGAGTTCTCACGTGGGACTGAAGGTTTGTACTTTGTGTTTTTTGAGCTTTTTGTGGTGACGAAGTCTTTTCAGTCTGTGAGCAACTAATTGATTCCCCCTCAGCTTTGAAATTCTGATGTTTCTCATTTTTAGTTTTATCTTGCGTTTTATTCAGTTCTTGACTCTCCTCTTTCAGTGACTCCAGGTCTGAGGAAAAAAGAGACCAATGCAAGTTAACACCAGTTTATTGCAGCAGCTAGAGCACTTACTAGTCACACACATTTGCCAAGTTCAATCTGAAACGAAAGACACTTCATCAGTGTCTTTATAGTCCTTCTTATATACAAAGTACGCAAGTTGCATACAGCCTTTGAACCACAAGGGGGCCCCAATCCTGCTTTGCAATTAATAGAATATTAGTTTCATTTTAACATTTAAAACTAGCAGAATCAGTACAATGGGTTTAAATGAAGCACCCTGGATCACTGATTTTTTTTTTTTAATTTGGACAAAAATATGCAGCAATATGTAGGTCTATAGATATGAAAAGGTGTTTAGAAGAAGCGTTTCATTTTTTTAAATGTTTAAAATTATTTTATGTTTAAGTTCAGCATGAGCTCCCTGACTGAGTTCTTCAATGGCACCAAAACTCCCATTAAAAAGCAATAATTTACTTTAAAATGTCTTTTTGTTTGTCAAACGATCTCCTCTGCTCCTGTCACTGACTCGCTGTTCACAAAGCCAACTGTTGCCCTTCACATACATACGGCTAATTTCTCAGAAGTAAGCGGGAACAAACATGCCGTAAAATATTAGAGCTCCTCCAGCTTTCAGGGCTGATGTATGGGTGCACTTTAGTTGTAAAAAGAAGTCAGGAAGTAAAGAATATTAATGTAACCGTCAGTGGAAAAGTAATATGGGACATCTGACCTCCAAACTAAAATAAATTTGACACCCCTATGTTATGAGCAACAAGCTCATAAAACAGCATTCAATAGCAGAATCGAAAACTGGTTTCAGTCTCTGTACAAATCTATGAGTTTTTTCCTTAGATTTACATTGTCTCTTAATGTGAAAAAGATCCAACACGTTTGCTGCTACATGAATTCAGAAGATGAAACAATCCTCCTAGATCAACTTCTGAAGATAAATTTAGAAATGAGGATGATAGAAGATGTGAAAGTCACAACAGAGGTTTTCTTTAGTGCACAATATGCCCGTGACTTTTTCAGTTTGTCATTTGAAAACATTCGCTGTTTCATTTGAGTTCAGCTTTGAGAATGAAATCCAACCTTGTTGCTTCTCAGTATCTTCATGTTTGACTCTGAATGCTTCTTCAATCCTGATGTCTTCACTCTCTTCTTTAATAAATGCCATCTTTATAATAGTGTCACATGGATCTCAGATGTTTGAACACTTTGTCCTGTTCAAAATGACATAAATTAACATAATTTATTAATATTAATAATTAACAGAGATAAATAAATCCAAACGAAATCTCTGGGTGCATCTTAATCAGATTCTTAGTTCAGTAGTCAGTGCACTGAGTGAGTAAAATCACCAGATAAGACAAAAAACTAGAACAAATTATTAAAACACAAATTATATAGGCCTACAAGGTTCATATTTGTATTAGGATTTATATTTGGTGTCTTTCGATTTGTATGTTACAGTTGGTATAAAAACAGATGGTTTGTCAACGATTTGTGTCGTTGCATTTACAGTGTTTTGAGCAGCATTTGTCGTCGGTGTACGGCGATTCGAGCGATTCAAAACAGTGAATCATTTTGTGAAGCAATTGATTCAATTGACTCGGAGTTTCAAAACCCTTCGTTTCTCCATTACTACAGCGTTACATTCGATAATAAAAAAATTAACAGTTTTATATACAATTCTTTAAACGAGATGTATTGATTTAAACGCTATAAAAGATTAAAAGCACACACCTTTCTTAAGCCGCATAACAGACGCACAGGCTGAGTCTTATGACGTCACGTCATGCCGCCAGACTAAAATAAAAGTCTTTTTCGCCAAAACATAAGAATGAGTTACCTCTCTTATTTTTACCAAAAGTGAAAGAGCGTCAATTTAAAATAATAAATGATATATATCCATCAAAAGAATTCCTTAGGTCAGAATTTGATATTGAAGAAAACTCTTGTCAATTTTTATTCAACTGTATCCATTCAAAGCTGTTTTGGTTTAATTTAGAAGATAGAATGTCCTGTGTCAATATCCAGATTAACCTTCTAAATTATAAACAAATTAAGTTTGGGGTGTTTAAAAAAGACACAACACTTCTTGGTTAACAATCTTATTTGCTGTGGTAATTTTTTTTAGCTACCCCTTCTTTTCCTCACTTCATAAATGAGCTTAGAATTATTTCTTCATCCAGGTGTACCCTTTCGAGTAATAAGACTATAACATTAGCTAATTTTTTTCACTGAGTGTGGTGATTTATAATATTTGTTTATGCCTTGACCCCAGCCTCAGTCCATTCCTTGTGAAGTTCACCCAAATTCTTGAATCGATTTTGCTAGACAGGCCTCCCAAGGCTGCGGTTCTCTCAGTTGGTTGTGCATCTTTTTCTTCCACACTTTTTCCAGTTCTGAACAGTGGTACACATATATCATCTAAATGTTATGGAATAACTCCCAAAAAATGGTAACTCTGCTTAACTGCAGAAAAAAGGTGTTCGGTAGTGATGTTACAGACAAATTTTTCAGACTTTTAAACACATTTACATCAAAATAATAATGAGACCTATCTACTCACACATTGTAGCTATGAGAGAGAGTGACACAGGAATATTTCCTGATCATAAAAATATTGGTTTAGTTAAAATCAGTCTTAGCCAATAGACTAAAACATACGTTGTTTCAGTGGTGATATGAACAATACGGGACAAATTTTTTACATAAAGTTTCATGATTTACAAAGAAAATGTAAAATAAGTTTGTTTTTTACTTGTTTTTTTAAGAATCAAAAGATACTTTTGAAACCAATAATGGAAAAAAAGTTGACATTTAGGGGTTAGGGTTTGGGACAGCTACAAAAAATTACGGATACCATTTACTGACCTCCTTGTCATCCAAGATGTTCATGTCTTTCCTTCTTTAGTCCTAAATAAATTATGTCTTTTGAGGAAAACATTTCAGGATTTCTCTCCATATCGTGGACTTCTGTGGCCCTGAGTTTGAACTTCCAAAATGCAGTTTAAATGCAGCTTCAAAGGGCTCTAAAAGATCCCAGAAGCTAATGTGCAGTTTGCATACTGCTGCTCTTCTTCTAGTCACTATTGATCTCTTCCCTCTCTTGTTTAAATGTCTAAGTGAAGGGTTGCAAGTTATAACAAAACAAAGCAAATCAAGCCTATATTATATATTAGCCTTTAGTATTTCAGTATAAATATTTAGATATTGTAAACTGATTGAAGTAAAACAATGAGAGTTAAAAAATAATTCAGATAATTCAAATTATAAATACCTTATACAGAATCAAGTTCAATTGCACCTACAAATAGCATTTAATATCATTCAGTTGGGGGAAGTTAATCTAAAAGATGAGTTTGTTTCCCCTAAATAAATAATTTACCAAATAAAAGAAAAAGAAAAGTCAAACAAGGTGAATTTTGTCAATTTTTAGAATAACTACATTTATAAATAACCATATTGTGGAATTTACTGTTCAATTTGTCAAACCGTGAAACTTATTATTGGCCTTTTGAAACAGTAGGGCATGTTTTCCTGGGAGGCATAAAGTATAATGTAGTAAGAAGGACTTGGAGTTGAAGTATTCTCTGTTACATCTTTGTTTGGACACAGTGACAAGCATAAACTAACCCCTGAGGCAGTTCTTCAGTTCTTGCATAACACAGGACTGTATTTAAAAAAAAAAAAAAAAAACTAGTTCAAACTTTGAACTATGGAGGGCAGTAATACGCCTAGCAGCGTTTATACAGCTGGAAATCTACAAGAAGAAGACATGGTCTTGACATAGAACAAAACAGAATCAGCCATCAGTGAAGAATGAAGAAAAATTTTACTTAAGGGTTTTTGAGCAGTTTGTTTTGCTGTAGCTCAGACAGTGAAAATGGATTTACTAACTGAAGAAGATCTTTCTTGTCCCTTGTGCTTTGAAATCTTCAAGGATCCTGTTGTTTTATCATGTAGTCACAGTGTCTGTAAAGAGTGTCTTCAAGAGTTCTGGAAAACAAAGGAAACTCTGGAGTGTCCTGATTGTGGGAGAATATCATCAAAACATGACCCTCCTGCTAATTTTGCTTTACAAAACTTGTGTGAGATGTTCCTGAAAGAGAGAAAAGAGAGGCATTCTTCAGGATCTGAGGAGATCTGCAGTTTGCACAGTGAGAAACACAAACTCTTCTGTCTGGAGAACAAACAGCCTGCATGTGCAGAGTGCTTTACTTCACAAAAACACGTAAATCACACAGTCAGACCCGTCAGTGAAACTGCTCCATCTTATAAGGTAAGACAGATTTACTTCTAAGGATAAAAACACACAGAAGAAATTTCTCAGTAACATTTTGCTACATATAACAGAAATCTCTGGTGTCTTATAGATTTTCCCTTTATATTCCAGGAGCAGCTCAATACAGCACTGAAGTCCTTACATGAGAAACTTATACACAGTGAAAACATTATAGGAGAGTTTGAGAAAACACTTCAACACATTAGGGTGAGGAAACGGAATCGAGAGTCATTTTCATTACAACTGCAGGATCATTATAGACTGTTATATTTTATATATTTAATAGAATGGATTCCACTTTGTTTTTGTAAATGATCAGCAGCAATCTGCTTCTGGATCCATTGTAGGTTGTGTATCTCAGTTTTTCTCTATTCTTAATGATGTGATGTGTTGATCTCAGATGATTGAAGTCACTGTGATTTGATTTCAGTCTCAAGCTGAGCACACGGTGTGTCAGATTAAACAACAGTTTGAGAAGCTTCATCAGTTTCTCAGAAATGAAGAAGAAGCTACAATCACTGCACTGAGGGAGGAAGAGGAGCAGAAGAAGCAGCTGATGAAGGAAAAGCTGGAGGAGATGAACAGACACATCTCAGTCCTTTCACACAGAATCAAAGACATGGAGGAGAAGATCAAAGCCAATGACGTCTGCTTTCTAAATGTCTGAGTTCATATCATTGATTGATTGTTAAATGATTGATTAAGTTCTTGATTGAGTTCTTGATGTGTTTATTTTGCAGGAGTTTCCAGTTGCAGTGGAAGGGTGAGTGATTTGCTGGTGTCTCTGGTCTCTCTGCTTTTGAAGGCAAAGCCATTAAAGTTCTGACTTTTGAATGTCCTACCAGAGTTCAGATCTCACAGTCGGATCCACAGATGATTTCTGGAGCTTTGATTCATGTGCCACGTTACTTGGGCAACCTGCCTTTCAGAGTCTGGAGGAAGATGCAGAACGTCGTCCAGAACAGTGAGTCTGGAGAAGATCTTTAGTTGATCTTGACACAGAAGTATTAGATTTCAGGTGTCAGGATGTGAAGGTCATACTACTTCTGGTATGAGGATGCTTTATTTCTCATTTCTTCATCTGCTCAAGTCCAAAACAGACTAAACAGTGTAAAGGTGTAAAGAAATGTGATTCTTCGGATTAACACCGAAGCTTCTGGAGAACCTCAAATATAATAAAAACACAAAAATAACCTCAATGGCTATTTATCAATATGGACGTGAGCATTGGATGCGTTTAAATCTCACATCAAGTTGGTTTTGCCACCAAGTACTAAGTCACGTTTGGTAAGCGTCAAATACTTATTTCACTCATTAAAATGCAAACCAATTTATAACTGTTTTGAAATGCATTTTTGTGGATTTTTTTTTGTTAGTCTCTCACTGTTCAAATGAACCTACAATTGAAATGATAGACTTATCATTACTTTGTTAGTAGGCAAACGTACAAAATCAGAAGGGGATCAAATATTTTTTTCCTCACTGTAATTCATAATGGTCTATTTGGTTCACTCTTGATCATTGTATGAACATCAGAATAAAAGCATCTGTTGATTGTGTCTCATCAGCTCCTGTAATTCTGGATCCAAACACTGCAAATCCCCGTCTCGTCCTGTCTGATGATCTGACCAGTGTGAGACGGAGCAACTATCAACCCGTTCCTGATAATCCCGAGAGATTTGATTGTTATCGCTGTGTTCTGGGATCAGAGGGCTTTAACTCAGGAGCACACTGCTGGGATGTGGAAGTTAAAGACTGTTCAGTCTGGACTCTAGGAGTCACTACAGCATCCAACCAGAGGAAAGGATGGGGTTTCTTCAATACTGATGTCTGGAGTTTGCAGTACAATGTGTCTAGAGAGACTGGCTTTCCTGTTGTACAGCAGCTTGAGCGTGTGAGAGTGTATCTGGACTATGAAGGCGGAACGGTGTCATTCATTGATCCTGTAACTAACACACATCTACACACCTTTACAACTACCTTCACTGACACACTCTTACCATTCTTCAGTAGTCCTGACTCTCTGAGGATCTTACCGGTCAATAGCCAGTGATTGCTACTCCTGTAGGTCTAGATCTTCCTGCTTTAATCTTTTGAGTAAGAGTGCAGTTGATCTGAATAGAAGAATGATTTTCCAGTATTATGCCACTGAGAGAGTTAAAGTAAGACATTTTCAGTTTTTGTTGTGAATGTAGAATAGTTCATTTCAGTTTCAGAGGTTAAACGATCATTTGTTAACTGTATTAAATGGATGTAAAAGGTTCTTGCTGGTCCACAACGATGTTGAATGAAATAGAAATAGACCTTTTCCGTGTTTAAAAAGCAGAAGCTTGAAATAATTGTGTAAAATATCTTTAGATACGATTGGAGGTAAATCATAATAAACATTGGGCCTCATTCATGAAATATGAGCAGAAAGAAATTTTGTGTAAATCGTTTCGTAAAGCCATTCTGACATACACTTTCGAATTCATGAAAATGTTTGTGTTTTCAAAATGTTCAACAAAGTTACTTCAATTTTCAAATATAGCTACAGCCCAATAAAGCAAGCTGAAATTTGTAATGAAGTGGGATCTGGAGCAACTTTACCACTTCACAAGGTGCATGGAAACAGACTGTGTACAACAGGAGTGTCCATCCTGTGCCTGGAGATCTACAGTCGTGGCCAAAAGTTTTGAGAATGACACAAATATTAGTTTTCACAAATTTTGCTGCTAAACTGCTTTTAGATCTTTGTTTCAGTTGTTTCTGTGATGTACTGAAATGTAATTACAACAAGCACTTCGTACGTTTCAAATCCTGACTGATAGCAACCCATTCTTTCATAATCACTTCTTTGAGTTAGTCAGAATTAGTGGGTTTTTGTTTGTCCACCCGCCTCTTGAGGATTGACCACAAGTTCTCAATGTGATTAAGATCTGGGGAGTTTTCAGGCCATGGACCCAAAAATGTCAACGTTTTGGTCCCCGAGCCACTTAGTTATCACTTTTGTCTTATGGCACGGTGCTCCATCGTGCTTGAAAATGCATTGTGGATTTGGAAGAAGTTGCTGTTGGAGGGTGTTTTGGTACCATTCTTTATTCATGGCTGTGTTTTTGGGCAAAATTGTGAGTGAACCCACTCCATTGGATGAGAAGCAACCCCACACATGAATGGTCTCAGGATGCTTTACTGTTGGCATGACACAGGACTGATGGTAGCGCTCACCTTTTCTTCTCCGGACAAGCCTTTTTCCAGATGCCCCAAACAATCAGAAATAGGCTTCATCGGAGAATATGACTTTGCCCCAGTCCTCAGCAGTCCATTCGCCATACTTTTTGCAGAAGATCAATCTGTCCCTGATGGTTTTTTTTTGGAGAGTATTGGCTTCTTTGCTGCCCTTCTTGACACCAGGCCATCTTCCAAAAGTCTTGGCCTCACTGTGCGTGCAGATGCGCTCACACCTGCCTGCTGCCATTCCTGAGCAAGCTCTGCACTGGTGGCACTCCGATCCCACAGCTGAATCCTCTTTAGGAGACGATCCTGGGGCTTGCTGGACTTTCTTGGATGCCCTGAAGCCTTCTTAACAAGAATTGAACCTCTTTCCTTGAAGTTCTTGATGATCCTATAAATTGTTGATTTAGGTGCAATCTTAGTAGCCACAATATCCTTGCCTGTGAAGCCATTTTTATGCAACGCAATGATGGCTGCACGCGTTTCTTTGCAGGTCACCATGGTAAACAATGGAAGAACAATGATTTCAAGCATCACCCTCCTTTTAACATGTCAAGTCTGCCATTCTAACCCAATCAGCCTGACATAATGATCTCCAGCCTTGTGCTCGTCAACATTCTCACCTGAGTTAACAAGACGATTACTGAAATGATCTCAGCAGGTCCTTTAATGACAGCAATGAAATGCAGTGGAAAGTTTTTTTCAGGATTAAGTTAATTTTCATGGCAAAGAAGGACTATGCAATTCATTTGATCACTCTTCATAACATTCTGGAGTATATGCAAATTGCTATTATAAAAACTTAAGCAGCAACTTTCCCAATTTCATATATTTATGTAATTCTCAAAACTTTTGGCCACAACTGTACCATCCTACCAAGTTCAGCTCCAACCTTGATCAAACACATCTGAACCAGCTAATTCATCTAACACTTGTTAATTACAGACAGCTGTGTTGGAGCAGGGCTGGAACTAAAGTCTGCAGGGAGGTAGATCTTCAGGAACAGGGTTGGGCACCCCTGGTGTACAAGAATGTGAAAAAAAATTCCAGGACTACTTGTGGTAAAGTGGACTTTAATGTTTAACAATACGAAACATTTTGGACTGTGAAAAAGTCCTATACAAAAGTGCTTGATTGCAGCTGTTTACACTTTGACATTACCTCACTGGTGTATTCAACCAGTATCACTTACATTTCAAGGGGGCAGTGTGGGGGCAGCCGTGGCCTAATGGTTAGAGAGTCGGACTTGTAACCCTAAGGTTGCAGGTTCGAGTCTCAGGTCCGGCAGGGATTGTAGGTGGGGGGAGTGAATGTACAGCACCCTCTCCACCCTCAATACCACGACTGAGGTGAGCAAGGCACCGATCCCCCAACTGCTCCCCGGGCGCCGCAGCAATGGCTGCCCACTGCTCTCACTGTGGGTGTGTGTGTGTGTGTGTGTGTGTGTGTGTGTGTGTTCACTACTGTGTGTGCACTTGGATGGGTTAAATGCAGAGCACAAATTCCTAGTATGGGTCACTTTTCCTCCTTTCAGTGATTAAAGGGTTTCACTTTTTGAACTTTAGCCAGTGTGTGGTGTGTATGTTTGGGCATAAAAAAAACATCTACAAAGTTACAAATCTCATAGTCCACTCAAAAGGGAGATATTTAGATTTTAAAAAAATCCCTTTTCAACAACTACAAAAAATGGCTCCTTTGGACTACAGCGTTTGTTTTCCGGATGCTATGATGTCAAAATGTATGTAATGTAATGTCAAATGAGATGTAGCATGGACAGCCGGTTCTGGGATGCTTCAGCGAGCCACAGGGCGGCTCATATAAACGCAAGCATCAACTAAAGTGTCTGCGAACTGTTCTGGTAGCCGTGCTGGAGCCGCGCTGTTGAGGTGTAGTTAGCTTCACCAGCCTTATGCTGGAGCTGGTTCGGGAATGTAAAGTGATCGTATCATGTATCGGCAGTCTCTCAGACTGACGATGGCACCAGTACTAGTGTATTATTTACACACCCTCTATGCATCCTAGGTGTATATGACTTCCTCCTTTTTAGACAAATCGTCACCTTAGAATTATTAGGTTCTATCTGACATTTTTGTCAAAGTTGAGTTATTCACATTCTTATTCTGTGACAACTTATTTACATTATTTGATGTTTCTTTTGTAAGCTTTGTATATTTTGGGCCCTTTTTTAGAAAGCAAAAATGGTTCTATCTGCAGAAGTCTATGGAATGCAAAAAACTTTGAAGCTCAATATCTCGAAAGTGCTCAGAACGCAGATAGAACCTTATAATTCTAAGGCGACGAAATGCAACTGGAGTTATATAATCGTGGCACTCCCAAGCCCTCATTTAGCAATCCAATGTGTTTTTGTAAGAGAAATATCCACATTTAAAACGTTAGAATCACTTTAATCTAGCTTGGACAGTTGTACACAGAACTATGGGAAGGAGCGTGGCAGTACTTTAACGGCGTCTAAGCTGTTCACCAGTTGTAATGCAGTGGGACTGCTAACCAATCACAACACATTTGGTTTTTCGGATGGCGGATATTCATCAAACCTGGAACTAATCAAGTCCATTTGTGCCAGCCTGGAGAGAAAGCTATTCTAATCATGTAAATTATGTGAAACATAATGTGTTTTTCAAACCACCAAGCATGGGAGCATGTTCTAGTGAAATGTGAAATCATGGTATTTGTCACCTTTTGTCTTTATTGGCTGTTGATGCTTCTGCCTCATTTCTTTAACTGCTGTCTTTTTTCCTGCTAATCAATACCTGAGTTAAATGTGAAAGCAGTGTCTGAAGGTGTGATTTTCCCTGATCACACCTTCGTTATAGTTATGCTAATTGGATTGGAGATGCAGAAAATCTGGGCAAAATCCTGTAAGTGCTTACATCCTTTATATCCTAATGACGGTCTCCTGAAATCTGCATAAAACTACAGTGATTGAGTGTTTTAGTCAGTCTTGATGACTGCTGCGCTACAGTAGCCTACCATCTCAATCAAGAATCTGCTGAAGATTCTCTCAGTTTCCTGATCTTCACCTCTGAATTTCCTTCAGGCATAACTGGATATTGCAGGTATTTTGTTTTCACAACTTTTAACATCATTAAAATCATATACACTAATAAATTTTTCTAATGGAAGTACTTCTGGAGTTACATTGTTTATAAGGGAAGATGAGAAGTGTATTTTAAATAAAACTGCTCTAAAAGAACTACTGAAAACAATAAGATTAAACACAGATAACCTCTGCACCCAGTCCTTTAGTGAAATCTACTTCAACAACAAAAACTAAAATTGGATTTATTGTGTTTATGTTCTGGGGAGAAACTGAGGTTTTAGTTTCAAATAATAAATTAAATAGTTAAATCTCTCCACAAATACAAATTCGATTTTGATTCTACAATATTTGTTCAAATTAGTTATAAGTTCTTCCCTATCCTGTAATTTTATGCTCTAAATCTGAAAGGCCATAATAGTTCTCACCCTACCAAAAATATTTTACAGGAGTGTTGGGAGCACAGTAAGTATAATGTTAGAAGCTTTGGATGGATAGGAGATATAAAAGCAGAGAATGAGGGACTGTGTAACCAGCAATACTGCTCAACAGTTTGTTTTTCAGATACCCCCCCTTGGTTATTCAGGATGCCAATAATAGACTTAAACATTCAACATCAAATAAGGGATAATTGCCTACAGATACCAAAAGGTGTTTTAGCACAAAATTATATTAAAGAGCAGTTTATGGGAAAACTAATGATTTTTACAGATGGATCTAAAGATCCAGAGACAGGACGCACAGGAATGGCAATATATATTCCTCAATATGAATTAGCTATAATTAGAAGAACTACAGATAACTTATCAGTGTATACAGTAGAACTTGTGGGAGTTTTAACAGCTCTAAACTGGATTCAGGAAAATAATGTGAATGGTGCCGTAATTGCAACAGACAGCTGGTCAGCTCTTTTAAGTATTAAAACTCTTAAATCATGCAGACTCGATATTATTAATGAAATTCATCAAGTCATTTTTAATTTGCATGAGAAGGGCTTGAATGTTGGATTTGTTTGGGTCCCTGCACATGTAGGAATTGAGGGAAATGAAGCAGTTGATAAGCTGGCTAAATTATCATTAAGAAGACAAACTGTGGATTTAAATGTCCCTTTAAGTAAAGCTGAAGGAAAGAGTATTATTAAATCCAGAATTATGGGAAAATGGCAACAATACTGGGATTTTAATGATGTGGGTCGACATTTATATAATATCCAGGAAAAAGTTGGTGAAGGCAGAATAAGGGGCAGAAACCGAAAGGAAGAGATTCTGCTCACCCGTCTTAGATTAGGGCATAATGGACTAAATCAGACACTGCACATGATAGGCAAGCATCCAACAGGTTTATGTGAAAACTGTAAAGTAATGGAATCAGTAACACATGTACTATTAGAGTGTAGACAATATGAGGAAGAAAGAAGAGAAATGTTTAAAATGCTAGAGAATAACAGTGAAAATATTAATATTCAGAATCTATTAAAAGGAAGTTCCCAGGATGTTGTCAAATATCTCATGAATTATCTGAAAAACACAGGTCTGATGGATAGATTATAATTTTTTATTTTTTTTTTGTATTGTCATCTACTGTTCCACACTCCAGTCTGGTAGGTGGCGGTAATACACCTTTAAATCTGGTTGTCAACCGCCAATAAAATCAAAAGAAGAAGAAGAAGAATTTTATGCTCTAGTCTAGAGATATTCAATGCTTCAGCGAAAAAGACTTTTATTTTGTTTGAGGATATGACGTCACAAGGCAGCGTCGCGCTCTGCGTCTGTGGTCCGGCAGAAGAAAGGTTTGTTGTTTTTGACCATTTAAAGTCGTTTTTATACCATTTGAAAGCCGTCGCAACTCGTTAGAGAATATGATATAAAATGGTGAAATTAATAACTACCGAATGAAACGGTAATGTGTTTTATTCAGTCATATAAACGAAGGTTATTTTGAGTGAGTAAGAAGGTAAGAGAAACGGCGCATCTTATTTCACTTTTATATCGTGAATCAGTTTATCATAAACACGAATTCAGTCACTGGCAAAGTAACTTAGCGATAGAGAAACGGAGCTTTATGAAACTGCAGCAGCTCCTCAATTCATAGGAGCATTTGAAGGCTGCATTAAGGATTTCTTATTTAAGCAAACTAACCGTAAAAAATGGGCTGTTACTCATGAGGTGTAAACTACAACTAAATCAATTTATTCTCAAAATTATTCACTGTTATGAATCTCCCGCTGCTGCTCAAAATGAGAGCTAACAAAATGTTTTCATGAAAGTGTATTTAATTAAATATAACACACAAATCAACAAACATCAAATATACATAAAAATGTTAATCTTACGTACATTTGGTGTTTTCTGTTAATTTGAGTGCTAGTTTGTTTATAACTCTCTCTATATTTCTCTGACTTCCCTTACCAGTGTGCTGACTACTGATTGAAACGCACCTAGACATTTAGTTTGTGTTTCTATTTCTTTCTGCCAAAAACACAGAACAACTCTTGGAGAAGTCACTGAAATACAATGGACACTATTAAGATGGCTTTAGTTGATGAGGACAGTGAAGACTTCTGGATTCAAGAAACAGTTAAAATCAAACAAGAAGATACTGAGGAACAAACAGGTTGGTTTTCGTTCTCAATCCTTATTAAAATGTCCAGCTCTACAGAAATGTGGTTTATATGACAGGGAGCAGGTCACCTCGTGTGAACAGAAGGCTTTCTGTGTATATTGTCCCGCAAATAATTGCAATAATCGGGGTGCACATACAGGGTTTCTGCGGGGTCATTAAAAGTCTTAAAATGTAAAAATTTTTAGGCCTTAAACAGTCTTAAATTCGCTGTTCTAGGTCTTAAATAATTTTACACAGGTCTTATTTTTCCGATGTCCATGTTACGCTACCTCTAATGCTCATTTAAATTCTCTTTTTGTTGTTGTTGCTTGGTTGTTTCCGTGGTGTTGTAGTTCTTTATTTCACTAGTCCAAACATAATTTACTGTATTACAACGACAAATGAAACCAACATGCAATAGCCAATCAGCTTTCTGTTATTGGCGCGAGTCTCTCTCGGATTGCACCACAGAAGTAAAATGGATTTAACTTTTTAGCTATGGGGAAGTCTAAGTTTAGTGATACTTGGCTTGAAAAAACTGAATATAGGGCTTGGCTAAGGCCAGTTGCTTACAACTGAATTTTTTTTTTCCCCCTGCGGAAGTTACTGCATCTTCAGGCAGAATACAGGTCAAGCTAGCTTTTTTCTGTATATAATGTTCTCAATAATAATAATAAATATAGGTCGAGCTGGCTGACCACCAGTCTTCGAGATATTTTTAAAATGTGTTTTTTGTTTTACTTGCCCGACTGAACAAGCAGGCTGATTAAAACTGAAGTGACAAAAATAACCAGCGAAGCATCGAAACGCAAGAAAGATTCCTATTTTAATAAAACATTCAACGTAAAGAGCAATTAATAATAATGGATAGTGTATCCATCTCTCTTTGTGAGAGACCAGAAACATAACAAAACAAATGAGCGTAACACAGGGTTCCCGCGGGGTCTTAAAAAGTCTTAAATTTAAAAATCAAAGTTTTAGGCCTTAAAAAGTCTTAAATTCGCTGTTCTAGGTCTTAAATAATTTTACACAGGTCTTATTTTTCCGATGTCCATGTAACGCTACCTCTAATGCTCATTTAAATTCTCTTTTTGTTGTTTCCGTGGTGTTGTAGTTCTTTATTTCACTATTCCAAATATAATTTGCTGTATTTAAACTACAAATGAGACCAGCATGCAATAGCCAATCAGCTTTCTGTTATTGGCGCGAGTCTCTCTCGGATTGTACCACAGAAGTAAAATGGATTTAACTTTTTAGCTTTGGGGAAGTGCAAGTTTAGCGATACTTGTCTTGAAAAAACTGAATATAGGGCTTGGCTAAGGCCAGTTGCTAACATCTGTAGATTTTTTTTCTCCCTCTGTGGAAGTTACTGGGTCTTCAGACAGAATCGCAGTAGCAGAATACAGGTCAAACTACCTTTTTCTGTATATAATGTTCTCAATAATGATAATAAATATAGGTCGAGCTAGCTGACCGCCAGCCTTCGAGATACTTTTAAAATGTTTTTTTTTTTTTACTTGCCCGACCGAACAAACCACCTGATTAAAACTGAAGTGACAAAAACAACCAGCGAAGCATCGAAAGGCAAGAAAGATTCCTATTTTAATACATTCAACGTAAACAGAAATTGATAATGGATATGTGTGTATTTCTGGTCTATTTGTGACATACTTTAAAACAAATGAGCGTAACAGCACTCTAAAGAAACACACTGAGGTAAAAATTAAAAATGTATAGTTTATTTATAACATGATATAGTTCAGTAATATACCAAGTGAGCTTTTTGCTGAAAATTCTCACAATTACAAATGTTACATTAATTTAAGCTCAATAAACAAGTAGTTAGTCAAGTTACTTACATATTAGACAAAATATTTTCACTGTTTTGTTCTGTTTCACCAACGAAAATAGTTCCAAACAAGGATCGCAGCAGAAGCATTCTCCTAGTAACGTTTTGCAATGATTCAGCGTTTGGTCGAATAAGTTGAAATAACTCGCTCATGAAGTGACTTACCGCCACCTGCTGGTAGTTTAGTGTGTTTAAAAGTATGCCTCCACACCCAACATTTATAATGTATATATTTATAAATCAATAAATGTATTTAAAACATTAATCTCACTTTTAATTTTGCAGTGTAAATTATGTCATCTCACTGCTAACAGCAAATTAGAATTTATTGATAAATTCATAAAATAAATTTCAAAGGTAATGCATACATTTCGAAAGTAAAAGTTTTTTACATCAGATATTTCTAGTGGTACTTTTATGGGGATAGTTAGTGGAATAGTATCTGCTGATATGAAAAGTTCACTGTATATCATAGTATTAAATTTATGACAGCCATGAAATTTTGTTTACTTTTTACATTAAACACATTAAATATTACATGTATGCATGTAATATAATATCTATTTCCGTTACAGGTTTAGGTCTTAAATTTCACTTGTTCAAATCTGCAGGAACCCTGTAACAGCACTCTAAAGAAACACACTGAGGTAAAAATGTAAAATAGTTTAGTTAGTATAGTTTATTTATAACATGATATAGTTCAGTAATACACCAAGGAAGCTTTTTGCTGAAAATTCTCACCATTACAAATGTTACATTAATTTTTGTTCAGTAAACAAGTAGTTAGTCAAGTAGTTACTTGCACATTAGACCAAATATTTACTGTTTTGTTCTGTTTCACCAACGAAAATAGTTCCAAACAAGGATTGCAGCAGAAGTAAAGCACATTCTCAAGCAACATTTTACTACTAAATGATTCAGCGTTTTGCTCGAATCAGTTGAAATAACTCACAAACTCACTCAATAAGTGACTTACCGCCACCTGCTGGTAGATTAGTATGTTTAAAAGTATGCATCCCCACCCATTATTTCTAATTTATATATTTATAAATGTATTTAAAACATTAATCTCATAACATCATTTATTGCACTTTTAATTTTGCAGTGTAAATTATGTAATCTGACTGCTAACAGACATATAGAATTTGATAAATTGTAATAATTTCAAAGGTGATGCATACATTTCAAAAGTAAAAAAAGGCCTTTATAAAGGTAAATCAAATATGCAGATTTAAGATGTAAAAGCTAATGGAGCACTGATGAAAATATTGCTTCAGAATAAATTGTTTACGTCACCTGATATCTCTACTGGAACATTTATGGGGATATTTTGTGTGGAATAGTGTCTTCTGATATGAAAAGTTCACTGTGTATCGTAGTAATAAATTTATGACATCCATTAAATTTTGTTTACTTTTTACATTAAACACATTAAATATTACATATATGCAAGTAATATAATGTGCATTTCCGTTACAGGTTTAGGTCTTAAATTTCATATAAGGTGGAATTAAAAAGGTCTTAAATTCTTACATTTCACTTGTTCATATCTGCAGAAACCCTGACATAAATTTTTCAGCCTGGTTCTCATAAAAGAACCTAGAGATTTGATTTGGGACTCTCACTGAATATAGTGTGACCCATGAAAATAAATTAATAATAAAAATATTAGTTTTTATTGTTAAATAAAACAATAAAGTGTGATAGTACTATTGTATTTTCAAATAAAAAGTGAATACTAAAAATACAATTTTATTCTACAGTAAACATAAATAAAATAAAGTAATAAAGTGAATTAAGTAAGTAAAATAAAATGCAAATATTTACACACACTTGCTCTGATTTTAAGTTTGAAAAGGAAAATTTACGATCGAAAATTTATCTAGACGTTTTTCCTGAACGCAGAAGTCATGCCTGACTCTTGACCTGAAGAATGCTTTGCATTTCCGGTCTCCAGTGTTTCTAGTTAAAGTAGCGTATATTCCGAGCTGTTAATCTAATATTAAACCTAATAAAATAATTTTAAAAAGTACATCTCTATAAAGCTCTATAGCACCATGCAATATTGCAATGACCGTCATTTGTCAATGCCTCACTCCCTAAACTTTAATGAGTGCGTAAATGACATGAAGCTGCCGACGTTAGCAACAATTAAAAGCAGATTTGAATGGTTCCTGTGGAGACCGAAACAGAAGAGCATCCAA
Organism: Garra rufa; assembly: GCF_049309525.1. Lineage (NCBI taxonomy): Eukaryota > Metazoa > Chordata > Actinopteri > Cypriniformes > Cyprinidae > Garra > Garra rufa. The sequence continues at coordinate 31,984,797 of NC_133364.1, read as the reverse complement.
GCTGACGTTAGAATTCGTAATGGCGGCACTCATCATTTACTCTGGTAAAAGGTCTATATATAGCCGGCTTGGGCGGTAATATGGTATACCACGGGATCTAAAAATAGCAACGGTATCAGTTTCAATACCGTTATACCTTAATAAAAAGCAATGCACTTATATAGGAGCAATGCACTTATATAGGAGACAAGGATTAAATATTAAATATAATTTATTTAATGCCTAAAAATGCGTAGTGATGCGTGGATGGTGGTTATATCCGCGGGCGCTGCGGATAATCCGTGGGTCAGGTGGGTCGGGTAATAAAAAAATGCATTCTGATTATTTGCGGGTGGATGAGATAAATCAATAATGATGCTAATATTAACTACATTTTCTAAAACATGAACGTGTTTTATGTACTTTTTCATCAGGCAGACGATTTCATTTGTGTAGATTTTGCTGACAGAAACGGTGACATTCCCTATAAAGTTTGAAGGGAGTTATGCCTGTGCTAATGCTATTGAGCACAGCAATGCAGTGGACGGCTTTGCGTTTACCCACTTCTCTGATGCGCATCATTCAGTAGTGTCCTGCATTATCCAAAATCATGACAGTCCACCACATGAATAGCTAATTCAATCGCATGTTAATAAATTGAAATATTCCCTAAAAACAATCAGTAAAGACAGTGATGATGTGGTCAGGACCGTGGCGGCTTCTTTTGAAATATATTTGACGATTGTGCCTAATGCGCCCGCTCTGTCCACAAATGCCTGTTCATTCATACCTGAGAGCATGTCAGGCTAGGCGTGCAGTGGTATAATAATAATTATTATTGATTATTTAAATCAGTAGATTATAATGAAAACAATACCTTAAAATGAAAGAAGCAGATTTTTACGATCAGACATTTCTTAAACTAGTGAAATGTAAGTTCAGGGGTGCGTTTCCCAAAAGCATCGTTTGCCAACTATGGTCGCAAGTTCCGTCATTACCAACATAATGCAATGATTCGGTGTTTTCTGACACCTGTTCAAACGAACATTCGCAAACAGCGTCGCAAGCTTACGTGGTTGGAACTACAACTCTCGACCTTAGAAGCATAGTTTCTTGTTAGTAAGACGTGGGCTTAATAAATTTTATTTTTGAGCATAATTTGCAAGCTAACATGCAGTACAATCTATATCTTCCATTTAAACTAAATATAAATGCATTTTAATCTATGTATTTTCGTGCGTCCTCTATAAGCACCGTTTATGATTAGTGCGTGTGCACAAATGCCTGAGGGAACCCCGGAGTGCGACGTAAGAGGGAACCCGTGATGAATCAAATATCAAATAAAGCGTAATGACAGGGGGGAAGGAAAATGAGTCATTAGGGGCCATGTTCAATATAGCTGCATTTTTGAGGTCCCTACTCAGTAAAATAGCCGAAGTTATTACTCGGTGACGTCTTTAACTACGGCCCTACGTTGTTGAACTAACGTAGTTCAAACGACAGAGATGCGACCATGTTCGGGAAACACTGTGACTAGCTAGTTCGTTTCCACAACAATGCATCGTACTATGGAGGTTAACCAGCGAGTTATGTCGTTTTACGGGAAACGCAGAAACGGGAAACCCCTGGATGTTTATGTTAATTTAATTCTGCTTGATTGTTGTATTTGCACTTTTTTTAAACTGCTGTTTGTTGCTAATAAAAGTTGTTAATATTGTTGTGCATGTTATTTTGTCATTGTTTCAGTAGTGTTTGGTATTCAGTTTCTGAACGGTTTGGGGACAAGCCAACAGTTTGGTGACGCTGTCTGAGCCTTACGTCATAATTGTTTTTTTATTCACGGTAATACCGTATACCGGGGTAAAATAGGGAGGAGGTTTGATGGTATCAAAATTTGGATACCGCCCAAGCCTAATATATAGAGAAAGAGATTAAGTGAATGAAATGTCATGAAATGTTTTGCATTTTGCTTTGAAAACGGCAGCCTAGATTTATGCTTTCAGTCCGAGTAGAAATCTTATACAGTATTACAGTTTGCTTATCCAAAATGGTAATTGTACATTAACGGCTGTCAACCATGTCGATACGCAAATGATTGGTCTGAACTTATTTAAAATGGCACTTTTTTTTCCATTTTGGTCCTGCATGAACACCTGGCAATAAACAATATTATTAAAGTATTTAGACCGGTTTATGTTATTGATTACATATTTACAATATAATAGCATAAGTTTTAATTGGTAAAATGTTTAGCCTTAGGAAACCTGCTATAGTTGGGAATCCATCATTTTTGCTTGCTGTCCCATTATGTGGTGACGTCTTGTGGAAAAGTATTTTTAAAATTATGTCTTTGTTCAAGATGTTCATGTCTTTCTTTCTTCAGTCATAAAGAAATGATGTTTTTTAAAGAAAAAAAAATTCAGGATTTCTCTCCATATAATGGACTTCTATGGTGCCCCTGATTTTGAACTTCCAAAATGCAGTTTAAATTCAGCTACAAAGGGCTTTAAATGACCCCAACTGAGGAAGAAGGGTCTTATCTAGTTGAAACGATATGTTATTTTTTTTAAAAACATATACAATTTATATACTTCTTAATCTTAAATGCTCGTCTTGCCTAGCTCTTCGTAACTCTGTGTATTCCAGTTCATGACAGTTAGGGTTTGTCGAAAAACTCTCATCTCATTTTCTTTTCCAACTTCAAAATCGTCCTACATCGCTGCAGAAGTACTGACCCAGTGTTTATTCAGTGAACATGCAAATACAATCAAATACCCTTTACAAAAAAAAAAGGTATAACAGTGATGTAGGACAATTTTAAAGTTGGAGAAGAAAATGAGATTTTCGACATTCCCTAACTGTCATAAACCGGAATACACAGAGTACACACAGAGCTAGACAAGATGAGCATCTGAGGTTAAAAAGGTTAAAAAGTATGTAAATTTTAGAAAATAATCAATCATTTTGCTAGATAAGACCCTTTTTTCCTCGGCTGTGATCTTTTAGAGCCCTTTGAATCTGCATTTTGGAAGTTCAAACTCGTGGGCACCATAGAAGTCCATTATATGGAGAGAAATCCTGAAATGTTTTCCTCAAAAAACATGATTTCCTTACGACTGAAGAAAGAAAGACATGAACATCTTAGATGAAAAGGGGGTGAGTTCATTATCTGTAAATTTTTGTTCTGAAAAGTGAACTACTCCTTTATCACAATAAAAAAAAATGTGAATAAATATAAAAAACAACTGAAGTAACATTTTTGAAAATGCACCTGAGAAGATCCTGCTTCCAACTTGGACATTCATTATTACAACATTACACTGATGTCTGTTTGTAAAATTGAGCTGAAGTTAAATTGTGTTTGTCATTTTCATTTTAGACATGACACCGCTGAAAGAGGATAATCAAGAAATAAACGCAGCAGAAGAGAATTCCACAAAGACTGGAAATACTTCCTTAGAAAATGGCGCTCAAGAACGTCTTCAGCCGTACATATGTGGACAGTGTGGAAAGAGTTTCAGAAGCAAAAAACACATTTATCAGCACATGAGAGTTCACTCTAAAAAGATCATATGTCGAAATGGAAGATGCAAAATGATTTTCCCAGACTGGAAACAGCTTAAGGAACATGTCAAAATTCACATCAGAAAAAGAAAGCCTTTCATGTGCCTTGACTGCGGGAAGAATTTCATAAATCAGCGACACCTCACTATTCACATGAGGGTTCACACCGGAGAAAAGCCTTTCGCCTGTGAAGTGTGTGGAAAGAAATTTATTCAAAAATCAAGTGTTACAGTCCACATGAGAACTCACACTGGAGAGAAGCCTTTTGTTTGCTTGCATTGTGGAAAAGGTTTTACAATAAGTGCATCCCTTAAAGACCACGTGAGAATTCACACTGGAGAGAAGCCTTTCTCGTGTAAACTGTGTGAAAAGAAATATTCCACAAAACAATACCTTAAAATTCACATGAGAACTCACACTGGAGAAAGACCTTACAAATGTCTTTGGTGTGAAGAGACTTACGTCTATCCAAGAGACCTGAAAAATCATTTGCGAACCCATTCTAGAAAGCGATCCTCAGTGCCACTAGTAGGGATGATCAAGACAGAAAAAAAATAAAGAGGTCCTATTACGCTCTTTATTTATTAAGTCTTTATTTAATTTTGGAGGTGCACTAGAACATGCTCTCATCCTTGGTGGTTCGAAAAACACACTTTTTTTCACACAATTTACATTATTAAAATAGCTTTCTCCTCAGGCTGGCACAAATGGCGCGATTAGTTCTGGGTTTGATGAAGGTTCGCCTTCCCACTTGTTAAATGCAATGAAATCTTGTCTTACGTTAAGAAATAATACAAGGAAAATGCTTAAAAAAAAAATCTCAGAAGTCAAGGTATTTCAAATTCAGAATGACTGAAGATATAACACTAGTCAACTGTTTTAACCATAAATGTCTGTAAAAACAACAAACAGCTTTTAGCCTGTCATCTTGATGCAAACATGAAAAATCAGACAAAGTAGTTCTAGTTCTAAATAAGTTTTTTTACTCGATTGCATTGCTTTTTCATTGTTTTTTTCCGATGTAAACATTGGCGCGCTTGATTGTTGCACTCGCGTCTCTTGCACGAAACATTCTAAAAACATGGTGCTCAAGTTAAAAGAAGTTAATTCCCATCTTCTTGCATGTTTTTCCTTTTCCACGGCCCACACAGAACACAAAAGCGCATTCTGTGTGAATAGTGCCTAGCGATATGTTGGATCATCCTTTTTTCTTTACTGTTATTACTGGCATATGGTCAAAGTGTCTAATTCAAACGTTTTTAACGTTTCTATAGAAATCCGCAATTCCTCAATTTCTGTGCGTAAGTGCATTGTAAAAAATTACTCATGTCTTGTAATTTTCATTAAAACAAAAATAAAGGTGAGAAATAGAAATACAGTGTCTATCTTATTAAAGAAAGTATGCCCTGAAACTATCATTTTTTTTTTTTTTCAAAACAAATTTACAATTTACAATGTGCAAGCGTAGACTGTAATCCAGTTCAATACAGTTAGGGTATGTCAAAAACACCCTACATCGCTTTTTGAGGTTAAAGGAGCACTCCACTTTTTTTTTTTAAATAGGCTCATTCTCCAACTCCCCCCGAGTTAATAAGTTGAGTTTTATCGTTTTGAAATCCATTCAGCCGTTTCTGGCGATATCACTTTTTAGCATAGCTTAGCATAGATCATTGAATCCTATTAGACCAATAGCATCACGTTCATGACAGAGTTATGATATTTGTCCTATTTAAAACTTGACTCTTCTGCAGTTATATCGTATACTAAGACCGGCGGAAAATGTATAGATGCGATTTTCTAGGCCGATAAGATTAGGAACTACACTCCCATTCCGGGGTAATAGTCAAGGAAGTTTGCTGCCGTAATATGGACGAAGCAGGCGCAGTAATATCACGCAGCGCCTGAAATTAGTTCCCAGCTAGGTAACTTTCAATGAGGAACGCTCCCTGTGCATGCATTTGGTTCCTGCTTCGGCCGTGTTATTGCAGCAAACCTCCTTGACTATTACGCCGGAATGGGAGTGTAGTTCCTAATCTTATCGGCCTAGAAAATCACAGCTTTATATTTTCCGCCAATCTTAGTACACGATATAACTGTAGAAGATTCAAGTTTTAAATAGGACAAATATGGAAACTCGTTGGTCATTTTTGAACCCGATGCTATTGGTCTCATAGGATTCAATGATCTATGCTAAGCTATGCTAAAAGTGATATCGCCAGAACAGAAGAACGGCTGAAAGGATTTCAAAACGGTAAAACTCAACTTATTAACTCAGGGGGAGTTGGAGAATGAGCCTATTTCCATAAAAGTGGAGTGTTCCTTAAAATAAAATGTTAATTTTATCTGATAAAGTAGCGTTCATGATATTACTGGAGAAACCGCTGTTTCTGCTGCTCCAATAGTGCCCCCTGCTGGCAGAGAATGAATTTGCCTTTTTCAATAAGCCCATCTTCAGCAAGATGTTTTTGCTGTTGCTTATTCTTTTTTATGTGTTCTGTAGCAGTTTTCATATTCTTTATCCTGACTAAAGCACTTTTGTTTCAAGCTATAAGAATAATCAGACTTGTTATAGTTTAAAATAAAAGATATTAATGTTCAAAAGGCAAGTCTGAGAGTTTTACGTTTATTTGGCGGTGATTTCACATGTCTTGTTTGTATGAAGGCTGAATAGAAATAAAAGGTGAACATTAATTTGTGGCATTTTTTTGTTTATATTATATAGTTTTATAGGAGAAGGTTTCAAAGACTTAGCCAATTCATTTTTCAGAAGTTTGTAGGTACAGACATCTGTTGTGGGCTTTTTTTACATTGTTCATATCGATATCAGAATTATATTGTATCGTCTGAAAGTAAAAATCAGAAGTAAGATAAATGCCAAAATGAATATATTTTGCTTTAGGAGTGTGTGAATACAAATGTGAAATCGTAGTATTTGTCACCTTTTGTCTTAATTGGCTGTTGATGCTTCTGCCTCATTTCTTTAATAGCTGTATTTGTTCCTGCTAATCAACGCCTGATGTAAATGTGAATGCCGTGTCTGAAGGAGTGATTTTCCCTGATCTCTATGAAAATAAGTTCTATAGTTATGCTAATTGGATTGGAGATGCAGAAAATCTGGGCAAATTCCTGTAACTGCTTACATCTTTTATATCCTAATGACACCCTTCTGTATAAAAAAGGTATAAAACTACAGTGATTGAGTGCTTTAGTCAGTCTTGATGACTGCTGCACCGCAGAGTACCATCTCAATCAAGAATCTGCTGAAGATTCTCAGTTTCCTGATCTTGAATCCTGACCTCTGAATTTCCTTCAGGCATAACTGGATATTGCAGGTATTTTGTTTTCACAACTTTTAACTTCATTAAAATCATATAACACTAATACTTTTTTTCCCCTGATGGATGTACTTCTAGAGTTTGAGTTTCTAATATACTGTTTTATTGTCTTATATTTATTAACTGAGCTGTTCATTGTTAGTAAGAGAAGATGAGTAACAACTGAATATGTAGTTGAAGAAACCAAAATGGTAAAAACTATTTTAAATGAAACTTCTCATATAAAACAACATTACTATTGAAATCAATAAAATCAAACACAGACAACCAGTCCTTTAATGAAACCCACTTTAAGCTAAAATTGTATTTATTGTGTTTATTTTCTGAGGTGAAACTGAGATAAACACATTGCTATACGATTTTAGTTTCAATTAATAGATTAGTTAAATCTCTCCACAAAGACAAATTCGATTTTGATCTACAATATTTGTTCAAATTTGTTATATGTTCTTCCCTACATTGCAATTTTATGACCAACATATTTAATGCTTCAGCGAAAAAGACTTTTATTTAGTTTGAGGATATGACGTCACAAGGCAGCGTCCCGCTCTTGCGTCTGTGGTCCGGCAGAAAAAAAGGTTTGTTGTTTTTGACCATTTAAAGTCGTTTTTATACCATTTAAATTAATCATTACCGAATGAAACGTTAATTTGTTTTATCCAGTGATATAAACCAAGGTTATTTTAAGTGAGATAAGCGCATCCGCATACGAGTAAAAGAAACGGCGCATCTTATTTCATTTCCGATATCGTGAATCAGTTTATCATAAACACGAATTCAGTCACTGGCAAAGTAACTTAGCGATAGAGAAACAGAGCTTTATGAAACTGCAGCAGCTCCTCAATTCAAAGGAGCTTTTGAAGGCTGCATATGTCATTAAGGATGTCTAATTTAAGAAAACTAACCTTAAAAAATGGGCTGTTACTCATGAGGTGTAAAATACAACTAAATCAATGATTTACTGTTATGAATCTTCCGACGAAACCTGCTGCTAAAAATGAGAACTAGCATGTAACGACAACTTTTACAAACCAACTGCAAATGTTTTCATGAAAGTGTAATCTAATTAAATATAACGTACAAATCAGTAAATATCATATATACCTGTTTTTTGTTAATTTGAGTGCTAGTTTGTTTTTATCTCTCTCTGTATTTCTCTGACTGACTCCCTTACCAGTGTGCTGACTACTGAAATAGGGAATGATTGAAACACACCCAGAGATTTAGTTTGTGTTTCTTTTTCTTTCTGCCAAAACACAGAACAACTCTTGGAGAAGTCACTGAAATACAATGGACACTATTAAGATGGCATTAGTTGATGAGGACAGTGAAGACTTCTGGATTCAAGAAACAGTTAAAATCAAACAAGAAGATACTGAGGAACAAACAGGTTGGTTTTCGTTCTCAAGCTGAGCTAAACCATGTGATCCTTGTTAAAATGTCCAGGTCTACAGAAAGAAATGATGTTTATGAAGAATGTTACGAGTGTCCAAATTAAAGTGGTTTATATGACAGGGAGCAGGTCACTTCGTGTGGACAGAAGGCTTTGTGTGTGTATATTGTCCCACAAATAATTGCAATAAACAGGGGTGCACATACTGTAAGTTTTTCAGCCTGGTTCTCATAAAAGAACCTGGAGATTTGATTTGGTACTCTCACTGCATATAGACTGAATCATGAAATATAACAAACTAAATAAAAAATAAATTAATAATAGTGACAACAATATTAGTTTTTATTCTTAAAGGGGTCATTGGATGCCCATTTTCCACAAGTTAATATGATGCTTTAGGGTCCTAATGAAAAGTTTGTAATATACTTTGATTAAAAATTCTCTATGGTAGTGTAAAAAAACACTAATTTTAGCTGGTAAAAAATGCCTCAGCAAAAATATATGTACCTGGCCCTTTAAATGATATGAACCTCTGCTCACCCCGCCCTTCAGTTCTGTGGGGCGTGCCTAGACCTAGACAACAATTGGAGGTATAGTTGAATAGTTTGGGGAAATATGGCACTTGGGGGGCTTTGAAGACACTGTACAACCCCATCCATTTAAAATTTCATTTAAAAGCCGGAGTTGGAACCGAAACAAGATGACACCCGCAAAGAAGTTCGGCAATTACGGCTTATACTGGAGCTGTCTGAATGGTTAGTAAACTTAATGTCACTTTGATTTATCTTTGTATAAGGGTACAGTATGTCAGGGTAGCGTACTGAGACAGATATGAACGCGATGTGTTTACTGAGGTATAGCTGATTAAATGAGAGCAAAATGTGATCGGTTAACATAATTTACCCCGTCCTAATATTGAAATACATAAATGCGAGTGTTATGGTCTTTACTCATGTGCAGTTGCAGGCTTTAAACACTTTTGCAGGTATTGCATTAACGTTACCATTCTTAATGCAGTTATAACTGATCCAAAACTATTTAAAATACAGTTAATACACAGTTTTAAACCATCTAGCGTTACAAAGCTAAGCTTAATGTAGTTTTACTACAACGTACACAGTTTGTAAATAGACAATCACCTTAATGCATTGATCATTATAAACGTGCGATTATGAATTATATTGAGACGGATGTATATAGAGAAGACGACGCAACCATGTTCTCTGAGCAAGTTACACTCTGTCAGTGTTACGCCACAACGACATGCATCTGAGAACGGCATGATAGGAGACGATGCAAATTATTTTACTTAATTAAAAGAAAACTACTGGGTGGATCTTTGTCATTCTAGGGTGGTTGTGTACACACTCTCCTAACACACATTTCAGTTCAAACAGCTTGTAAACTTAAATAAAATAATAAAGTAAAATAAGATAAAATGCAAATATTTACGCACAGTGATTTTTAAATTTGAAAATGAAGACAATTTATAGATAGAGAGAGAAGAGAGTCAGTGAATAAAATGTCATGAAATTTTTTGCATTTTGCTTTGAAAACGGCAGCGGATAGCCTAGATTTATGCTTTCAGTCCGAGTAGAAATCTTATACAGTATTACAGTTTGCTTATCCAAAATGGTAATTGTGCATTAACGGCTGTCAACCATGTCGATACGAAAATGATTGGTCTGAACTTATTTAAAATAGCACTTTTTTAAATTTTGGTCCTGCATGGACACCTAGCAATAAACAATATTATTATTGTTTTAAGACCGATTTATGTAATTGATTACGTATTTACAATATAATAGCATAATATTGCAAGTATTTCAATAAAACATTTTAATTGTTAAAATGTTTAGAAAAACCTGCTATAGTTGGGAATCCATCATTTTTGCTTGCTGTCCTATTATGTGGCGACATCTTGTGGAAAAGTATTTAAAAAAAAATAGTTTTGATTTTAACACATACTACAATAATAACACTTAAAGGAGTAGTTTACTTTCAGAACAAAAATGTACAGATAATATACTCACCCCCTTGTCATCCAAGATGTTCATGTCTTTCTTCAGTCATAAAGAAATTGTTTTTTTTTTTGAGGAAAACATTTCAGGATTTCAGTCCATATAATGGACTTCTATGGTGCCCCTGAGTTTGAACTTCCAAAATTGCAGTTTCAATGCAGCTTCAAAAAGCTCTAAATGATCCCAGCTGAGGAAGAAGGGTCTTATCTAGCGAAACGATCTGTTATTTTCTAAAAACATTTACAACTTATAAACTTTAATCTCAAACACTCGTCTTGCCTAGCTCTTCGTAACTCTGTGTATTCCAGTTCATGACAGTTAGGGTTTGTCAAAAAACCGACCAAGTGTTTACAAAGTGAACATGCAAATAAGATCAAACACCCTTTACAAAAAAAGGTAAAACAGTGATGTAGGATGATTTTGAAGTTGGAGGAGAAAATGAGATGGCAGTTTTTCGACATCGTTTAGAGTCCTTTGAAGCTGCATTTTGGAAATTCAAACTCGTGGGCACTAGGGCTGCACGATATTGGAAAAAAATTACATTGCGATATTTTTTTTCCAAACGATATATATTGCGATATTGAGAGCCATCAATCCAGGCTAAAGTCAATAATTGCATATTAATAATTTCACTAATAAGCAAGCTTCATTACAAGTGACAAAAAACTTAATATTTTATTCCAAAATTTGAATATTTCTGTAAACACAAAAGCAGAACATATTTTTAAATAAAACAGCAGCTTTACACCAACCTGATTGGTTTACAACAATATAACTTAAAATAAATATATTTTTTATAAAACAACTTATAAGCACTTTGGTTCACAATCTTTTAAGTCAACTTTTCTTAGCCAAAGTGCCGAAGTAAAACAGTGTCGGTGTTGGTCATCATAATCATGGCTAGATATATGAAATAAACAAAAAATGAAATAAAACTTTATTATATTTTGTATTACATCTTCTAAACAGATTAGAGAACATATTTCTGTAAACAGAAAAGCTGAACAAATTTAAACAGCAGCTTTACAACACCAACTCCCCTGATTGGTTCATAACATAATTTAAATATATATATTTTTTACAGAACAACTTATAAGCATTTTGGTTCACAATCTTTTGTTTTTAAGTCAAGTTTTCTTAGAAAAAGTGCCAAAGTAAAACAGTGTTGGTCATCATCATAATCATGGCTAAACAAAATGAAATAAAACTTCTGAACTGAGTATTCATGCTTATGTATGTATGCTTTGCTTACTCAAGGTTTTTAGCTAAGAACACAAGTCTATCAACCTTTGCAGGCTTGAGACAGGTTCGTTGGCAAGTGACGATGTTGCCACTGCCACTAGTACTGAAAAGTCTCTCTGACGGCGAGCTTGTCGCAAGAATACACAGATATTTGCGGCCAAGTCTGGCGAGATGAGGAAAGTAGTGGCGGATCCTCTTCGTCGCGCATTTTTAGCAGTGATGTTGGCTGTGAGCGGTGAGCGGCGGCACAGCGAACCAATCACTGTGCAGGCACGCGGAACGCGCATGTCCCCCCAGCAACAAGCCATACAACAAACTCGTGTTTACTGTGCGCCTGTGCGCTACCCTGGTGCTACCGTTCTCTTAATACACCATGGGCTTCTACCCTTCACATCGTATGTTCCGGCGATGTGACTATCGCTCACGCGCACATCGCGATGTCAATGTCAAAACAGAATATCGTTCAGCCCTAGTGGGCACCATAGAAGTCCATTATGTGGAGAGAAATCCTAAAATGTTTTCCTCAAAAAACTGAAGAAAGAAAGACATGAACATCTTGGATGACAAGGGGCTGAGTAAATTATCTGTGCATTTTGGGGGGAAAAATAAATAAATAAATAATAAAAACAACTGAAGTAACATTTTGAAAAATGCAGCTGAGAAGATCCTACTTTCAACTTGGACATTCATTATTACAACTTTACACATTCAATTAGAAAAAAAATAAAGTAATTTAACACAAAAAATTGTTATAGGTGGTAACAGCGTCGTAATTTAAAACTATGAAAACCATTTTTTTTTTTTCAAAAGTGCTTTATACCAGTGTCTTGTAAGCACTGTTTAAAATCACCTCATATACCCCTTCTATTTCCCCAATCCTCTTTATTGATTCATGAATATAGTCAAAAAAAAAAAAAGCTGTGTTTGCATAGATTATGCTTGCTGTCATTTGAAACTTAGTAATAGAAAGTTTTATCTTGAACTCTGTCATGGAAACTAGCATGTATAAACCTTAATTAAACAATATGATATTTGTACCATTGAGCTGGAGTTAATTTGTATTTGTCTTTTTCATTTTAGACATGACGGCACTGAAAGAGGAGAGTCAAGAAATGAACGCAGCAGAAGAGATTACCACAAAGACTGAAAATACTTCCTCAGAAAATGGCACTCAAGAATGTCCTCAGCCTTACATATGTGGACAGTGTGGAAAGAGTTTCAGATGCAAAAAACACATTTATCAGCACATGAGAGTTCACTCTAAAAAGATCATATGTCAAAGTGGAAGATGCAAAATGATTTTCCCAGACTGGAAACAGCTTAAGGAACATGTCAAAACTCACATCAGAAAAAGAAAGCCTTTCATGTGCCTTTACTGCGGAAAGAATTGCACGAATCAAGGACACCTCACTATTCACGTGAGAGTTCACACCAGAGAAAAGCCTTTCGCCTGTGAAGTGTGTGGAAAGAAATTTGCTCAAAAATCATGCGTTACAGTCCACAAGAGAACTCACACTGGAGAGAAACCTTTTGTTTGCTTGCAGTGTGGAAGGGGTTTTTCAGCAAAAGTAACCCTTAGAGACCACGTGAGAGTTCACACTGGAGAGAGGCCTTTCCCGTGCAAACTGTGTGAAAAGAAATATACCACAAAACAAAACCTTAAAATTCACATGAGAACTCACACTGGAGAAAAACCTTACAAATGTCTTTGGTGTGAAGAGAGTTACTTCTATCGAAGAGACCTGAAAGATCATTTGCGAACTCATTCTAGAAAGCGATCCTCAGTGCCACTAGTAGGGATGATCAAGACAGAAAAAAATTAAAATCACGATATATATGTAATGTTTATATACACACACAGAACACAAATTCTGTGCACGTCACACACGACATGCGGTCTAGGGATGTGACGAGATCTCGTGACACCAGATCTCGCGAGAACGTAACAATATCCTCGCAAAAAACATTTTGCAGTGTTTGCATTAGAGCTGCGCAATTAATCGTTAAAAGATTGCCATTTCTATTCAAACACCCATGCGATCTTATTCCTGAATAGTGCTGATCCAGTAAGAGCAACACAAACAGTCTTTTCAACCACATAGTCATCATTATTTCTTTGTTACAGACATTTAAATAACAAGTACTGGAATAAAAGCTTATAATTTGGGTACAAACACTTATTGTCTACAGTAGCGTTCAAAACAAAGGTATCTTAACACTTGTACATATTGTAACGCTTATCCTCTTCCGCCAGGAGGTGGCGACAACTGCACGTTTAAAAAAGTATTGATCGTTGAATATTTTTTTCAGGAGATTCCAATAGTGAAACAAGTCTTTATTAATTGAGACACTGACGCTTTCATTTGGTAAAATTTTGTTTGACTATAGATTAAGCAATGAACATTTTGTCAGAACCACTAGTAAATTACGTAATTTTGTTTAGGATTGAGGATTTCTTTAAAAATAGTTAAAAAATCTTGTCTTATTCTCGTAAACCCGTCTCGTCTCATGACATAAGAGTCTCGTCACAACCCTAATGTGGTCAGATCATTCGTTTCTATTTAGGGTTATTATTGTAATTCAAACTTTTTTTATATTTCTATTGAAAATCGCAATTTCTTGATTTCTAAAAAATAAAATCATGGCAAAACATTCAATTTAAATTTATCCATAAAATTGGCAAAAGTTGCTCAGCCCTAGTCACAAGATGCAGAAAGTTTACACAAGGAACAGAAATCACTTGCATATTTACTGTGGTGGAGGACGTCAAATTTTTTTAAATGTAATTTAAAATCAACATACCCAAAGTAGAATTTATAGACTTTTTGTTGTTGTTGGCAAAAATGTTCCCTCTGTTCAACCAACTCAAAACCACTGGCAGAGCCAGAAGCATGTTCCCAGTGGCAATGAACCCCAAGTGCCACCCCCATATTTTATTCCCTGCTGGTAGCTTTGTTAAATGAATCATATGTCTTGTAATTTTCATTTAAAAAAATAAAGTGGATAAATAGAAATACTGTGTCCATCTTACTATAGAAATTGTGGTTCTTGTGTTAACTTTATGAAGGAAGAAATGGAAAGGTTCCTGTAGTACAAGTTAGCTGTTCGGCTAGTTGCGGATATTTGGCGGGACATATGCTTAAAACCCCTCTGTTTTCTAAATAATCTTTGGCAAATTATGTAAACTATGTTACAAAACATACTATTATACTAAATTAGATAATTACATTTTATTCCACATTCATTTTCCTGTATATAATTATATTTTTATGAAAAAATGGTTATGCCAATTGACGCAAACCAGTTATACCACCTGACCATTTTGCTTCTACAGCCAAAGACCATTGTTTTTTTTTTGTTTTGTTTTTTTTTAAGAAATTGACACTGACTTTTTTATTCAATGCTAAAAAGAAATCTGGCAACACGAAATTATCATAGTGATAAACAGTGAACTCATGTCTCATATTGTAATTGTAATTTTCGTATTGTATTGTGCCATGTTTAGGGGAAATTGGGGCTCTGTTAAGCCATCGTAGGTGACTATCTTCTTTCAAATTAATACAATTTGGAGTGACATTAAAAGTGAATGAGTGATATTCAGTAGTCCAATAAACTGCATCCGTCCATCACAAAGTGATCCAGATGGCTCCAGGGGGTTAATAAATGCCTCCTGAAGCGAAACAATGCACTTTTGTAAGAAAAAGATCCATATTTAAAACTTTATAAACCGTAATCTCTAGCTTCTGCTATCTATTGTACTGGAGTTTACGAGAGAGTGGCGTTCCAGCGGATGATCTAGAACATCGTAAGCATTGGTGAGAACATGCTGGTTTTGCGAGAACCAAGTTTTGTTTACAGCAAAGTAAATCCAATCTCCTCTTGGCTTATATTGAAATCCTTTATCATTTTTCTTTACAAATCCTCGTTTTATACTTATAATTTGTGACTGGTGCTTTGTTTTGCTCTCTCCTCTACCATTCCGTGTTCATCACTTCTGACCGGAGCTTACGGTACATCCGACATCATCCACTAAAACGCCATTCTCTCATGAACACAAGTACTACAGTTGGCAGAAGCTAGAGATTTTGGTTTATGAAGCTTACAAAAGCGCATTGATTCGCTTCAGGAGGCCTTTATTAACCCCTCGGAGCCATCTGGAGCACTTTTTTATGATGGATGGACGCAGTTTATTGGACTATTGAATATCACCTATTCACTGCCTTTATAATGCTTGGAAGAGCCAGGACATTTTTTTTTAATATAACGCTGATTGTATTCGTCTGAAAGAAGAAAGTCATATGCACCTTGAATGGCTTGAAGGAGAGTAATTCTTGGGTGAACTATCCCTTTAAAATTTTAAGTGAGTGGGATAGTAATATGCATTAAAGTAAAACATTTCAAAAACACAAATGTTGTGCAACAGAATTATTTTATCCTAGATTTACAGAGCTTTAATAATAAAGTTGTGGATAAAGAACCACTTTCTCAAAAAATACAGCATTAAACACTTAAAAATAGTTTCAAGTCCTTCTTTTTTCTTGTTGAATACCTTTTTATTGAAATGAAATCGGTGAATTTGTGTGCATTAGTGTTTGAATGTTGTTATTATGGTGGTTGGCATTGTGTCTGTCTGTGTTTGTGTAAAAATAAAAATGTTTGCCTACAAATAGTGATTTTTTTTAGAATGTGTAAAGGAATAAATTTAGGATCCCCATGTATTTGTTAGGTGCCTTTAAGTTTTTTTTTTTTGGTTTTGTTATCGATGTGACTGTTTATAAATAACGTTTTGTTTTGCCATAGGTCATTTGATTTGCTAGTCGTTCTCTTTCATGATTAAGTCAAAATATTGTAAAACTGGCTGCTCCCTGTGTGTTTGTTTTTTGATGTGATTTGTTTATTTTGTGCTGGCTAGTGGAATCGTTTTTCTTTCTTTTTTTTTTATTTATTGTTTTCTTCTTTGTACCCTTAGTCAGGCAGCAGGGGTGGCTGTCTATACTTTGTGGTGGGAAACCGAAAGTATAATTTAACAGAGCCCTTACAGTTTTCTATGGGGTTTGATTGCTGTGCGTTTTTTTTTTTTTTTTTTTGAGTGTGAACAGTCACCTAATCCTTTATTAGAGGGGTTTAATGGGATGCGTTTGCTGTATAGGTAGCTCAGTGTTGTTGTTTTTCTGGGTGAACACATTGTGAAAATGCTACCCCTGATTTAACCACAACGGTGTCTTGAGTAACTCTGTTTTGTTTAATAAAGTTTCAGATTTTTTTCTATGATTTTCTTTTGTGATCAGATTATTTTGGGGGGTAGTTGCCCCGTTATTTTTTTTTGCTTTTTGTGGTCCGTTGGGCTACCACACATAACTGACTGAATTTACATGAGATACTCAACATGATAAACATTTGGACTACTGTGCGCGCTGTCTGAAAACTGAAAAAGTGGAGCGTGTGCAGGAGAGAAAGCACGTCTGTTGTGCGTTTATTAATAAAGAATTGTGACTCCCAGGGAAAACGGGACGTGGTGACCCTATTCTTTAACCTCCAGGTGCTAAGACCATTGTTTCAGATTGCTAGTTCACCTTTTGGTAGCCTATCTGTCCTTCTGCTGCCATACTGAGATTAGATATGCAAACGCCTCTTATCCGATAGCAATCTAATAACAGGGATGCACATTTTGAAAGACGACAGTCTATACAGCAGATAGGATGTATTTTGAATGTCTGGTAGTCCTCCTATAACGTTCTAGTCCCATTTTGTCTTGCTAGGCAAGGCAAGGCAAGGCAAGTTTATTTATATAGCACATTTCATACACAATGGTAATTCAAAGTGCTGTACATAAAAAGGAATTAAAATCACAATAGCATAAAAATTTAAAATAATAATCACAACAATAAAAACAAAATTAAGAACATTTAAGATGATTTAAAAAAAGAAAAAAAAAAAAAAATGATTTCAAATTAATTAATACAGTAAAATGATTATACATAAAATAGTGCAAACTGTTCGGACGTAGCACAGTGCTCATTCAATAAATGCACAACTGAACAGGTGAGTTTTGAGTCTGCATTTAAATGTGGCTAATGTATTAGCACATCTGATCTCTTCTGGAAGCTGGTTCCAACTGCGGGCGGCATAATAGCTAAAAGCGGATTCCCCTTGTTTTGTGTGAACCCTTGATATTACTAACTGACTCGATCCTAGTGATCTGAGTTGTCTGTTAGGTTTATATTCAGTGAGCATATCTGCAATGTATGTAGGTCCTAGGCCATTGAGTGCTTTATAAACAAGTAAAAGTACTTTAAAATCTATCCTAAACATAACTGGAAGCCAGTGTAAGGACCTGAGGACTGGTGTAATATGCTCTGATTTTTTGGTTCTAGTCAGAATCCTGGCAGCAGCGTTCTGTATGAGCTGCAGCTGTCTAATGGTCTTCTTGGGAAGGCCAGTGAGGAGACCATTACAATAGTCCACCCTGCTGGTGATAAAGGCATGAACAAGTTTCTCCAAATCTTGACGGGAAACAAAACATCTAATTCTTGCAATGTTTTTAAGATGATAGTATGCTGATTTAGTTACTGCTTTAACATGACTACTGAAACTGAGGTCTGACTCCAGAATCACACCCAGATTCTTGACTTGATTTTTTGTTTTTTGACCCCTAGTGTCAAGGTACGCATTTACCTTATGAACTTCATCTTTGTTTCCAAATGCAATGACTTCTGTTTTCTCCTTGTTTAACTGTAAAAAGTTTTGGCACATCCAACTGTTAATTTCATCAATGCATTGGCAGAGAGAGTCAATGGGGCTGTAGTCATTTGGCGATAAGGCTAGGTAGATCTGGGTATCATCTGCATAGCTGTGATATGCAATTTTGTTCTTTCTCATTATTTGACTTAGTGGGAGCATATACAGGCTAAACAACAGCGGCCCTAGAATTGAGCCTTGTGGGACTCCGCATGTCATGGACGTCCACTTAGACTTATGTTCTCCTATACTCACATAATAGCCTCTCCCTTCTAAGTATGACCTGAACCATTTGAGAACCATCCCAGAAAGCCCGACCCAGTTTTCCAGTCTATCTAGAAGAATGTTATGATCGACAGTGTCGAACGCAGCACTGAGATCTAGTAGTACCAGCACTGATATTTTGCCAGAATCTGAATTTAGGCGAATATCATTTATTATCTTTATGAGCGCTGTCTCTGTGCTATGATGTTGTCTGAAGCCAGATTGGAAATGGTCCAGGTATCCATTTGAGTTTATGTAGTGATTCAGCTGATTAAAAACAACCTTTTCAATAATCTTACCTATAAAAGGAAGATTTGATATTGGTCTATAGTTGCTCAATATGGTGTTATCAAGATTTTTCTTTTTCAGAAGGGGCTTAACAGCTGCAGTTTTCAGGGAGTTTGGAAAAGTCCCAGAAAGAAGTGAGGTGTTCACCACTTTTAAAAGATCTGCTTCTAAACAACTAAGCACACTTTTGAAAAAAGATGTGGGAAGTGTGTCGAGGTGGCAGGTTGACGATTTGAGGTGCTTTACTGTTTCTTCCAAAATGTTGCTATCGATTTCTTCAAAAGTAGACATAATGACTTCTTTTTGAAATTGCGGTCGAATCTGTCTGACCTCTGCATAACTTGAGGGTGTGCTAATTGTCTTTCTGATATTATTGATCTTCTCAGAAAAGAAGGAAGCAAACTCATCGCACTTTCTGTCGGAGAGCAGTTCACTAGGGATCTGACTAGGGGGGTTTGTTAGTCTCTCAACGGTAGCAAAAAGAGTGCGAGTGTTGTTTAAGTTGCTGTTTATAAGGTTTGAGAAGAATGTTTGTCTAGCTTTACCTAGTTCAACATTGAAAGCATGAAGGCTGTCTTTATAGATGCTATAGTGAATTTCAAGTTTTGTCTTCCGCCACATCCGCTCAGCTTTTCTGCATTGTCTTTTTATTATCTGTACTGCTGTTGATTTTCTCCACGGTGATTTCTGTCCAATTATCTTTCTGTTTTTTATAGGTGCAATGTCATCAATGACATTCTTAACTTTTGAGTTAAAGGAGTCCAGGAGAAAATCAACAGAGTCTGCAGAAATGCTTGGCATTGAAGATATAGCCTTCATAAATAGCACACTAGTGTTATCGTTAATGCATCTCTTCCTGACAGAGACTGATCTAGATTTAGTGGTAGCAGAGATCAATATATCAAAGAAAATACAGAAGTGATCAGATAGTGCTACATCCTTGATAACAGTGGATGAAATATTTAGACCCTTACTTATGAGTAAATCAAGAGTGTGTCCACGATTGTGTGTAGGCCCATGCACATGCTGAATCAGGTCAAACGTGTTCAAAACTGTTATAATTTCTTTTGTAGTTTTGCTTTCTGCATTGTCTATGTGAACATTAAAATCCCCTGCAATAGCAAAACAGTCAAACTCTGAACAAATCATTGATAGCAGTTCTGTGAACTCCTCAACAAAGGCTGGAGAGTATTTTGGGGGCCTGTAAATAATGATAAACAGAATGCGAGCACCTTTCAGCAGAATCCCTAGATATTCAAAAGACAAGTACTGACCAAATGACACTTGTTTGCATTCATAGACATCTTTAAATAGAGCAGCAACACCACCACCTCTTTTAACAGCTCTGCAGACATTCATGTAAGTGAAATTAGAAGGAATTGCTTCATTTAGGATTGTCGCACTGGAATTGTCTTCTAACCATGTTTCATTTAAAAACATAAAATCCAGGTTGTTTGTGGTTATAAAATCATTGATCAGAAGTGATTTATTTTTTAGTGAGCGAACATTTAAAAATGCTAGCTTGATGGCATCACTTTTTGTCTCTAGAGCAATCTTAGTTTGATGCCTAATAAGCCTCAGATTAGATGTGTGAACTGTACGATTTGAGAGGGCCTTAGACTTTCTATCACATATTAAAACAGAAATAGGGAGAGCTACAGGCACACTGGGTTCCCGCTTGTTTTGTAAACATTCCTGATTGTTTCTGCTACCGTAGCGGGGACCCGACACATATCACTGAGAGCTGTTATCAGTTGTTTTTGGTTCACTCACAGCAGATGCAGGAGGGTTTGGGCCCTGGCGTTGTGGCAGCGGCCGGAGAGCTCTCACAGGAGGAGGAGGGTGAGCTGGGCCCACAGGCTTTGGTGGTTGTGGCGCCTGCCGTTTTTTAGTTGATAACTGGGGGCTTGCAGCAAAAGAGTGGGAGAGTCTGGTTCCAGCATATACCAGTTCCTCCATTTTCTGTGAGAAGCTTAGAAGTGGAGATGCTGGAGAGAGGGATAATGTGTCTGGTGAATGGAGCTCTGGCTCTGGAGTTTCCGGTGGCTGGAAAATGTTGTTGTCCTGGCTTCTCTGACTGTTTACCAGAAAGTCGTCCTTCGGTGTTGAGTCTGTCTGTGATAAGCTCTGTGCGCAGGGCTCAGCCAGGAAAGTGTCCATAAGCAGTGCTTGTTGTGGCTGCGTGGCGTTGTCAGTGTCCTTGTTGGTTGTGTTGGCCACGTGATGACTCTGAAGCTGATAAGATGTCCTGTCCTCACTTTGTCCAAGTGTGTGTGTGCCATTCATGTTGGGTAGACTCACACATTCTACTGAAGGATGCCGGAGTGAAAAATAGATATTGTCCTTAAGCACTCTCGCACCAAGTTTGTTTGGGTGAAGGCCGTCCAGTTTGAACAGTTGTCTATGGCCCCAGAAAAGATTGAAGTTGTCAATGAAGTTGACTCCTTTTAGACTGCAGGTTCTTTGTAGCCAGGTATTCAGTCCGAGCAACCGTGAAAACATGTTAGTTCCCCTTGCTGGGAGTGGTCCACTGATGAACGACTGAATTTCAAGTCTTTGAAGTGTTTCAATGAGTTCACCGAAATCCTTCTTTAGGAGTTCTGACTGCTCTTTCCGAATATCGTTCTTTCCCACATGGATGATGATTCGATTTGCAGTCTTGTGCTTCATTAGAATGTTCGGAAGTTCTTTGTTCACATCAGAGACGGTTGCTTGAGGACAGCAGCATGTAGTTGTAGTTCTGCTACTGATATTTCTGATAATGGAGTCCCCCACTATCAGAGTCCTGGGCTCGGGTGCGCTCTGAGCTGAGTGCCGCTGTCTGCTCGACCTTGCGCGCCTGTTTATAGCAATGTTAGCAGTTGGCTGACATGATATATGTTCAGTCACATTTGGGGATTCCTCACCCACATTCATTAATGCATCAAATCTGTTTTCTAGCTGTATAGGGGGTGGTAAAACAACAGTTTTTGCAAGCCTTGTCGTGGCCATATCTGGGGTAGAGGATGATACCGCAGCAATACGAGATACCCTTGACAGTCTGATGTCTCGAGTGCCTTTGGGTCTCGCTCCCTGTTTTTGCCATCGATTTGTGTGTCGATCAGTTTTGGCTTGTTCCTCTACATTTCTAAACTGTCGATATTGACTAGATTCACAGGACTCACCGGCTGTATGCTGAGGGGGTCCGTGATGATGATCTTCTGTGTGTTCCGCCTGTTTTGGAAGTCCAGCAAGTAACTTTGTTTCTAAAATCACAATCCTTTGTAGAAGTCTGTGGCAGTTTGTGCAGCAAGTAGATTCCAGAAGAGGCATTTTCTTTCTTGTCTGTTGAAAGTAGGCAGCTGTGTTTTCCCGTCTCCGGAATGTAAACTGCTGGCAGTGGGAGGCAAAAAGTCTCCTTTTTTCGTGATATTTGTATCAAAAATGTGTTGTATGAGCACTGTGCTCATCTGCTGAAGTTAAATATTTGAAAAATCGGAGAAAAGTTCAAAAGCAGGGAGCAAAGCGCGGAGCAGTAAGCAAAAGCGTCCGAACAGCGTCCGAACAGTAGCAAAGCCGGAAGCATGCTTAGCATGCTAAAGGAACACTCCACTTTTTTTGGAAATGGGCTCATTCTCCAACTCCCCCCCGAGTTAGTAAGTTGAGTTTTACCATTTTGAAATCCATTCAGCCGTTCTCCTGTTCTGGCAATATCACTTTTAGCATAGCTTAGCATAGATCATTGAATTCTATTAGACCAATAGCATCGCGTTCAAAAATGACCAACGAGTTTCGATGTTTTTCCTATTTAAAACTTGACTCTACTGTAGTTATATCGTGCACTAATACCGGCAGAAAATGTAAAGATGCGATTTTCTAAGCCATAAGAAAAGGGGGTTGGAGAATTAGCCTATTTCCAAAAAAAGCGGAGTGTTCCTTTAAAAAAAAGAAAGGCCTAAATTTAATCATACTTTTTATCATCTGATATTAGTTGTACCTCATCAACGTCTCGTCTTAGTCACAGAAAAAATGTTTAACAAATGCATTGCAAAAAAATTACCAAATATAAATGACCAAAAACAACAAATGCATTGCAATGCAAAAATTAACACTGCATTGGATGTGTCCTAAAGAAATTTTACAGTTGTATTCATTATTGAAATTGCAATTCTGAGATGGTAGTTAGTTTAGTATAGGATATGAAAAAGTATAGGAAAAGTAGTAGTATAGGAAAATAGTATAGGAAAAAATGTTGCTGCTTCAGATCTTTTTTTTCCAGGTTGGTTTTGATGTCTGTTGATTTGTACCATTAAGCTGGTGTTAATTTGTATTTGTCTTTTTCAATTTAGACATGACGGCGCTGAAAGAGGAGAGTCAAGAAATGAATGCAGCAGAAGAGATTACCACAAAGACTGAAAATACTTCCTCAGAAAACGGCGCTCAAGAACGTCTTCAGCCGTACATATGTGGACAGTGCGGAAAGAGTTTCAGATGTAAAAAACACATTTATCAGCACATGAGAGTTCACTGTAAAAAGATCATATGTCGAAGTGGAAAATGCAAAATGGTTTTCCCAGACTGGAAACGGCTTAAGGAACACGTCAAAACTCACATCGGAGAAAGAAAGCCTTTCATGTGCCTTTACTGCGGAAAGAATTGCTTAAAACAAATACACCTCACGGCTCACTTGAGAATTCACACCAAAGAAAAGCCTTTCACCTGTGAAGTGTGTGGAAAGAAATTTGCTCAAAAATCGAACATCAAAGTCCACATGAGAACTCACACTGGAGAGAAGCCTTTCGTTTGCTTGCAGTGTGGAAAGAGTTTTTCACAAAATGCAACCCTTAAAGACCACATGAGAGTTCACACTGGAGAGAAGCCTTTCACCTGCAAACTGTGTGGAAAGAGTTTCGTTAAAAAACAAAACGTTACAGTCCACATGAGTCTTCACACTGGAGAAAGACCTCACAAATGTCTTTGGTGTGAAGAGAGTTACATCTATCGAAAAGACCTGAAAGATCATTTGCGAACTCATTCTAGAAAGCAAACCTCAGTGTAATAAGAGAGTCACAAGTTGTTGTTTTTTTTTAGAATTTTTAACTAGTAAACTCAAAAAAAGGAAATACAACATGATCCAAGTAACTTTTTCTTTATTAACCCTCTAGTTAAAGAAAATTTGATCCCACTTTACATTAGGTGGCCTTAACTACTATGCACTTACATTTGAATTAATCATTTGGTACAATGTACTAATTGTGTACATACATGTTTTTCCATGGTACTTATATTAAAACTAAATGTAATTACATTTGTAATCAATTACCACTGTTGACCCATCCTTTACACCCTAACCCACCCTTAAACCTACCCATACCACCAAACCTGACCTTGACCTTACCCATAATCCCACCTTAATAGAAGCAAAAGTGTTTTGCAATGCAATATGACCACATTAAGTACATTGTACTGATTTTTTGATGTAAGTACATAATAGTTAAGGTCACCTATTATAAAGTGTGACCGGAAATTTTATTTCAAGCGCACCACGCATGAAGTTGACAACATGATGTAAGTGTTAAAAAAGTCACTTGTTAAATACAACAACAACACCTTGTACGAACTTGTGTTATACAAGGAAAATGCTGTAAAAATCTCAATGGTCAAGCTGTTTTAAATTCAAAATGACTGAAGATATAACAACAGTCGACTAGTATAAACTATAAATGTTCTGTCAAAACAACAAACAGCAGCTTTTAGCCTGTCATCATGATGCAAACAAGAAACTTTTTGTTGTTGTTGTTAAACACGTTTCTGTTGTTACTGGGAATGAAATCCCTTATTTTCACCTTTACAATAATACAAACATTGTGTAGCGTGAAAACCAACCAACCAGAATCACAACTCATAGTGCCACGATCATTGACAACATATACAAATATACATGGTGATATTATTAACGGTATTTTCATGACAGATGTGAGTGATCATCTCCCTGTATTTACAATTTACGGCAACTTCTGTATTAACACTATGCAAGATAGCTCTTTTGTCATCATAAGGGATAAGTCTAGTAAAGCAGTTGAGGATTTTAGAGAAGATCTTAAGAGACAAAACTGGGATCAAGTATACACGAATGACTTAAATAATGCCTATAATGTTTGACACTTTAGACCATGAAATATTATTGAGTAAACTATATAAATATGGTATAAGATGCATAGCTCATCAGTGGGTCAAAAGCTATTTAAAAGAAAGAGAGCAGTTTGTTGAAATCAATAACACAAAATCAAAAAATTGTCAAATTACTTGTGGTGTACCCCAGGGATCGGTACTAGGTCCAGTACTTTTTCTTCTTAATGTGAATGATATTGTAAAAGTTTCTAATTTACTAAAATGTATTTTGTTTGCGGACGATACTACTTTGTTTTATGCTGGCAAAAATATAAACGACGTATTACAAGTTGTAGAGTATGAGTTTGGGAAAATTATGAGATTGTGTAACGCAGATAGATTGTCTTTAAATATTAGTCAGACAAAATTTATGATTTTTAGTTGTACAAATAAGGATTTTGATGTAGCATTGTCAGTACAAGGAGTACAGATTGAAAGGACCCATGAATTTAAATTTTTGGGTGTTTTGCTTGATGAACAGTTAACATGGAAATTCCATATCGACCATGTCAAATCTAAGGTATCCCAAATTATAGCCGTGCTGCATAAGGTAAAAGAATCTGTTAATAAATGTGCCTTGTTTTTGTTATATAATTCATTGATTGTTCCACATATGACCTATTGCATTGAAGCGTGGGGAAGTGCTAATAAGACTTATATAGAACCGGTTTTTAAATTACAAAAACGCGCCATTCGTGTTGTAAACGGAAGTGGATATAGGGCCCACACAAATCCAATATTTATACAATTAAAAACCTTAAAATTCAATGATTTATTAGAATATAGCCTTCTAAAAATAATGTATGAAGCTCACCAGAAAACATTACCTGATATATTGCAAAATAGATTCATCAAGAGAGTTAGTAGCTATAATTTAAGAGGAACTGAAGTCTTTCGGAAACCCAAGTTCAGAACAAAATTAAAGGAAAGATGTGTTTCAATGCAAGGTGTCAGTCGTTTTTTGTTTTCAAGAAGTGTGTAAAAGCATGCTTCTAATTAGCAGGAAAATTAGATATTTGATTTATGACATTGTATATGTGCTGCAAAGTTGACATGTGTTTGAGCGCACCTCATTAGAATTGTAATTTTATGTTGATAAGGGGCAGGTATTATAAGTTTATCTTCTTTCTGCTCCCTTTCATTTCTTTTTCAAAAGACTGAAATAAAAAATAAATGTATAAATTTAATTCGAATCGTGCCAGCAGCCTTTCACATCCTGCATAAAAGATACAACTTAACATGAGCATCAGTCAAACTGGCAAAAATCTTACCTCTGAAAGACCAACTCACAACCACTGGCATAGCCAGAAGCATGTTTACTGTGGCAGTAAACCCCAAGTGCCACCCCATGTTTTATTCCCTACTAGTATATGCTTTGTAAAAAAAAAAAGTATCATATGTCTTGTAATTTCTGTTGAAAAAATAAAGGTGATGAATAGAAATGTCTTAGTGTTCAGGGCTTTCCAGGGCATTCTGTTAATGATTATAAAGGGGGTTTGCAAATGTAATACAACAGTTTAATAAACAAGAACTTAATATTAAGTGACTTTTATTGTTTGACATAGTGTTGTGAATGTGTTTAAAAATTAAAATCTACAAGTTTATAGATTCGCCACGCCAATAATTGTGGAAATGCATTGTCATATGTAAAAACTAGAAACCAGTGTGTAAACGGGACTTTTATTTTGCTCTGGCGATGTGAGGTCATAAATCTGCGCCCCTGCTAGCCCTGCATTTGTTGTGATTCGGCTGAAGAAAGGTTTGTCCTTTTTACGTTTTTTAATTACTACAACTGTTCTGTCAATTTACACGTTTTCACAAGCTACAAAAAATAAATGAATCAATCTTAAATATAACGTTGTAATACTTTATGTAACGTTATTTTTGTGAGTAAAGCATATCTTCATATTAACAGAAAAGTGCGTCTTACTTCGCACTGTTTTCATTTTTGAATCAGTACATCGTTCAAATACGGCAAAGAAGTGAGAGAAATGGAGAATCCGAATCATATGAACCAAATCATTCGTAAAACGATTCAGTGATTCGAAGCAGTTGAATCATAGCTCGAAGACAACGCTAAAAATGCAAAGAGAGCAACAAACACAAACGTGTGTACGATAACTTTTACAAACTGCAGATATTTTCATGAAAGTGTAATCTATTAAATATTGTGTGCAAATAATTTTATGCCAAATATAATTAATAAAAACCTAATATAAACTTTGTATATGTATTTTAGTCCGGTCATTTAACTCCATTAACTCTCACTCTGACTTCCTTACCAGTGCGCTGACTAACCTTACTATACTAGTGAGCTAACTGAACGCACCCAGAGATTTTTTTAATAAATATTTTCTAATTATTTACTTTTATTCTCGTCTTAAACAGGACAAAGTGTTCAAACACATAGAAAAACTCCTGGTGAATTAACTGAGATCCACGTGACACGCTATTATAAAGATGGCGTTTATTAAAGAGGAGAGTGAAGACATGAAGATTGAAGAAACATTCAGAGTCAAACATGAAGATACTGAGGAACAAACAGGTGGGTTTTTATTCTCAAAGCTGAACTTATTCATTAGATCCTTAAAATGTCCAGCCCTACAGAAATGGATGATATTAATGAAGAATGTCATATGAGTGTCGTAATTAAAGTGGTTGTTGAAAAGACATAGAGATCATTGCATTGCATGCGTAGAAGTTGTAACAATAACACAGAACACACACACTGGAGTGAATACATCCTGAACAACAACAACAAAAAAGTTCAATAACATTAAAGCCATTATTATTCATTTCTATCACTTAATTATGCAACATAATCTGTTGTGCCTATTTCAAGAAGACGAGGCATAAATCATTTGAATATTTATTTCTTGTAAGTAAATTTGGGCTGTGCAATTAATCAAAATACGCTTTTGATTTCAACTTTAAACGTTTATGAAAATACAATAATTTGGATAAAACGATTATTGTGCCCCATCCCCGTCCCCTTCCAGCAGTGCGATTTTACTCTTCCATAAAAGACCCAACTTAACATGCAAAACAGTAAAATCACTGAAAATTACACAGTAAACAACTCCTAAAGTAACAATGGGTAATATTACTTCTGCCATCCGTAATGTTAATCGAACAACAAAAGAAAGTGTAAATCACTCACTGCTCTTAATTCAAGAATTTTTGTAGCTGTAAGAAGACACAAAGCAAGCTTTATTCTTGAATTAATCAGACATTTAAAATCGGTTAAATGAATGATTTAATGAATCCCTAAGTCCATCACAATACCTCTAATTTCCATTAAACAATCTGCATAAATGCATCTAAATGACAGTTTCTGTTTCTCTTCTATAGTGGATTTTGTTGACACTCATTTTGTTGGATTTGTAAAAGCATCAAAAGCGCATTTTAACTGAATTTTTTTGGTAAAATTTAAGAATTTCAAATTAAAGATGAGACATGACACAAAAAAATCCCTCACACGGCGTCCTCTAAAGGGTGCTATGAGAAATGGCTCCAGCATGACCGGTGTCTAAAGCATGACTAAAAAAACATGACAATGAGCTTGGCAGGCGGCAGCCTATGACACAAATAAAAGAGCGACTGTGGGTATAAAAGAGCACCTGAGAAATACATCATCATCTTCTTTGTATTCAAACCCTTGTGAACGGAAGTTCATGCGTCATGTGCCCATTATTTTTTCGCATTTCTGCAACTACTAGAGCAGAGGTAAAGCTTGTCTTTACTCAAGATTTCAGTCAGCGTTTGCATGAGCAGGTTAGCCTCTCGAGGAGGTTGAACTAGCTTAATGCAACGTATTTGTGAAAGTTTCTGTTCTCACCTGATTCTTGAGTGAATTTAGTGTTTGAACAGAGTGTGTTTGGCTGTCAGGGGAGCTAAATGTATGCTGCGAGATGTGTTGAGATCAGTGTTGCCAGGTTATCGCAACAAAACTAGCCCAATGGCCAATCAAACTAGCCCAATAATACCAAAACTCAAAATATGCCACTCCCATACATATGTATTTTACATCACTGTATGCATTATACACCGTTTCTCTTTTGAAAATCTCTGTATATTAGATAAACAGTCTTTGGTGCTTTGGTGTCATCCCCAGTCACACGCTGTATCCACTCCTTAATGCCGTCTTCACATTCCCACTCTTTACTGTGTTTCTTTCCATATTTTGACAATTTACCAGGTTTATGAGGCATGGTGTCTCTCAGGTGACTGCCATGTGCCGTCCACTTAAAACCGTAATGGAGGCAGGCGGGCAAATGCAGAACAACTCTGGCGGAAGTGAACCCAAGACTTGTGAAATGTATTTTAAATAAAAAATATTTTAAAAATCGAAAATAAATATGCAAGATATTCCTAATTAATGTGTAATAGATGGACATTTTTCTGTAGATTACATACTTTTATTAGTTATTATTTAGCAACAATCTTGCCAATCTGTTATAATGGAAACGAAAACAGCCGTGTGCGCACACACACAGGCAGTCTGTCCTCTAGTGCCCCTGCACCTCCCAAAAGTGTGCTTACTCCGTTTCATCATCCTTGCACAGTTTTTATCATTGGTAGAATATAAATTTGTCAGGGTATTTCAGCTAAATATAACTGATGCAATATGTCAAACCTTTAACCTGTGGGATAAAAAAACATCCCAAGGCAAGTGGTTAAAAGTATCATGATACCGCGGGAAATACGCGGATTTGGCAAGACTGGTTGAGAAATGTCTTGTATGTTTGATTCTCTTGGAAAGGGATGAGAACTGAGCAGCCGAGGCAGTTAGGCAAGAAAGATCATGGGGATTGTAGACGGATCATAGAAGGAATCTGACGAAGAGTGCTTTCTCTTTCACAATTCCTTGTAGTTTCTATTTGTTATTCAGAATGAGTAACTGTGTAATTGTTTGTGTCATAGACTAAAACCTGCCAATGTCAAGTTTATCAATTTTTCATTCATGCTGGAGGGATTCCTCATAGCACCCTCTAGAGGATGCAGCGCAAGTTCCCTATTGTGAGGGAGCAATGTTATCCTTTAGAAAGCAAAAAATAAATTAAAAAATCCTGCTTTTAAAGGTCAACTGTCCTAGAGTGTTTAGCTC
The DNA here is from genome assembly GCF_049309525.1 of Garra rufa. Classification (NCBI taxonomy): domain Eukaryota; kingdom Metazoa; phylum Chordata; class Actinopteri; order Cypriniformes; family Cyprinidae; genus Garra; species Garra rufa. Next base: position 31,954,716 of record NC_133364.1, on the reverse strand, counting down.
TAACTCAGATTAAAGCTAATCAATGTCTTTGGAACACTTAAGAAACTTCCAGCAGATTTATTGGGTCAAGTTGGAGCTAAACTCTGTAGGACACCATCCCACCCAGAGCAAGTTTGGACACCCTGGTATACGATCTAGCATGCATGCTTTACATATCTACTTTTTTTTGTGATTGCTTTGTGCCATTAAACTAGGATTAACTTTTATTTTTGATTTAAACAGGAACTAGGGGTTATTTCACTTGTGTTCAGTGTGGAAAGAGTTTCAAAAAACAAGGAAACCTTGACAGGCACGTGGAAATTCACAACAGAGAGAAGCCTAACAGATCGCCTCAGTGTGGAAAGACTTTAACTCAAAATGGAAACGGAGATGTCCAGAGACAAATTCACACTGTGAAAAGCCTTTTTACCTGCCAACAGTGCGGAAAGACTTTCACTCATAAAAGAAGCCATGCCAGGCACGTGAAAGCTCACACTGGAGAGAAGCCTTACACATGCCCTCAGTGTGGAAAATGTTTTGGTAATCCTGGATATCTTAAAGTCCACATGAATATTCACACTGGAGAGAAGTCTTTCACCTGCAAACAGTGTTTAAAGAGTTTCAATCAACAAGTAAATTTTGAAGCTCACATGAGAAAACACACTGGAAAGAAGCCCTTCACATGCAATGAGTGTGGAAAGAGTTTCAGTCTTTCTGGAAACCTTAAAGTCCACATGAATATTCACACTGGAGAGAGGCCTTTCACCTGCAAACAGTGTGGAAAGAGTTTCAGTCAACATGTAAATCTTGAAGCTCACATGAGAGTTCACACTGGAGAGAAGCCTTTCACCTGCAAACAGTGTGGAAAGAGTTTCAGTCAACATGTAAATCTTGAAGCTCACATGAGAGTTCACACTGGAGAGAAGCCTTTCACCTGCAAACAGTGTGGAAAGAGTTTCAGTCAACGTGTAAATCTTAAAGCTCACATTAGAGTTCACACTAGAGAGCGGCCTTTCACCTGCAAACAGTGTGGAAAAAGTTTCAGACAACATGTAAATCTTGAAGCTCACATGAGAGTTCACACTGGAGAGAAGCCTTTCACCTGCAAACAGTGTGGAAAGAGTTTCAGTCAACGTGTAAATCTTAAAGCTCACATGAGAGTTCACACTGGAGAGCGGCCTTTCACCTGCAAACAGTGTGGAAAGAGTTTCAGTCAACGTGTAAATCTTGAAGTTCACATGAGAGTTCACACTGGAGAGAGGCCTTTCACCTGCAAACAGTGTGGAAAGAGTTTCAAACATCATGTAAATCTTGAAATTCACATGAGAGTTCACACTGGACAGAAGCCTTTCATATGCTATCAGTGTGGAAAGAGTTTCAGACATCCTGCAAACCTTAAAGTTCACATGAACATTCACACCGGAGAGAAGTCTTTCACCTGCACACATTGTGGAAAAAGTTTCAACAAAAAAGGAAACCTTACTTACCACATTAGAGTCCACAGTGGAAAGAAGCCCTTCATCTGCCATCTGTGTGGAAAGTTTTTCAAGCGAAAACGAAACCTTCAGGTTCACATGAGAATTCACACTGGAGAAAAGACTCACATGTGCCCTCAGTGTGGAAAGAGTTTCAGTCAAAAACGATACGTTGAAGCCCACATGAAAAGAATTCATACAGAAGATTCAGCCGAAAAGGTAACTTTAAGCACCACGTTAAGATTTACTCAAGAGTGTCCTGTCTAAATGTCATCAGTGTGGAATGAGTTGACAAGGAAAACCTAGGAAAATGGTACCTGAATTCAGTCAACACTAAACTGATTCTAATTAAACAAATACACTGCTGTCTTTTGTAAAACTGTTCACAGCTGAATGGATGTCATTTCAAACTAATGAACTTTACAGTTATTGATCTAAACTGACTTGAGCTGAATAATGACACTCTTGTTTTTTAGACCACAGCAGAATCTAAATAGCCTCTAATGATTCAGCAATTTTCTTGTTTATCACTGTGAAGGGCTACCTTTAACCCACAGCTGTAGTAGCTGCTTAAAGGTTGTATCAGCGATTTCTAGCCTGAAAAATAAAGTGTCAAATTCAGCTGAGCTTTCATCACGATCCGCTCGCTGCCTGCCCCATAAATTGTCTGTGAAAAAACCGCGTCTCTCTGGTCAGCCTAGAGTCCGAGATATGCCATAAAAACAATCGGCACTACCAACCTTTCCACAGATAAACAAACAGTGTTCCAACCAATCAGCGTCAGGGGTTTGGTGTTGTGGACTTTCGCTCCGCCTCCCTCACATCCCAGCACCAGTAGGAAAGTCCACAACACCAAACCCCTGACGCTGATTGGTTGGAACACTGTTTGTTTATCTGTGGAAAGGTTGGTAGTGCCGATTGTTTTTTTTGGCATATCTCGGACCCTAGGCTGACCAGAGAGACGCGGTTTTTTCACAGACAATTTATGGGGCAGGCAGCGAGCGGATCGTGAAGAAAGGTCAGCTGAAATTGACACTTTATGTTTTAGGCTAGAAATCGCTGATACAACCTTTAAAGTGCCACATTTATGAATATTTGTGACCCTCTCTGAGAAAACTTCACCAAAGACAATTTTTTTTTTATGATTCGCTGTTCTACATTAAATCATTGTACCAGAGGTGGGACCAAGTCATTGTTTTGCAAGTCACAAGTAAGTCTCGAGTCTTTGCATTCAAGTCTCTAGTCAAGTCCCGAGTCAAGACATAAGTTCTTATATAGGCTAGTCCCTCTCTGGCTCATTGCCAAAAGCTGCACTAATCATACCAGTGTAATCATACGCTTCAGTAACCAGCCTATATTAACTCTGTTTTTTTCTGAGAAGGTAGGCCATAAAGACTTACCGAGTCACAGGGTTCAAGTCCAAGTCAAGTCTAAGTCGAGTTGCAAGTCGTATTTGATTATATAAAGTTAGGTCACAAGTCATCAAATTTGGGACTCCAGTCCGAGTCGAGTCTTGAGTCATGTGACTTGAGTCCACAACTCTGCATCATACATAATGTAAAGAATATTCTATGAAAATATAACTTGGATATCTTTATTATTGACTGAGTTAGGCCATGTCAAAGATTTGCTTAATTGCTTTTAATGTGAAGCTTTATTATTCTATGTAAAATTGGCTAGTGGAGGATATGAGGTTCTTGTCATCCTTACCTAAAAAATCCAGGTTAGGTCCACATTTCTGTTTATTTGAAAATCTTTAGAAAGATGGGTTAGCCCATGAACATTGTAAATAACAAATTTAGGACCAAACAGTTAACCAAAATGTGTCCCAGATGACACAATTAATGTGTGCACAAAGCCGTTAAGATTTGCAGACAATAAAGTACTGTAAGGATGAGCATGGAAGCAGATAACATCATGCAATTGTAGTAAACTTAACTTGGCAACACATTTCGGAGAACTACATACTACAACCCAAAGACAAACAAGATGCATATAAGGAAATTTTTCTGCCATCATTTTAGGAATGTAATCTGAAGAGTGTACAAGTTAAATCTCTTTAGCAGTAGTGTGACAGTGAATAGCACAGGCACAATTACTAGTGTAAACATAGATATCTATTGGCACAATATGCGTCACATGACTAAATATGCGTCGTCGTTTTCAAAAGCCTCCGTTTTCAGTCCACACTACAATGCGAAGACGGCGTTTTCAAATTTATCCACTTTGGAGAGCGTTTTCAAAAAGCTCAGTTTTCCAAAATGGAGAGAAAAAGATTTGCACATTGCACATTTTGAAAGATGAGTCTATAAAGCATTTAGGATGTACAGGTCCTTCTCAAAAAAATTAGCATTTTGTGATAAAGTTCATTATTTTCTGTAATGTACTGATAAACATTAGACTTTTATATATTTTAGATTCATTACAACACAACTGAAGTAGTTCAAGCCTTTTATTGTTTTAATATTGATGATTTTGGCATACAGCTAATGAAAACCCAAAATTCCTATCTCAAAAAATTAGCATATCATGAAAAGGTTGTCTAAATGAGCTATTAACCTAATCATTTGAATCAACTAATTAACTCTAAACACCTGCAAAAGATTCCTGAGGCTTTCAAAATCTCCCAGCCTGGTTCATTACTCAAAACCGCAATCATGGGTAAGACTGCCGACCTGACTGCTGTCCAGAAGGCCATCATTGACACCCTCAAGCAAGAGGGTAAGACACAGAAAGAAATTTCTGAACGAATAGGCTGTTCCCAGAGTGCTGTATCAAGGCACCTCAGTGGGAAGTGTGTGGGAAGGAAAAAGTGTGGCGGAAAACGCTGCACAACGAGAAGAGGTGACCCTGAGGAAGATTGTGGAGAAGGACCGATTCCAGACCTTGGGGGACCTGCGGAAGCAGTGGACTGAGTCTGGAGTAGAAATATCCCGAGTAGGGATGTTAACCGATGACCGTTTGTCGGTAGTCGGTTAAAAAAAAAAGTGATATCTAAATTAGGCTATTATAGACAGTGGACTATACGCTACTACAGTTAGCCATCTCATTCCTCATCTTTTTGTGTTAAGTGAACAAATTATCCCTCACACTCAATTTTTCATAACTCGCCTGTTTGTACTTAATAAACCAATAAAAACATTTGGCGCGAGGTCACAGCGTTTGGGTTCGCGCGCTCACAAGGTTTGCGAAGAGTAAAGGCAACAGGCTAAAACACTCGAGGTTAGAGCCAGGGCAGACGACAGGATGAAGCGTGCAAAGAAAAGTAGTGTGTGGGACCATTTCACCAAAAAGAATGAGACAGATGTAAGTTGCAACTTGTGTGATACAGTGCTTAAATATAGTAGCAGCACATCATCTATGATGTATCACCTGAAAACGCGACACCCGCAAGCCTCTTCGGGTGAGAAAGGTAGCCAAAGCCAACCTACCATGTCATCTATGCTAGCAGGTTGGAAATGTGAAATGGAAGGAAATGAGCCGTGGCAATGTTTCAAATGAGCTTCTAACCTAGACAAACGCCTTTCTTTTCAAAGCGATCACCTTGTACCCAAACCATTTGAAACTAAGGAGCCATTTGTCCTACGATTACATACAACAAGCTCTTCGGCGCCGCGTTTGCGGGACTCATGTTTCGCGCTGTAGGGGATTTTAAAAAAGTGACGTGAGTGGCAGTGTGTGTGTGTGTGTGCGGGAGGCAGAGCGGCAGAGAGATGCGACAGAGTTGCGAAATTGCAGGCGCGGCACGAAATGGCTGTTATTTCAAATAGCGTACCATATTTTAAACTAATCGGTTAACCGGTTTCAACCGGCTAATGAGGCTCGGTGGTCGGTCAAGAAATTTTTTAGTTTTCGCCATCCCTAATCCCGAGCCACCGTGTACAGGCGTGTGCAGGAAATGGGCTACAGGTGCCGCATTCCCCAGGTCAAGCCACTTTTGAACCAGAAACAGCGGCAGAAGCGCCTGACCTGGGCTACAGAGAAGCAGCACTGGACTGTTGCTCAAATTTTGCATGTCATTCGGAAATCAAGGTGCCAGAGTCTGGAGGAAGACTGGGGAGAGGGAAATGCCAAAATGCCTGAAGTCCAGTGTCAAGTACCTACAGTCAGTGATGGTCTGGGGTGCCATGTCAGCTGCTGGTGTTGGTCCACTGTGTTTTATCAAGGGCAGGGTCAATGCAGCTAGCTATCAGGGGATTTTGGAGCACTTCATGCTTCCATCTGCTGAAAAGCTTTATGGAGTTGAAGATTTCATTTTTCAGCACGACCTGGCACCTGCTCACAGTGCCAAAACCACTGGTAAATGGTTTACTGACCATGTTATTACTGTGCTCAATTGGCCTGCCAACTCTCCTGACCTGAACCCCATAGAGAATCTGTGGGATATTGTGAAGAGAAAGTTGAGAGACGTAAGACCCAACACTCTGGATGAGCTTAAGGCCGTTATCAAGGCATCCTGGGCCTCCATAACACCTCAGCAGTGCCACAGGCTGATTGCCTCCATGCCACGCCGCATTGAAGCAGTCATTTCTGCAAAAGGATTCCCGACCAAGTATTGAGTGCATAACTGAACATAATTATTTGAAGGTTGCCTTTTTTTGTATTAAAAACACTTTTTCTTTTATTGGTCGGATGAAATATGCTAATTTTTTGAGAGCTCTATGCCAAAATCATCAATATTAAAACATTAAAAGGCTTTAACTACTTCATTTGTGTTGTAATGAAACTAAAATATATGAAAGTCTAATGTTTATCAGTAAATTCCAGAAAATAATGAACTTTATCACAATATTCAAATTTTTTTAAAAGGACCTGTATTTTGAATATCTGGTAGTCCTCAAATTACGTTCTAGTCCCATCTTGTCTTGTTAATGACACAGCATAAATTTCGTCATACTGTTTATCATCAGATAATAGTTTTAGCTTATCAAGGTCTTGTCTTTGTCACAGAAAAAATGTTTGTTAACAAATATTTTTTGTCATTGTCTTCATTGACGAAAGTAACACTGCCTTGGATGTGTCCCCAAAGAAATCTAACAGTTGTATTCATGATTGAAATTCCGATTCTGAGATGGTAGTTAGTTTAGTTCAGTGGTCCCAATCACGTTCCTGGAAGCCCCCCAACACTGCACGTTTTGCATCTCTCTTTTGTCTGACACAGTGATTTCAGGTCTTGTAGTCTACTAATGAGCTGATCATCTGAATCAGGTGTGTTTGATTAAGGTGACATGGAAAACATGCAGTGTTGGGGGGCCTTCGGGATTGTGGTTGGAAACCACTGGTTTAGTTAGTATAGGATCAAGCAAAAATGTTGCTGCTTCAGATTATTTTTTTCAGGTTGGTTTTGATGTCTGTTCATTTGTACCATTGAGCTGGTGTTAATTTGTATTTGTCTTTTTCGCTTTAGACATGACGGCGCTGAAAGAGGAGAGTCAAGAAATGAATGCAGCAGAAGAGATTACCACAAAGACTGAAAATACTTCCTCAGAAAACGGCGCTAAAGAATGTCTTGAGCCTTACATATGTGGACACTGCGGAAAGAGTTTCAGAAGTAAAAGACACATTTATCAGCACATGAGAGTTCACTGTAAAAAGATCATATGTCGAAGTGGAAGATACAAAATGGTTTTCCCAGACTGGAAACGGCTTAAGGAACACGTCAAAACTCACATCGGAAAAATCGAACATCAAAGTCCACATGAGAACTCACACTGGAGAGAAGCCTTTCGTTTGCTTGCAGTGTGGAAAGAGTTTTTCACAAAATGCAACCCTTAAAGACCACATGAGAGTTCACACTGGAGAGAAGCCTTTCACCTACAAACTGTGTGGAAAGAGTTTCGTTAAAAAACAAAACGTTACAGTCCACATGAGTCTTCACACAGGAGAAAGACCTCACAAATGTCTTTGGTGTGAAGAGAGTTACATCTATCGAAAAGACCTGAAAGATCATTTGCGAACTCATTCTAGAAAGCGATCCTCAGTGGAAAAAGAGGGTCACAAGTAGGGCTGGGCAATATGGAAAAAATAGATTTTTTTTTTTTTTTTTTTTTTTTTTTTGTAGAATCTATGACTAGTCAATTTGAAAATGTAACTTCAACATGATTCTAGTTAAAGAAAATTCTATTCCGAGCACACCATACAGTACACAAAGTTGACAACTATAATGTAAGTGTTAAAAAAGTCACTTGTTAAATACAGCAATGACATCTTGTACAAACTTATGTTATGTTAAGAAATAATACAAGGAAACTGCTTTAAAAAATCTGAAAGGTCAAGCTGTTTCAAATTCAAAATGACTGAAGATATAACGCTAGTCAACTAGTATAAACTATTAATATTCTGTAAAAACAAACAGCAGCTTTTTGTTGTTGTTGTTGTTGTTTTTAAACACTTTTATGTTGTTACTGGTAATGAAATCCCTTATGTTCATCTTCACAATATTGCAAACATTGTATAGTGTGAAAATTTAATTTGAATCGTGGCAGCAGCCTTTTACATCCTGCATTAAAGATACAACTTAACATGAGCATCAATCAAACTGGCAAAAATCTTACCTCTGAAAGACCACTGGCAGAACCAAAAGCATGTTTACTGTGGCAATGAACCCCAAGTGCCACCCCGTATTTTATTCCCTACTGGTAGTTTTATGCATTATAATATATATATATATATATATATATATATATATATATATCTTCTTGTAAGTTTTGTTAAAAAAAAATCTTAGTGGTGCAGTGTTTAGGGCTATACAGCGCATTCTTTTAATGGATATAAAGGGAGTTTGCAAATGTAATACAACATTTTAATAAATAAGAATTTGATATTTAGTGACTTTTATTGTTTGACTGCTCTATTTTAACCGAAAATAGTTTGTAGGTTACCCATTCATAAAGACAGTCACTTGCTTCATTCATGGTAATGTAAGAAAACAAGTATAGTGTTGTAAATGTGTTTAAAAATTAAAATCTACAAGTTTATAGATTCACCATGCTAATAATTGTGGAAATGCATTGTCGTATGCAAATAATAGACACCAGTGTGTAAACGGGACTTTTATTTTGCTCTGGCCATGTGACGTCATACAGCTGCGCCCCTGCTGAGGAAGAGGTCTCTGCAGAGCAAACGTGGGCGTTTCTGAATTTTGTGGGTGTTTTCAAACTGCTGGGTGTTTCTAAATCATGATATCGAAATGATTCCCTTTACCTAACCCCACCCCTAAACCTACCGTCACTATGACGTCAGCCAATCAGGTACCATGGTCTAAAAACGCCCCGATCTAGTAACTCCCATTACTTTCCTGCAGAGACCTATACTTGCCCCTGCTAGCCCTGCATTTGTTGTGATTCGGCTGAAGAAAGGTTTGTGTGTACGTTTTTTTAATTACTACAACTGTTCTGTCAATTTACACGTTTGACAAGCTACGAAAAATAAATTGAGCAATCTTAAATATAACGTAGTAATACTTCATGTAACGTTATTTTTGTGAGTAAAGCATATCTTCATATTAACAGAAAAGTGCGTCTTACTTCGCACTGTTTTCATTTTTGAATCAGTACGTCGTTCAAATACGGCAAAGAAGTGAGAGAAACAGAGAACCCGAATCATATGAACCAAATCATTCGTAAAACGATTCAGTGATTCGAAGCACTTGAATCATAGCTCGAAGACAAACGGTGAAAATGCAAAGAGAACAACAAACACAAACGTGTGTGATGATAACTTTTACAAACTGCAGATGTTTTCATGAAAGTGTAATCTATTAAATATTATGTGCAAATAATATTATGCCAAATATAATTAATAAAAACCTAATGTCAACTTTGTATATGTATTTTAGTCCGGTCATTTAATTCCATCTGACTTACTAACGTTACTGTACTAGTGAGCTAACTGAACGCACCTAGAGATTTAGTTTGCATTAACTTTTTAATAAACATTTACTTTTATTCTCATCTTAAACAGGACAAAGTGTTCAAACACATAGAAAAACTCCTGGTGAATTAACTGAGATCCACGTGACACTATTATAAAGATGGCGTTTATTAAAGAGGAGAGTGAAGACATGAAGATTGAAGAAACATTCAGAGTCAAACATGAAGATACTGAGGAACAAACAGGTTGGTTTTCATTCTCAAAGCTGAACTTATTCATTAGATCCTTAAAATGTCCAGCGCTACAGAAATGCATGATATTAAAGAAGAATGTCATATGAGTGTCGTAATTAAAGTGGTTTATCAAAAGACATGTTGAAATCATTGCATTGCATTGCATGCATTTACGCTGTAACAATAATACAGGATTAGCCTGAACAGCAACAACAACAACAAAAAATTATCTAACAATAAACCCAGTATTATTAATTTCTATCACTTAATTATACAACAGAATCAGAATCAATTTTCTATTTCAAAAAGGCAAGAGGCATAAATTATTTGAATATTTATTTCTTGTAAGAAATTTGGGCTGTGCAATTAATCGAAATACACTTTTGATTTCAGCTCTAAACGATAATGAAAATAATTTTTGAAAGTTTAATAAACACGTAGTTAATATACACCTTATTCTTCAATGCATAAGTAAGCCTATGGAGAATAACAATGTGCAGTAAAGGGTAAAACAGTTTGCACTACAAACCAGTGTGTTTATAATTAAGATTATACATTTAAAATAATATGGTAAGACAGCAATTTAAAATATTAAGCAGCAAAATGAGCTGTTTTAGGCCTCGATCACACCGAACGCGTCTTTTAGTTATAAAAACGCGAGGCGCACAGCACTCAGTGTTGCCAACTTTTTTCAATGGAAAGTAGCTATACCCCGCTTGAAAAGTCGCCAAATGTCGCTAAATGACGACATACGTTCATTAGCATATTCATGACGTCAGTACGTCATATTGTCTTGCGTCTCTGTGCTCACATACTGCTATTTGATGCAGCCAAATTCAATAAAACTGGTTTCATTTATATATTTCATAGATATATTGATATATTTTACGGTTTCTTTTGTCAGACAACGGGGTATGAAATAGTGACTGAAACGCAGCCCATTAGGACTACATAACCAGCTCTCGAAGATATAGCCTATCTACACTAAAAACGTAATTCATAATCACGACATTGTCTAAAAAAATCAAATACACATACGATTAAGACAATGGCTGTGCTGTGATTTCGGGCTATACTTGCATGTTAGACGCATCAGAATATATTTTTTTATCTGAAAATGCTGCTTCTCTGAACAGAGCAGACGCAGATAGAGAGAGAGAGGGAGAGCGCGCGCGCGGCAGTACCATAGAGTCTCATAAGCTAAATAAGGTTTTTCCAAGAAGTCGCTAGATTTGTCGCTAGGCGCTTTTTTGAAAAAAAGTCGCTAAGGGGGTCTGAAAAGTCGCTAAATATAGCGACAAAGTCGCCAAGTTGGCAACACTGACAGCACTGCCTTTCTTTGGTGACCTTTTTTTTTATGTTGCTAAGCAACGACCAAAACAGCTGTCCTGTCAGTCAATTCAAAGGATTTTAGCGCGAGCACTCCAAAATCTTTGGTTTTTGCTGTTAATTAGGCCCCGTTTACACGAAGGGAAAACGCAGATATTTCCCTGCGGTTTGGCCTCTCATTTACACGAAAACCCCGTTTTTATCACAGAAAACGATTATTTCTAAAAACTCCGGCCAAAGTGGATAAATTTGAAAACGCCGTTTTCACGTTGTAGTGTGGACTGTGAAAACGGAGGCTTTTTGAAACGATGACGCATATTTATAGTCATGTGACGCATATTGTACCAATAGATATCTATGTTTACAGCAGTAATTGTGCCTGTGCTATTTACTGTCACACTGCTGCTAAAGAGATTTACCTTGTACACTCTTCAAATTACAGTCCTAAAATGATGACAGAAAATTTACTCACAGTTGCTGTCCTGCAAAACATGACGACAACTGCTTTTCAGATACAATATGAATGAGCGTGATATAGACGCGTCAGTGGAGGATGAGATATTTCCGTAAATTATCCCGCCAGAAGAATTGCGTGAAAACTTATTACGTCTGTATAATTTTGGAGGCTTTACGCATGCGCAGTAAGGCGAATTTGATGTTTTCCTACGTTTCAGTGTGGATGAGAAACTTTTGGAAAACGCTTGGAAACGCTAGTGTGGACGGAGAGCGTTTCAAAATGAAAACTCCGTTTTCAAATGTATCCGGATTAATGTAAACGTAGCCTTAAACTGTCATATTAGCAGAAACCCTAAAAACTTCAGCTCCGGGTTACCCACGACAGACACCAAAAGTTTCTCCTCCATTTCTTGCAGTCTCCAGACTTTTTAAGCAATGGAAAACTTTCATCACCGCAACAGAAGGCCCGCCTCTCCATTCATTCGATTGGACATTGGAAAAAAAGCGAATGATGTTGGGCGTTTTTCCACTCAGAGTTGCTTTTTTTTCAACTTCAGGCGCTCACAGCACTTCTGCAAAAACACGAGGCGCCCGGGGCACATAAGCAGCGCGCAGAACGTTCACTGCCAACAGAAAACCATTCAAAAAATGCGCCTCTCACTGCAAAAACGTGTTCGGTGTGATCGCGGCCTTATACAGCTAAAAATAACTGGACCTGGGTAAGACCGGAAGCCAGACACATACATTTTTCAAATGGCTGTGCCTGTTCTTACTGGAAAAATAAGATGGCTTAAAACACTATTGACTGATGGAAATAGTGTTATAAAGGATGTTATCCATTATAAAGAAAAACATCCTGCTCCTAAAGGTCAACTGTCCTAGAGTGTTTAGCTCTAAGATTAAAGCTAATCAATGTCTTTGGAACACTTAAGAAACTTCCAGCAGATTTATTGGTTCAAGTTGGAGCTAAACTCTGTAGGACACCATCCCACCCAGAGCAAGTTTGGACACCCTGGTATAGGATCTAGCATGCATGCTTTACATATCTACTTTTTTTTATTTTGATTGCTTTGTGCCATTTAAACTAGGATTAACTTTTATTTTTGATTTAAACAGGAACTAGGGGTTATTTCACTTGTGTTCAGTGTGGAAAGAGTTTCAAAAAACAAGGAAACCTTGACAGGCACGTGGAAATTCACAACAGAGAGAAGCCTAACAGATCGCCTCAGTGTGGAAAGACTTTAACTCAAAATGGAAACGGAGATGTCCAGAGACAAATTCACACTGTGAAAAGCCTTTTTACCTGCCAACAGTGCGGAAAGACTTTCACTCATAAAAGAAGCCATGCCAGGCACGTGAAAGCTCACACTGGAGAGAAGCCTTACACATGCCCTCAGTGTGGAAAATGTTTTGGTAATCCTGGATATCTTAAAGTCCACATGAATATTCACACTGGAGAGAAGTCTTTCACCTGCAAACAGTGTGGAAAGAGTTTCAATCAACAAGTAAATCTTGAAGTTCACATGAGAAAACACACGGGAGAGAAGCCCTTCACATGCTATGAGTGCGGAAAGAGTTTCAGTCTTTCTGGAAACCTTAAAGTCCACATGAATATTCACACTGGAGAGAAGCCTTTCGCCTGCAAACAGTGTGGAAAGAGTTTCAGTCAACATGTAAATCTTGAAGCTCACATGAGAGTTCACACTGGAGAGAAGCCTTTCATATGCTATCAGTGTGGAAAGAGTTTCAGTCATCCTGCAAACCTTAAAGTTCACATGAACATTCACACCGGAGAGAAGCCTTTCACCTGCACACAGTGTGGAAAAAGTTTCAACAAAAAAGGAAACCTTACTTACCACATTAGAGTTCACAGTGGAAAGAAGCCCTTCATCTGCCATCTGTGTGGAAAGTTTTTCAAGCGAAAACGAAACCTTCAGGTTCACATGAGAATTCACACTGGAGAAAAGACTCACATGTGCCCTCAGTGTGGAAAGAGTTTCAGTCAAAAACGATACGTTGAAGGCCACATGAAAAGAATTCATACAGAAGATTCAGCCGAAAAGGTAACTTTAAGCACCACATTAAGATTTACTCAAGAGTGTCCTGTCTAAATGTCATCAGTGTGGAATGAGTTGACAAGGAAAACCTAGGACACAAAGGAAAATCTAAAATGGTACCTGAATTCAGTCAACACTGAACTGATTCTTTTTGTAGAACTGTTCGCAGCTGAATGGATGTCATTTCAAACTAATGAACTTCACAGTTATTGATCTAAACTGACTTGAGCTGAATAATGACACTCTTGTCTTTTAGACCTGCTTTACAAGCAGAATCTGAATAGCCTCTATCGATTCAGCTATTTTCTTGTTTATCACTGTGAAGTGCTTTGATACAATCTGTATTATATAAAGCATTACAGAAATAAAGCTGACTTGACTGACTTTACAAAAGAGTGGTTCACAACTCTGGCCTGCAAGATAGATTTTCCTGCCGTTTTAGCAGTTCTCCTTAGTTCAGCTCCAACCTTGATCATACTAACCAGCCTGTAACTTTTTAGTTATCCTAAAGAACTTAATTAACTTGTTTAGGTGTGTTTCATTGGGGTTGGAGCTGAAATCTGCAGGAAAATGGGCCAGAGTTAAGAACCCCTGTACTCAAGGGAATTATTTCACCAGCACTCAAGACCCTGATATACTCAGTCCTTTTTAATTCATCTCTTGGGGTAAAAAGAGTATGTGTTCAGTAAGCTGAAGAATAATTGATGCAAGTTTATATTGCTTATTGAAAAGAATTAAAATGGTACATTTTTCTAGTCGAATTGTTTAACTGGTCAAGGTTGATATGAGCTATACAAAGTAATTAGTAATAAGCGATCTGATCTGGGCCCATATTCACAAAACATCTTAAGGCTAAAAGTAGCTCATAACTTGCTCATTTAGGAGAAAATCTTAAAAATAAAGTCTGTAGTTTAACACCTATTGGTCATGAACCATTTGGCGGAAAGAGAATGGCTTCATGAGGTCACACCGAAGAGGGTATGCATCGTCTCCTAAAAACTTAAAAGGAGCTTCCGTTGCTGAGCCTGGAAATGGTTGTGCGGAGGGAATGTTGAGAAGGCCCTGGTCAAGTGCTCTTCTAAAATCTGACTGTGCTAAGATTCCAACATCAGAGGCTCAAATCTTCTTCTGTTTTTGGAGTCTGAAACCACATTTTTATCCTTCAGTGTAAACTTTAAAAGGCATTTGTAATATTGCCTTGTTCATACATTTGTGGAGTATGCAGCTATACTTCAATATGTAAAAAAAAATTGAAGTTTTGCTTGCCTTTAGATAAGGGTCTGGTGCAGGGCCTCACATGTCTCAGCAATAATCAAGGAGACAGTTATTGCCCCAATTCTGTATTTGAAGTGGAAGGATGTAAACAGCTCTCCTAAATGACAAAACAGAACAAAATACATGAATTATAATAAAGCACAGCTGACTTCTATACTTTTTGGTACAAAAACTAAATCTTTTATCATTGGGGATTATGTTACACGTTCAGAGGATTATAAGGCTAAAATTCGGTCGAAACGGTCTTCATGTCTGTGGTCTCCCATGGTTTTTAAATGGGAAAATCGTCTAGTGTGCAGCCAGCTTAAGTCACACGATGCTCCGCATAGAAAAGTTCAAAGCAGATAAAAGTTAAAAAAAAAAGTTCAAAAGATAATTGTTGTTATCTGTGTCAGTGCAGAGTAATTGATAATTTCAGAATATTACTTGTTTTTTAAACTCCAACTGAACAGGCCGAAAGACACAATGGCAAGGAGCACAAACTCAGATGACAGTAGAAAAAACCTTAAGAGAAACCAGACTTAGTTGGGGGATGAACAAATGAATAAACAGTTTGATTTAAGTTTTAAGGCTGCATTACAAGTCAGACTTTGTGTCATAACAGTTGGAGATTTCCTTGTTTAAACTTTGTATAACCAACAGCGCTGGGCTTCTCTCTGAATATCCTGACATGTGTGGTTGAAAAGTATATAAATGTATTTTTATTTTTTTTAATGACCATTCATTTTACTACATAAGACCCTTATTCCTTAGCTGGGATCGTGTAGAGCCCTTTAAAGCTGCATTGAAACTGCAATTTGGAACTTCAACAGGCTGGGCATCGTTGGGCACCACTATATAGAGAAAAATCCTGTAATGTTTTCCTTAAAAACCTTCATTTCTTGACAACTGAGGTGGGGGTGAATAAATTATCAGGACATTTTTATTCTAGATGTGAACACTGATGTCTTTACCACCTTTCTGGACCATAGTAACTTTCACAAGCAATTTTAAAATTAAAAAAAGAAAGTTAAATCCTATTTTGTCTTTATGTATGTTTTTTTTATTTATTTATTTTTTTTGCCTTGTCTGTAAACAGGTTGTTGCATCGTTCATCTGTCTGCTCTCAGATTTATTGCCTTTATATATAGAGCAATTGAGATGGAATAAGAATATTTGACATGAGAATTCAGTTTCAGTTAATAAATTAAAATAGTAAATTATTTTGCTGTCTTTTGCTAGTTCTGCAGTTCATTCTTTGCATTGATCCTCTACCGTATTATATTTGTTTTCTAAGGTAAAATTACATGATTTTAGCGAAAAAGACTTTTATTTTGGTCTGGCGATGTGACGTCATAAGGCGGAGCCGCGCTCAAGCATCTGTTGTGATTCGGCTGAAGAAAGGTGAGTGCTTTTAATAGTTTAAAATGTTTCAGTCAACTGAATTCGTTTAGAGAATTTTGTATAAAACTGTAAAAATTGTTAACTAGTGTAACATTGTAATGCTTTATCAAGTGATATTAACAAAAGGTATTTTATGTGTGTAAGCGCTCTCACAGAAATGTCAGAAATGGAGTAACAGAAATGGTGCATCTCATTTCACTCCTTTTATTGTGAATCAGTTTCATTTAAACACGAGTTAGGTTACTGGCAAGTGGTGATGGAAAAAATAGAGCCTTTTTAAACTCTGAATCAACTGCATCGTAAAATAATTCACTGTTTTGAATCGCTTGAATCAGCGCACACTGACGACACCTGCTGCTCAAAACACTATAAATGCAACGATAACAAACGTGATATGTAACGTGTAACAGATGTTTTCATTAAGTGTAATAAATGTGATCTACAAAAAAATTAATGCTAAATATAAATTATAAGTAAGTAAATGCCCTGCTGAAAAAAACAGCATATGCTGGTTAGGTAGGTTTTGGTGCTGGGATGCTGGTTTTAGATGGTTTATGCTGGTCCTTTGCTGGTTTATGCTGGTCCTTGACCAGCAATATGACCAGCATAAACCAGCAAAGGACCAGCATCCCAGCACCAAAACCTACCTAACCAGCATGCTGTTTTTTTCAGCAGGGTGCGAAAAGTGTGTATACTGTATACTTTTTATTCTTTCATTAATTTGTAGTGCTAGTCTTAAGGTGTTTTAATCAGGTAATTTAGTCCATTATCTATTATTGACTGACTCCCTTACTAGCATACTGACTTCTGAACTAGGTAGCTGATTGAAACGCACCCAGATCGAGTTAGCATTTGTTTTTGAGAATAATTTACTTTTTGTTAATTATTCTCACCTTAAACAGGACAAAGTGTCCAAACACACAGAACAACTCCTGGTGAAGCAGCTGAGATCCATGTGACGCACTATTATAAAGATGGCTTTTAATGAAGAGGAGAGTGAAGAAGCATTCAGAGTCAAACATGAAGATACTGAGGAACAAACTGGTTGGTTTTCCTTCTCAAAGCTGAACTCACTCATCTGATCCTTATTAAAATGTCTAGCTCTACACAAACAAATGATACTTTTCTG
This sequence comes from Garra rufa, assembly GCF_049309525.1. Taxonomy (NCBI): domain Eukaryota; kingdom Metazoa; phylum Chordata; class Actinopteri; order Cypriniformes; family Cyprinidae; genus Garra; species Garra rufa. Next base: position 31,937,528 of record NC_133364.1, on the reverse strand, counting down.
TCTGCATGCAATATAAAACATTTCTCCTGCTAACACAGCTCTAAAAATGTTCTTTTTTTTGTAAAGATCTTTTGAATTGAATCGAGTTTACAAACTGTACAAAATAAAAATTTCCATAGTTAAAAAAAACTGTTGAGGGGGGAAAAAAACCATACAAAGCCATTGGCTTATGTAATTTTACAAAAAACAATCACAATTCACATTTTAAACTCATTTTAAAAGAACACTCTTTTTAAACTCCCAAGTCTTTTGTTGCCTTTATTGACAGCGGTGATATATTCAGTGCAGTTGAATGCAAGTGATCCTTGGAAGTAGGGCTGGGTATCGAGTTCGATACTTTTTAAGCACCGACTGAATTGTCTCGATACTATCGAGTATCGAAAAAATCATTTTCGTTCGGTACCAAATTTCGATACCCAAGGATATAATCTTGTCAACGTCAGTGAGCTAGAAAACGTGCAGTATCTTTAACGTGCCCGGATCAAATGCTGGTGATTAGCTGCGGAGAGGCTGCCTTGAAAATCAATAGTTTAAGGCGGTTACGCCCACTCGCCCAAGGCTTGTCAAATGTGAGGCTGTAATGTACACTATACTTTAAAACATAGCATAAATTTAACGCAAACAATATAAGTGATCAAAAGTGTGGCTACATTATGCCAATATTGACGGCAACAGCGTGCGATGCAATATTTGTAAAAAGGTTATCGCGTCCAAGACTGGCAACACGTCAAATATGAGAAAACACCTGACACATTCTGTCGGATACAATTCTGGCTCCTCAGTCTCAATATAGTCTCAGTATAGGTACAACACGACATACATTCACATCAAACTATAACTCAGCGGCAGAGTTGCTCTCACGCAGGGGCATAATTTTCACTGGGGACACGCTTTTCAAAATCCTGTTTGTGTCCTCCCACTTTCAAAAGGTTTTGTTAAAGTAATCTCTTGTATTGAAGAATGCACGCTCTTCTTCGGATCATTGAAACGAAACCAAAAGTAAGACGCGCACACGCATTTAAAGCAATTTTAAAACCCCACGTTTAGAGAACGACTCCCCAATGCGCGCAAATTAGGCTACTTCAAATATTGAAGCTGTTATTAGTATGTGGGCTAATAAATTGTGTAGTTGTCTATTAATAGCTCTGTATCATGCTTGTAGATTCGGTCCCTGTTTGCACTTTGAGTTTTGAAAGAGTAGCCTATTTTGATTATGGCTGTATTTATTGTCTACACGACTAAAAAAGAACTTTGTCGTTTATTTTTTGTCATTTATAATATATTTTGTCATTTATTTAGATTTTAATCTAAATGCAGTGGTTGCCTCTAATTTAAATGGCTGTACTTATAATAGAGAAAATAAACATATTGTACATGTACTCATATTATCATTCATTCTTGTCCCTTGCTTAAGGTGTAAACTAAATATATTAAAAAGGCTTTCAGAATCAGCCCATTTGCTTGTAAAACATCGGCAATCAAAATCGACCATGAAGAATCAATATCGGTGCTACATGCTAATTTTTCTGAAGAAGAACTGTTGAGTGATTTCAGGTGATCTTAAAAGGTTAGTTCACCAAAAAATGAAAATTATGTCATTAATAACTCACCCTAATGTTGTTCCAAACCCATAAGACCTTTGTTTATCTTCAGAACACAAATGAAGATCATTTGGATTTAATCAAATAGCTTTCTGATCCTCCTGTATTTACTGGATATGCTTTTTCAATGCCCAGAAAGGAACCAAAAACATAGTCAAAACAAGTCAATGTGATATAAGTGGTTTAATCATAATTATATGAAGCGGCGAGAATACTTCTGTGTGCAAAGTAAACAAAAATAACTTTATTCAAAGATTTATCTATGGGAGGATCAGAAAGCTCTTGGATTAAATCCAAAATATACTCATTTGTAGATAATTAATGACAGAATTAAAATTTTGGTGTGAACTAAACCTTTAAGCAGCAGTGAGCCTCTCAAATACTTAAATCTGAATGAGTTAAAACTGTTTGAACTTTATTAAAAAAACATTCACTGATATATTGTCTTAACTAGACTTTGTTCCTTTGTTTATTGGTCTTAGAGATAAGCCTGATGTGAAAGTGTCACAAACATCCTGAAAAAGTAATCTTGTTAAAATACATATCAAGTATCGAAAAAAGTATCGTTCGGAACCGGTATCGAATTCAGGGTATCGGTATCGGTATTGAACATTTTGGAACGATACCCAGCCCTACTTGGAAGTAAGCTCCTCACATTTAAATGAGCAATGAGTAAACCCTTTGAAATCCCCTTGAAGTAAGTAGGCGAGAGTGGGGTGAGTTGTGCCAGTTTTTACTCAAAGTGACTTTATAGTGAGGTCATGACAGTAATCCCTTCAATTTAAATAGGTATATCCATTTCAGGATGTGGTGCATCCCTGGGAACAATAACTTTGGATCTGAAATAAACTGATTCAGAATTATAGCTTTCAGAAAAAAATTGGTCTCGTGGCACAACTTGTGCCTTTGGGGAGAATACATCGGGGTAAATCGTGGCAGTGATTATTGAAGTAAAAAAGAGCACTTTAATGTCATGAACATGCGATATAAAATCAAGACAAATTCAATACAAAAGTACATTTTAGGTTTATTTAGATATAATTACCGTTAAACTATTGGCATGTCATATGTTCTGCTTTTTCGGAAAACACAAAAAAACTCAAATACACAAAATATGATATTTGTGAATGCTGTCTGTCAACAAAACAATGTCTGTCAATTATGTAGCATAAGAATAAAGTGACTTTTTCTGAACATTTTTTAACATCCCATTGTGACTTAGGCCACTTAAAAACTGAATAAAACTTCTCTTTAATAATGTGCAAACTCAAAACTCAAACAAATTAGTGTTAGCTAAATTAAACAAACGGCAGGTAAATCAAACACTGATCAGGCACGCTCATCTCGTTCATGTTGCCATATTCAAAATACAGGGCAAGTGTCACTTACTGAACAAGTGTTCAAATGATTGACAGTCTTTTATAGGCCTAATAAACAATTAGCTGATATGCATGTAAATGTAAACCCTAACACCCAGGTCCTACCGCTCCCTTTTCGAGCAGGTATCGAACCCGGGTCTCCGGCACAGGAGGCGGACGCACTAACAAGGAGGCTAAAGGCTGCAACTTCTAGGGTCTATCGCTTGTGCGTCTCTTGAGATCAGGGAGTGAGGTTTACCTGCAGAGACTTTTTTTAAAGAGCTTTTTATGCTTTTAATGACACAGAATAACGGAGAACTGACACGAAATCATTGGGTGAAGAGAAGGGGGCGGGAGCAGCAAAACATTTCGAAACGGGAATCAAACTCAAGGTGCATTGAGCGGAGTTACGCTATATATTGACGCACTAACTGCTAGACTATTGGTGCCAACGTAAAAGTCTTTTTTTCTATTCATGATCGAATAATCATGGCTGATAGCGAGATACGCAAACGTAAAACAAAACCAAACTGGACGCAAGAACAGCTGTTACTTCTTGCCCAACGTAGGATATAATCAAATGAAAATTTGGAGCTGGGTGGAAATATGCGTGCATATACATGCAGAGTGTGTGTTTCTAAAAAGTTTTAAGTTCCTAGGCAGATCGCCAGCAACAGCAATAAAGTTAGGATTTGATCTTGCGATTTTGGATTTAAGCCTGATTTAGGCTCTTCTGCACCGTCTTCTGCAAATTCTGGGCCCCTGTTCCTAAAAGATCCCTCCCCTATCAGCCAATCATTGTGTGCATAGATATAAAGCATGTCGACATTATCCTTAGTAACGAGGTTAACCCCGCCCTTACTTTTAGTTTAAGACTTCTCTCTATTCCTTAGTAAAAGTTTGTCTCAGCAGTTTTGTGAATAGGTTTTAAGAGAAAACTCTTAGCTAAAAACTTTTACTGCCATTTAGGAGAACTTTTAGTGGTAAGATGAATTGTTTTGTGGTTACAGGCTCTGATCATGCGTACACAATGTATTGACATTAAACTCGTTTTTAACATGATAATTTTATTCTTACATGTACTTTAATAATATGTTATTAGGCTTGAGATAAATAATGCAGTGAATAAATTCATATATATGCATCAGTTATTAGTAGTATCCAATAGTCTAGTGGTAGAATGTTCGTTAAACAAGTCAGAGGGTTTCGGTTCTAATCCGCCATCACACAACTTTTTTTCATCCCTTAATAAAATTAAATATGTTCATCAGTGATCCTATATCAGATACACATTTGTATGTATTTTGTTTAGATTTTTAACCGTAATGAGTCATAAGCGAGGGATTGAAGCGCTCGAGTGTGAACACTGAGTAGATTCCAGTGTCAGCACCTTATTTAACAGAAAGGAATGTTTCATCAGCATTAGGTACGTCTGTGCTGCGAGATGTTCAAAAAAGTGGTGGGACAATATCAAGCTTTGCAAAAAGCGTCCCACCCATTGTGAATTACGCCTATGAAAATAAGCAATGTGAAACACTAACAAAAGCAATTATGAGAAATATTTTTATAACAGCAGTCTTCAACAGTAAAACCAACACAACAGTGTTAAAATGTACAGTTTCACAAATTTTTTTTTGCAAAAGTTTTCGTCCTTTCCAATACTGGTCACGATGAGTTTTTTGCCATTTGACTATTATTTTTTGTGAACAATGAGGTGACACACGAACAGTTTACTCGAGAAGCCCTGTACACCGCTGCACGAAATGGGTGATTTCACAAACTCAAACGTATAAATCACTCTGTACGTTGCACAGATTTAGGAGCTAGTTTTAGCGCTAAAATGCTTTGTGAAATACTCTTAGAGCAAAAATTTAGGAGTCCTAAATTTAGGACTGACACGCCCATTATTTTTAAGATTTTCTCCTAAATCATCAAGTTAGGAGCTATTTTTAGCCTAAAGATGTTTTGTGAATACGGGCCCTGAAGGGGTCATTGCAGACATGCACGCTTCGTAAGTTCTGCGACCTCGTAAATCGATAAGGTTCGACCAGGATGTGTGCGCATCCAACCATCTGTCGCTCTGAAGAAGTAGGTTTTCAGTGGTCCAAAGACTGTTTTGTCCAATGGTTGCAAGCGGTGTGAGGTGAGAGGTGGCAGAGTGAGCATAACGACACCATTTTCTTTAGAAGTTGTCACTGCCTATAGTGAGATGTTTATATTTCCAGAATGCGTTGTTTATTTTACAGTATAGTAGTATTTTAATGGACAATGGTGTGAGGTTAACATGAATTTCCTTTTCTGTTTGTTCACTATAGACCTGATACCACTGAAAGAGGAGAGTCAAGAATCGAATGAAATGGAAGAGAAGGATCAGTATGAGAAACATGATCTCATAAATGGGAGAAAAAAAACACAAGCTAAAAAGTCTTCCTCACGACAAAGAGCCCGAAAGGCCAAATCTAACACCTGCCGTCAATTTGGGAAGAGTTTCAGTGAAAAAAAATCCCTTGAACACCACATGAGAATTCACACTGGAGAAAAGCCTTTCACCTGCCCTCAGTGTGAAAAGAGTTTCAGTCAAACAGGGACATTTATAAGACACATAAGAATCCACACTGGAGAAAAGCCTTTTACCTGCCCTCAGTGTGGAAAGAGCTTCACTCAAACAGGGACCCTTATAAGCCACATGAGAATCCACACTGGGGACAAACCGTACAAATGCCATCAGTGTGGAAAGAGGTTCAGTGATGCAGGGAACCACATAAGCCACATGAGAATCCACACTGGAGAGAAGCCTTTCACCTGCAAACAGTGTGGAAAGAGTTTTACTCAAAAAGGGAACCTTATTAGCCACACGAGAACCCACACTGGGGAGAAACCCTACAAATGCCCTCAGTGTGAAAAAACTTTCAGTCACACAGGGAACTTTGTAAGACACATAAGAATCCACACTAGAGAAAATCCTTACACGTGTGATGAATGTGGGGAAAGTTTTATTCATAAAGAAAGCTTCAAGACCCACATGAGAATTCACACTGGAGAAAACTGTCATATCTGCAATCTCTGTGGGAACAGCTTTACACGTAAAGGATCTCTTAAGACTCACATGGCCGTACACACTGGAGAGAAGCCATTCACGTGTGATCAGTGTGGAAAGAGTTTTGGACAAAAAGCAACCCTTAATCAGCATTTAAAGATTCACATTAAGAAAGAACCGCTTTAGATGTCAGTGTAAAGATAATTGTTTTTTCAAGTTCAAGATTGAGGATGATTTCGACAAAACTATGTTTTCTAAAATACTTTTTTCCAAGATAAATGTAAAAAAATAATAATTAATTCACTTATGTAAACAGCGCTACAGGAAAAACTGAGAGAATTTAGAGCAGGGGTGCCCAACCCTGTTCCCGGAGATCTACAATCCTACAAAGTTCAGCTCCAACCCTTAATCAAACACACATGAACCAGCTAATTAATCTCTTACACACCACTTGATAATTACAGACAGCTGTGTTGGAGCAAGGCTGGATCTAAAGTCTGCAGGTAGGTAGATCTCCAGGAACAAGGTTGGGAACCCCTGGTTTAGAACTTTAGAACAGTTGTGTTCGAAATGACAGCAGTGTGTCTAAAAAATGAGTAAAGCTCAAAATCGTTAAAATAACTTCTCAATACACACAAATGCATTGGGAACACTGCAAATTAAAATATGAAGAAAATAAATTATCGAATTGTCATTACTTTACTGAAAGTGAAGAAAAATAAATATTAAGCGGTTCCAAAAAACAACAGTGTCTGCATTTTTCTTTAAAAAGTCAAACATGTACTGTATAAACTGAAGAAATCTTGTAGATTTAGCTTTCTTGTGAATCACTGAACTTATATTTAGTTGTATAACCAGAACTGCTTCACATCTGTGCTGCAGTCGATCAACTGGCACCTGTGGACAGGTATTCCAGCCCAGAACGATTGTACTACACACCACAATTCCTCTGAATTTCTTGGTTTCGCCTCAGAAACAACATTTTCTTTGTCACCCCACAAGTTTTCTATGGGATTAAGGTCCAGGGATTGGGCTAGACACTCTATAACGTTAATTTTGTTGTTCTGGAACCAAGATGCTGCTCGCTTACTGGTGTGTTTGGGGTCATTGTCTTGTTGAAACACCTATTTCAAGGGCATTTCCTCTTCAGCATAAGGCAACATGACCTTTTTGAGTATTTTTATGTGCTCAAACTGATCCATGATTCCTGGAATGTGATAAATAGACCCAAGAATTAATGATCTTTGCGCCACTATGCTTCACTGTCTTCACAGTGTACTGGGGCTTGAATTCAGTGTTTGGGAGTCACCTGACAAACTGTCCTTGGCCCCTAAACCCAGAAAAAACAATCTTGCTTTCATCAGTCCACTAAATATTGTGCCATTCTCTTTAGGCCAGTCAATGTGTTCTTTGGCAAATTGTAACCCCATCAGCACCTGTCGTTATTTCAACAATGGTACTTTGCAGAGCAGGGGCGGAGCGGGGGGTGGCTAATTGGGCTTAAGCCCCGAATCTTTTAGGTTTTTAGCGCAATTTTCCACCGGACAAAATTGCGATTGTTAACTCATGATTTCTGTTCTGTCTGTGCGCACCAATCTTGAACTTCTATCTACTCCTCAACCAGACCAGAGACTTCGGGTTTTCGGCATTATGGTTAAGGAAGGTCTAATCTCGGGAACGCACAAAAAAAATCCAGGAAAACATTTACTATCTCTTAGTGTTGTGATCCCATGACGTGAGAAAATTGCGCTAAAACACTCACTGAGTTTTTATTACTTGTTTAAAATAACTTCAACTTTGTTTCATTTCCTCTCAGTCTTTCTGACAGTAGCGGCAAAAAATGAAACAAAAGCTCTATTACCGTGCGTGGTGGCGGACGGTACTCGACGCGTCCGCACGAGCACGAAGGTGCGCGCGGCAAAAATAACGTCATCACTCAGCTTGTTTGCCAACTGCCAAAAAACTAACGAATAAGAATATAAATCATCTTCTTCGTCGTAGTCATCTGGCGGGCTATTGTATGTTTCACCGGCGTCGTAGCGAGCTTACTGGCTAATAATATGGACATAACAAAGTTTTTTTATACGGAACAGTAAACCTCACCGGCCGGAGGCGGAGAGAGATTCAGAAGCAGCGTCAGATGATAAGACAAGTGTTACAGGTTTGTGAATCCGCTGGAGTTAAGTGACTGTATTGCTGACTAGCTAGCGAGTTAACGTTAGGTGTTATTAAGAGAAATTAGTTGCTAATAGAGATGGGCGGATGATTTGTCTGATGATTTGTCACGTAACGTTACACACTAAAACCAAAACACACAGCTTGTATCAAATGCTAAGTTATCTCAGGGCATGTTCTACAGATAATCTCGGCAGTCGGCACATTAGTGCGATAAGAAGAGAGACTAATTGAGAAATATAGTGATAAAGAAGATTAAAAAGACATGATAAAATATATTTCCTCCTCCTAATGACAACAATTCCAAGTACAGATGCATCAGTATCGTGGAAAAGTTATTTTTCCCCCCATACTTTAATTTAAAAAATAATCTTTAATATATTCTACAGTCATTACATAAAAAGTAAAACATTTCAAGCTTTTTATTGTTTTAATCTTGGTGATAAGGGCTTACAGCTCATGGCAATCAAAACTCCATACGCCTATCGCAAAATGTATTAAAATTTTAGAACAAATAATTTTTTATATGACCTGACAAGATCTCTAATCAGCTAATCAACTCAAAACATCTGCAAAGGTTTCCTGAGAATTTAATCTGTCATTCTTGTTCTGGTGGTACAGCACAATGACCTTTTCCACAATATTCAAAATTTGAGATGCGCCTGTAATAATGTAATAAACGTATTAGTATTTACATAATTAAAGGAATTGTTATGGTGAACAGTAATAATGAATAAATAGTAGCAGCAGAGTATTGCTAATTAAATGAATATCACTGTCCACAATTTTATATGTAAGCTTTTTGGACAACGCATCATTATTTTACTGTAACATATTATTGAGAACAGGTGCGCTCAACTCCCAAATCGTTAATGGGTGCGAGTAATAAAGAAGTTATCAAAAAGAAAGATGAAAAACCGCATAGATTCATAGATTTATTGTTACCACGTCCACACAGACGCGTTTCGGCCTAAGCCACCATCAGTGTGTACTGTGAAACACCGAAAAGATTGTTTTTTAGAAACATCACAGGTGAACCTCATTCCTCAAATCATCCGGACCGTTGGATGCATCAAGTTACCAACATTGTGGGAACACAAGGAATAACAAAAAAAAAAAAAAAAATTAAAGAATTTTTTTTCCAGATAAAAAAAAATATATATATATATATATATATATATATATATATTTTTTTTTTTTTAAACTGATGGTGGCTTAGGCCGAAACGCGTCTGTGTGGACGTGGTAACAATAAATCTATGAAATTATACTTTGAGAGTGCGGTTTTTCATCTTTATTACTGTAACATATTACATCATCTATATTTAATGCAGCAATTCTGAACAAAAAGTATACATATTTAAGACACAGGTCTTTGGAACTTTTATTGCACACAAGATTAAATTATTATCAGCGAGTTATTGTGGCGTTTTGGCCCCAGTCTAAAAGGGCTGTTATAAGTTTTACACTCCAGATACCACTGTGTTTGCAGAGTTTGAAGCCCCCCAAGCTTCCACTCTTTTTCGGCACAAATAGAAAAAAAAAACCCAAAGCTTCATAATGCTTCATCCACCCATCACTACTCGCTAGCTAATGTTTTCTGATTTTACAGTGTTTGAGGGACTATTTTGTCACACAGATGAGTCAGCTAGGGAAGAGGAAGGACAGGCATCACAGCAAGGGACAGCAGGTGGATTAACTGCAGTTAGTGATCTAGGGACTCCGGAAAGTGGCCCAAAGCAGGTTCATCTCCCACAGTACCCCCTCAGCCAGTTTGGAGCTCAACAAAGAGCATTTAACAAGACATGGTTTGAGCAATTTAAATGGCTGGAGTATTCTGTAACCAGAAACTGCACATTTTGTTTTTCATGTCGCCTGTACGGAAGGCAAAACATTCACGCTAATAAAGATGCACTCAGTTGCTCTGGGTTTTCAAATTGGAAGAGGGCTTTGGAATCCTTCCGGGAGCATGAAAGAAGTTCCCTCCACATTTCCACCATGACATGCTGGCAGAGTTTTAAAAGCACAAAAACTCATGGGGATGTAATTGAGCAGCTGAAAACTGCTAGTGCAGCAGAAATCTCAGAAAGGCGCCAGTACCTTCACCGTATTGTGGCAGCAACCACCTTTTTAGGAAAACAAGGCATCCCATTCCGGGAGCATGATGAGCAGGAATCTAGCCAGAATCAAGGCAACTTTATTGAATGTATGAAGCTCCTTAAACAATTTGACCCATTTCTACAAGAATATACTCCCCCTTCTCATACCACTTACCTCTCTCATTATTCCCAAAATGAAATGATAACCAGCATTTCACAAGAAATCACAGAAAGCATCATCAAGCAAATGAAGATTTCAAAGATGTACTCTGTAATGGCAGACGAGGCCAGAGACAGATGCACAGAGCAGCTTGCAGTCTGTGTGCGTTTTGTTACGCAAAAGGGCGTAGTGCGAGAGTGTTTTCTTGGGCTTCGGAAGTTACAGGGCTTTGATGCAAAGTCCATTACAGATGAGATAGAGGCAATGTTACAGTCGCACAACTTGGGTGACCTACTGTGTGTTGCACAAGCCTATGATGGGGCATCTGTCATGAGTGGAGCAGTGGGCGGTGTCCAAGCCCGCTTCAGAGAGCGACACCCTGAAGCAGTGTATGTGCACTGCTATGCACACGAACTCAACCTTGTTCTGTGCTACACATGCAAAGCTATACCTGAAGCTGCCGCATTCTTTGAACTGCTAGAGAATGTGTACACATTTTTCAGCAACTCACTTGTGAACCACAACAAGTTCACAGAAATCCAGAAACAACTTGGATTAAGGCCATCTGAACTTGTGCAGCTCTCCACAACAAGATGGGCTTGCCAGGTGAGGTCTGTCAATGCTGTCTTGAACAAACTTTCTGCCATTTTAGCGTGTCTCAGCAACATGAACACATCCATGGCCCTAGGGATCCGATCAAAACTCTGCAAGACAAAGACACTCTACATGCTTGTGATGTTTTCCAAACTCCTCGGCATAACTGAAGGTCTACATCGGTACCTGCAGGGGGAAAGTTTGGACTTGAGCAAAGCAGTTCAGTACAAGACGGCAGTCCTTCAAACTTTGACAGAGCTCCGCACAGACTCTGGTGGTGAAGATGTGTTCAGGAGGACCATGGCCTTATGTGAGGCAAATGACATCCAGCTCCCTGTTGGTCCCAGGCAAAAACAAAAAAGATATGATGGTTTTGTGGTGGAGTCAGCCTGTGGGTCAACCTCCAATCTGACCACCTCAGATGAATTCAGACAAAAGCTTTTTTATCCATGTCTGGACAGGATGGTAGAGGAACTCACCCATCGGTTTTCAGGTCTGGGAGAAGCACTTATGTCAGGTATTCATGCTTGCAACCCAACCTCAGAGACCTTTCTCTCTGAAGAAGCCCTCAAAAGCCTTGCTTCCCATTATAAGATTCAGTTGAAGCCAGAAGAACTCCTAGTGGCCAAAAGTTTCATCAATAGAAGGATGGAGAAAGAGACAGTCCCTGACACCTCCACTGTGTTCCAACTGCTTGATGAAGACATGTTTCCCACCCTGAAGTCTCTCTTCCAAGTTGCCCTGACAATTCCAGTAAGCAGCTGCAGCTGTGAACGCTCCTTCAGTGCCTTGCGCCGTCTTCATACATGGTTAAGGAACACCATAGGTCAAGACAGGCTCAACGACTTGGCCATCATGTCAATTGAAAAGGACAATTTGAATGACATCAACCCTGACAGCATTATTGACAGATTCGCTCAATTAAAGCCACGTCGATACAGCCTTATGTTGCCGCAACAGAAATAGAAGACGACAAAAAATGCTTGATCAAGACAACAATAGGAGAGCAAAGATTTAGAGGGTTTGTGAGAGAAAGAATGGAGGCACGGCAGTTGGAAAGGAATGCAAATAAGAAATAGAAGAAAGTGTGTTGGAGGAAAAGAATGGAGAGTGAAAAAGGAGCAAAAGAATGGAGATGTTTAATATGTTTACTAAATAGGTTAGATATACAGAATTTCTGTATGGTTAATAGCTTTTACATGTATATATTTATTAAATTCGGAGAAAGGAGATAAGTTTGAAAATGAGCAAGGAGGAAAAATAAGTGAGTGAAGAGGCAAGGACACGAATACACCTGTGGAGCAGGAGAGGCTGGAGGACAAGAGGAGGAGAGATGATGAGGAGAGTGAGAAAGAAGTGAAAAGCAGAAGTTAAGAGAAGGAGAGAGGAGAAAAATGTGTGATGAGGAGTGGAGAAATAGGAGAGAAGAGGACAAGTGGAAGTCTGGATTTGAGGAGTGGAGAAGAAAGGGATGAGTGAGGGAGAAAGCAAAGAAAATGAAGGAGGATGGAGGAGAACGTAAATGAAGGAGAGAAAATAAAAGATAATGGTCTGGTGATGAGGAGGAAGAATAAGTGAGTGAAGAGGCAAGGACACGAATACACCTGTGGAGCAGGAGAGGCTGGAGGACAAGAGGAGGTGAGATGATGAGAAGAGTGAGAAAGAAGTGAAAAGCAGAAGTTAAGAGAAGGACAGAGGAGAAAAAATGTGTGATGAGGAGTGGAGAAATAGGAGAGAAGTGGACAAGCGGAAGTTTGGATTTGAGGAGTGGAGAAGAAAGGGATGAGTGAGGGAGAAAGCAAAGAAAATAGAAATGAAAAGAAATGAAATATGAAAGCAGGTGAATTGGAAGAGGGACAAGAGATGAAAATGCGTTTAGCAGTAAGGAGTGAAGAGCAGATGAGTAAAGGGGAGCACAGATGCCAGAAGTAAATGTAAGAGAATAAGATTTGCATTTAATCTTTTTTGCATCTTACGTTTGTGATCAGAAACACTTATACTTTATTTGGTTTATACTTTCTTCTTTCAGTGGAAGACATTTCCAGAGATGAGTGGAGCATGAGTAAGAGAAGAAGAGTCAGGAGAAACGTGACCAGTAGTCAAACAAATAAAGTACCATAACATAATAATATATGGTCATGTTGTTTATCATACTGTGCTATTTCCCAAAGAAATATAATATAATTTTAGTAAATATTATTTTGTTGGCCTGTTATTCGATTTAGAGTATTGAAGACCACATTTACTTGGCACTGCAGCATTTGCTGTTTGCTAGTAGAGCAGCCTAAATTATTATGGCATGGATTCTGATGTAGCAAATTTGTCAGCTAAGCACAAAATAAACAGAACTGAACTCCTAAGATTAGTAATGATGTTTACACCAAATTCCAATTTTACTTATGTAGGCTAACTTAAAAAGTCAGATAATGGTTGCCTCTTTTTAGTTGCCAGGGGTGAAAATGAGTCATCCTTAACATTTTTGGTGTTTTGGATTCACTACAGCTGGAGAACAATTAAATTCAAAATAGGTTGTAGGCTCTACTGGGTGATTTTTTTTTTTTTTTACTGAGTAACTATCATCATTTTCCCAGATAGTGTATAGATTTTTAGGCATTCTATTATCTCAAACAGCCTGAAAAAATAGTGCATTTAGATGACGTAATTGGGAAAAAATCTACAAGGGGGAGCATGCCCCCGGACCCCCCTAGGTTTGGGCTAAGCCCCGAATGTTTACATCGTCTGGCTCCGCCCCTGTTGCAGAGGCTTCTTGCCGACAACTTGGCTTCACATAGGCGTCTTCTAATTGTTACAGTACTCACAGGTAAATTAAGACTTTCTTTGATCACCCTGGGGCTGATCATTGACTGAGTCTTTGCCATTTTTGCTAGTCTTCGATCCAATTGAATGGTAGCTTTTAGTTTTCTTCCACGCCATTCTGGCTTTGGCTGCCATTTTAAAGCTTTAGATATCATTTTAGCCTATCATTTTCTAAACATCTTAATATGTTTTGTCCTCTCTTATCAACTTTTTAATCAAAGTACGCCGTTCTTCTGAACCGTGTCTGTAACAACCATTTTACAGAGATTTTCAGAGAGAAATGCACAGTACAACATTTGTTGCCTTCATTCTTAAAAAAGGATGTTTGACACCAGTTTTTTCACAGAATGATTTACCTCTCTCTTATCCTTCTGAACTCCACACTGCTATTATTTTGAACATGCCTTTTCAATTAATGATTCAGTTACACAGAATCAGCAGCATGCATCTCATGACTGTTGGGTCTGTTAGTTTTCTATTACTCTAGTACAGTGGTTCCCAAAGTAGGGGTCGCGAGACATTGAGCGGGGGTCGCGAGACGATTTCCAAGAAATCAAATAATTTTTTTTAAACTATTATTAATATTTTATCCATAACTAACAAAAGATAAAAACTAGTAGTTAATAGTTATATTTAAAAAAAACATGCAAATTAAAAAGCCATCAGCCCTGCAAATTTCTTTCCGTTTGATCGCGACCCCTGTGGTGATTACGACAGATTAAGGACACATCAATAGTGTCAGTTACAGCAGATCAATTTACAGCACCATGTTAAACATTCCGACATGTGCACGTAACGTGTAGGTAATTTCCATCGCTTTATGCTTAGGATATTATTTTTGTTGAAATTAAACAAACAAGTAAATTACTATTAAAAAATTATATGGTTGTTAGTAGGGCTGGACCAGAATATTCAAATCGAATATTCGTTCGGTGGGTTGGCATTCGATTTTAAATTTTGAGATTCAATATTCGTTTTTTTTTTTCATACACCTTGCATCCCCCGCAAAACGATTCTCATTTGCGCTTAAATATGAATGAAGAAGTTCAGACTGCTGCCACTAACACAGAAACAGCAAAAAAAAAAAAAAAAAAAAAAAAGAGAGAGAGAGAGAGAAATTGAGTAATATTTGAGAGACACTACAAAGTACAGTCGGGCCCACTTAAATGGTTTAAGCAAAACTAGGGCTGTGACTGTCGTAATGACAACTGCGCCTCTGCTTTAAATGCAGGCATAGGCTAAAGCTGACCGCAAAGCCCCAACAAAAATAATTACCATGAATGTGTCGGGGAAAAAGTAGGGAGATATTTGAATTATTTATTAAAAAACTAGTATTTGACACAAAGATGAAGTTGACGATCCTGATGCCATTTGCTCATTGACGCGGCTTTAATACCTAAATGCATTAGGCCTATAGCTATTGGAAGAGTTTTGTTTTCGATTTGAATTATTTAAATTATTTTTTTTACAGTTTGGATGATATATTAGTCTTACCTTTATGAGCAAAAATGAAGTTTCACATAGCACTGGCTGGCGCTTCCATGTTCTGCAAAGCATGCTTATATCTATGGGTTTTAATTGAAATCGTGATGACTTGGTCGTTACTTTAAAAAAACAAAAACTTAAATTTAACAAATAAAAAGTGTTCCAAATATATGTCTAAATTAACTTTATAACCTAAATAAACGAAAATAAATGTAATCACTTTGCTATTAAAAACAGCAGCTGTGCAATGGGGAAGAGAAAGAGAAAACAGACCGGTTCCAGTCGGACTCGGGCCAGTAATTCTGATGAGCTGTCGGAGAAGGTCCGGGCGAGGTTTTAGTAATGTTTGCAACGAATGTTTCTTAAATAGCCGATTTAACATTCTTATTTAGGCTAGATTCATATTTAAATGTATTATTTATTTGATTTATTTTAGCTTTTTGTAGGCTGATTGTTCACTGACGGAAGTGATCAAATAAACACGCACGTTTGTTAATAATGTTTGGGCCTCATTTATTTTGGGTTTCAACATAATATACATAGGCTGTGTATTTTATATAGGCTTATATACACAAACGTTATATATAATGTATATATATTTATTTATGAATAATTTATTTATATATAGACACCGCGCCATTTTTTCGTTCTTCTTTTATTTAAATGGCCTACCCTTCACGGTGCCAGTAATTACTGTGCTAATTTCTGATTTGGGAGTGATTTGTTTGTTAAAATTTTTTAGGCTACCTTATTAAAAGTATTGCACTTAACAGACCTGGGCTGCGTTTCCCAAAAGCATCGTAAGCCTAAGTTGTTCGTAAAAATGATCGTACGACTGATCTTAATATTACGGTCTGTTTCCCAAAAACATCGTAACTTAAGTAGCACTTGAAAATCTTCGTAGATCTACGAGTGCTCTGGAGTAATCGTAAAGCCTTAAGTGCATCGTAAGGAGACAGAGTTATGAGGGCACCTGCTGGACAACCGGCAAATTGCACCTAAAATGTACTTCTCTTCAAAGTCATTTTTCATTTTATTTGTACGTATATTTTTATTCATTTATATTTTCTACACATTACACAATTAAAGAAATAAAGAAAAAAATAAAAATGACATAATAATTGTTAGAATGAAAAAAAAAGTACACTGTTGTATATGGACATTTCGAGGGTAGTACATATGTTGTATTTAACAGAAAATATTTAATGTGCTTTAAAGATGACGCAAATAAAGGAGGAACTCAAAAAAATGTGTCAATGACTTGCTGACGTGCATGAAACCCAGCCATGTATTGAACATGTCTTGGTTGATTATCATGAAGTCTCATCTCAACTTCATTCTCTTCCTCCACCTCTTCATCTTCCTCCCTGATGTCCAAGGGCACTCTTGCCCTCACTGCAATGTTGTGCAACATAGCTGTTACTGTTATTACAGCACAGCACTTTTGTGGCACAAACAGAAGACCACCACTGGACTTGTGAATAGCCCGAAAGCGTAGCTTCCACCTTCCTAAAGTGCGCTCCACAATACTTCGGGCAACACGGTGAGCCTCATTGAAATGTGCCTCACTGTTACTGACAGGATTAGCAACAGGGGTGAACAGATATGGCCTCAATGGATATCCGCTGTCACCAAGCAGCCTCCACTGTCCTTCTGAGTTTTGGGCCTCTTGACCCACAGATGAGTTGGTAAAGATATAGGAGTCATGTGTGCTCCCAGGCCACCTTGCAACAATGTCTGTGATTAAACACTTATGATCACAGATTACTTGGCAGTTGATTGCTGGATAACCTTTGCGGCATATATATGTATGGCCATCCACAGAAGGCATACTGATGGGAATTAAAGTACCATCAATGACTCCAATGACTTGTGGTATATGGTAATGTGTTAAAAATACTCCTGAATGTCTGACATGACCTGTCTTGATGCTGGAAATTGGATGTGTTCAGTCGCAAGTGGAAGCAGTGCATAGGTGACTGCTTGTACAGCTCTGGACACAGATTGTTTACTTAGTCCAAGTCCATCTCCAAGTACCTGAAGAAAACTGCCTGTTGCATAATATCTCAGAGCAGCTAAGAGTTGCACATCAGGGGACAAGGCAAAATTCCTCCTTGTAGCACGCATCAGCTGAGGCCCAATGACATTGAGCAGCTGGACTATTTCTCCTCGTGGCAGACGGTATCTGTCAATGACAGCCATATCATCAAGCATATCCAGAGGATTTTGATTCTGCCTGATGAAGGCATTTATAGTACATAGTGTACTCCTTGGTCGTCTCTGTCTTTGTCTTTGCCTTTCTCTTTGCCTCACTCTCAGATGGAAAACTCGCTGTAGTGCAGCCATGATTTCCTCTGCAAGACTACTGAAGTGTGAACTTTATATACTATCCTAAAATTGCTCATAGGAACCATATGATTAAAGTTTTTCAGGCTGTGATAATATTCACATGTCACACACTGATTGTCATCTATTTCTCTAATTGCAGAAGGCCCCACTTGAAGAAACTGAATCACTGGATTTTAGAAATTGCATTAATTACCTCTTCCCTGAAATTATTCTCTTGTTAGATTCATAATGGTCAAAGGTTGTGCTTTTATAAATGTATATGGAGAGTACATTTATAAAAAACAGTGCTGATAAAGAATTTGCACATTAAACTTTTTTCTGCACCTATATGGATAGGCTAATAGATAGGCCCTAATACTATATTGCCACACACACCCTCAAGACTCGAGCTGTAGTAAAATATATACCCCTCTTTTCACAGACAAGGCTTAAGCCTAGTCCAGACTAAAATGTAAATCTGAGCTTTTTCAACTGAAGGACACTTGCACTGACTGATCCTAAAATATATCAGTCCCTTTGTTTTGTCTCAAGATGGACACCAGTGATGTTTTTTTCTAAGGCACATTTATAAAAAATTACTTAAATCTGATTGAACTATGGCCTAATCCTGGCCCTGTCTGTGAAACTAGCCCATAGGGCTTGCATGTTTTTTATATAGCCTTAGCCTTAACATGCATTTAAACAGTTTTTATTGATTCAAGTTTGTAGTTTGTTCCCCAGGATCTGCAAAAGACATTGCAAAATGTGATGAGTGTAAAAATAATAAAATAATATTTCATGTTGCACAACATATTATATTAAACATATAATTATTCATGATTAAACAACATTGAACAATGTTACCTGACTCATCTGGCAAGATAATTGGCACTGAAATGGAGGGTCTTGCAAATCTCATTTCCTCCAGTGAAAATCTCCTCTCTTTCAAAGCCAGCTTGGCCTTCTTAAGTTCAATGATTTGCTTCTGAAAGTTGTTGTTCATCTCATTGGCCTCTTCAAGAGATTGTCTGATATCTTTTAGAACATCTAATTTCTCTCGCTCCAGCTGTACTATGTCCTGACTACAACCACAGACATTCTCAAATCGCTGAGGTGTTGTGGCTGTAGCCTGAACAATTGAAGATGGAGGCTGGTCTGTTGGACTGTTGGGAGGACTGGGAGATGGTAGGTGTCTGTCAATAGGAGGTGAACCTGATTGCTCTTGCGAACATGATGGACCTGACTCAGGTTCAGGTTGACGCAACCCTACTCCTCCATGGACGTCAATACCACCACAAATCCCATCTGAGGCAGTTGTTCCAAGAATTGACAGTGCCTTTTCTTCTTCTGCTGTAAGAACGGGGGCGTCATTAGGCCCACCACCTGTTTTATTAATTGTTGTCCTCTGCAGTGCCCTCTTTCTTTTAGCTAGGCTTGAAAAGTCCTGCCACTTCTTCCTGACCTCCTTCCCTGATCTTTTAATCCCCCTTGTTGCAGTAAGTTTTGTAGCAATATCGTCCCACATTTTTTGGTTTTTCCTCTCCCAAAACTCCAGGGGATCTAAGGATCTTGGGATGACAGGCTCAGAGATCTATCTCAGCTGCTGCTGAATCACTTTTGTTGTAAGCATCACTGTGACTTGTGCTCTTGATAATTTTGTCGTGCATCTGCTGCAGAGAACTAGATGGAGCGTTTCTTCAGTTCCCATTTTCTGATGTCCCCACATCCAGTGATGCTTCATTTAATACTTTTTTAATAATACAATGCATTTGTCATACTCAAAGCCTTTTTCTTGTTTTAGCATGACATGTACAATACCATGTCTGTACAAGTAAACCTCAAGGTATACCCTGCCTGTGTAAACTCAGCTAAAGTCATTGATTTACTGTTTTCTGCATAAAATCATCCTATATAATGTAATATAATGTTAAAAACATTGTGAAAAAATAAACTTGATATATTTAATATTGACTAAATAAGACCACTTCAAAGATTAAAATCATAGGGAAATTAATTAAAAATAAACCCTAATGCACGATATTGCATGTGTTCTCATTTGCCTGGACAGGGTCACATATGAAATGTATCATTCATTATATCTACAAAATTAATTAAGACTTATCTAGGATCAAGGACCGTAGCCGCAACAAACACTGGTTCCCAAACAATGTTGGAGAACCTTCTTACAACAGCTTCAAGAAGTGTTTCTATGTTTTTACTCCATGGTCCGAGTCGGAATGTAGGAGACGCTTCAGGGCACTGATAGATGGGATGACATCAGGCTCAGATGATTTTAATGAACTGTGAACTGAATGAGGTGCCAGAATGGAAACCATATTTTCAATTAATTTCCACAGTGTTGCATTGAGATTTGGGATGTCATAGTCAGCTGTGTATGCCATGTTTTTGTTCCAGCAGAGAGCTGAGCACGTAGTATGTACTACTCCAAAGTGTGTTGACGTCCTGCCGAGTTGTTTTTGAATAACTCCTAAACTCAAATATGTTCGGCGCGAATGCTTGAAATTCTTGGGAGAGGAGAATCCCTTGCCTCTTTTTAAAGTCTTCTGTAATCCACTGTACTGTCAAATTTAACATGGGCATAGTGGATAAACAAGCTCCAAATGTCCGTAGTTAAACTCACTGGGTCACATTTTCGTGAAGTAGACTGTTTATGTGGCTGTAGACGATTTAATATAACTCTGGGAAAGCAAAATTGGTCAAATTTGTGGTTCAAGATGTGCAATTAGGCATTTAAATCCAATGTCTTCTGTGACTGATAGTGGCTGGTTGTCAGTGCATACGAATTCCATTATCTTCGCGGTTATATCCTTAGCTTTTTTGCTGTCATTTGGTTGCCTGCGATATTAGCTGAAATAGAAGTTTCGCCATTCAGGGTAATGAAAATTTTCTGTTACATCACAGTGTCATCCATTACACTGTATGACAATATTGCTGTAATAATAATATTTAGCAGTTTATTGATATTACATATAAATAAGGAATGTCTAGCATTGACAAATATGTGTTAAATAGTAATATTCAAATATTTTGTTTGTATTGTTTAAAATTGTTTTTGATCAATTATAGACACTTATGAACAGAGGGAGTCTCTAGGCACTGAAAAAAGTCTAAAGACTAAAAAAGCGAGTGTGGACCCAGAAGCATGGATAGCACTCTTACAGCCTTTTCACACCAAGAACAATAACTACAACGAAATAATAACAGTAACTAAGTTAGCCTTCACACCAACAAACGAAAGCACTGTTCTAAGCATGTGCTGCAGGTTTGTTGTCTACCATTTTATGTTTGAGTTGAATGCATTCTGATTGGCTTTATCTTTATTGTTATCGAACTTGGTTTGAATTTGCATTTAGGCAGGAAAAGAAAAGGGTATTGAGGATTGCAATTGTTGGAATAATAGCTTGCGAATATTACTGGGCAGAAAATCCCCCCTCACTACATAATGTCAGAAGTTCAATA
This sequence comes from Garra rufa, assembly GCF_049309525.1. NCBI lineage: Eukaryota > Metazoa > Chordata > Actinopteri > Cypriniformes > Cyprinidae > Garra > Garra rufa. Next base: position 31,916,395 of record NC_133364.1, on the reverse strand, counting down.
GAGATCACTGAGGGGACTGTCCACCCCCAATACTCATCCTGATAATGTCATTTATGTTGGCAAACAGAAAGTATTAATAAATATGCCTGCAAGCAGCATTGTTGAGTCCGAGCAAGTCAGAAGTGACAAGCTAAGCATGGCAGGGGGAGCATCAGTAACATGCTTATCTTATTTCAGCATTTGCTTCTGCAGTCATTTACTCAGGAATATTGTTAAAACTAATTTAATGACAGATTAATACTAAAAACATTTCAGTTATGGGAACAATGTCAATATTTTCTCTTTTTGGCAAATTGTCATTCAGCGTAACAGCTATATTTATGTAATGTAAAAATATTAAACAATATACTTATTCTGACCTGTACTTAGTAAAATACAAAAAAGAATATGTAATCATTTTAAATTTTATTATATTTTAAATGACTTTCACTTCCTTACAAAAACTTATTGCTGGTAAATGAAAAAACCTAGTTTGTGTCAGGATACACTACTGTGAGGAGCAAGCAATGAGGACATGAAGGATATAAATGAACAACAGTCTTTACTAAACCAAAGACGGGTTACACAGGGCATGCAGGAACACACGTAGCACATCAAGTTCAACACCGGATAAGGAAACGTGGCAGACAACATTTTAAATACAGGGTTAAATGAGGTAGTTAACGAGACGCATCTGAATACAATGAGACAATCAAACAAGGGAGAACCTGGATCACGGGAAGCACATGGGTAGAAAAACACAGACAAAACACCCAGATCTGTGACATATGGCCCCCCCTCCCGGAAGGGGTGTCCTTGTGCCGTAGAAACAACTTGAGGGAGAGATGGGTGGGAACTTGGGTGGAGGCTCGGGAAGAGGATGGACACCAGGATGGAGCCCGGCAGACAAGAGTCCATGGTGGAGACGACGGGAGAAGGAGCCAGGAAAGAGCCAGGGCAGACCAGACAGAGACATGAGGGGCAGGTGAGACCCAGGCCACAGCCGTAATGGCGACCCACGGTAGAGCCGACAGAGAGGGGAGCCATGGAGGATTAATGACTGACAACTCCAGGGGGCCAACCGATGGCGGAGGAGCCCGAGGCGGAGATGGCAAGCCAAAGAGCCAGGGTGGCAAGGAGGATCCATGGCTAAGGCAGAACAGATAGCTCAGGTGACCGAGGCGGAGGCGTGGATCTCGAAGGCTGTGGTGGAGCCGGAGGGACAAGGCACAGTCGGAGGATAGAATTCCAGAGGCAAAGGATGGTCAACGACAGACCAAGGAGGAGCCGGAGGGACTAGGGAGCCTGGCGGAGCCAATGGACTGTCAGGCCATTTTAAAGCGGAGGAAGCTAGGAGCCATGGTGAAGCCGCTGGTTTGACGGGCCGAGGAGGAGTCTTGGACTGTGAGGCTGGAGGCGTAGACCGGGGATCCACCAGCCACGATACCGATAGAGACTGGCAGACCCACGGTGAGCCCACCGCACAGATGGTGTGCTGAGGGTGAGCAGAGGATCTGTCTAGGGCCCCCAGAAACAATGCTGATTCTTAAATCCATGTTATGGTGGGTGCACACATTGACTTTCTGTATATTTCTAAAATCCACATTACATAAGAATAAGTTTAATGTCATCACATTATGAAACAACTGACAAGTAGGCAAAGAGTTAGGGTACAATGTGTGTAACAGTAAATCAAAATCATTATCATCAAACCAAAAACTTTATATACTGGAGTAATAATGGTTCATACTGGTTTCCAATAGATACCAAAATAAGTTGCTAAAGGTGTTCAATTAGTCCTTAATGTTGTCCAATAAACAAAATGTCACCAATAGAAGACAACAAATTACCAAGAGACCCACTAAGACCATTGCAGTTTTCCAAAGAAACCACAAAATTAATAGGAGTCATAGTGATTCATACTGGTGTCTAGTAGATATCACCATGAGTTTCCAAAGGTGTTCTATTGGTCCTTAATGGTATCCAATAAACAATACATGCCAACAATAGATACTTGGTGTTTTTCACATAGAAAAAGCAAAAAAGCATACTGCATTGTCCAGTTTTCTCTCCGAAAGAGTTACTATTGCTTCATAAACTTCTCATTCTCTATATCACGCAACAAAACAAGCTGTTTTATTTATACAGTTTATAAATGGCTGATGCAAGAAATAATCTTTAAGTTTGACTTAACTTAAACATAATACTATTATAAATACATTTCTGTATAAAATCAGATTGTTTTTCATTTGTATACACAATAAAATTGTATTTCTGATTCTGGTCTGCTTGTCATCTAGGCTAGGTTTGAGTCTTTACAATGGTAAATGTCAGGTGACAGTATTAAATTACCAAGGCAAATTAAGTAACACAAGTGTTTATTACAATATATCAGAATGTTTTTCATTAGCATACACTAAAATCATTTTATTTCTGATACTGGTTTTCTTTGTCATTAGTATGCAGTCAGTTATTAAATAGATCATCTTAAATGATCCCTTCAGTTCATCAGATACTGTATTATTGCATTTGTTTTCTAATGTAAATATGGTTTTGGCGGAAAAAAAACTTATTTTGCTCTGGCGGTGTGACGTCATAACGCTGCGCCACGCTCCTTCTCTGTGATTCGGCTGAAAAGTGAAGTAAAAGTGCTCCCGCACATGAGCAACATTCACTCCTAACAATAATAGATGAGTAACACCTAAGTGTGTTGTCATTTTTTGCTGGTTGATGAAGCTGAACATATACAGACTTAATCAGTGAACCATATTTATTTCTTAGGAAAAAAGCTCATAAAAAGACACTTATTAAACTGGAAATATCACAAATGCTCTGTAGTGAATTGAGAGCACTTCACACTTGCTTATATAAAACAGTTCTGTGTTATTTGTAACTTTAGGAATCTGTGATTAATCTCTTACAGATCCATGTGACACTATTATAAAGATGGAGTTTTTTAAAGAGGAGAGTGAAGACATGAAGACTGAAGAAACATTCAGAGTCAAACTTGAAGATACTGAGGAACAAACAAAGATGGCGTTTATTAAGGAGGAGAGTGAAGACATGAAGATTGAAGAAACATTCAGAGTCAAACATGAAGATACTGATGAACAAACAAAGATGGTGTTTATTTATTAATTTATTGTACTACTGGAACCCTGCTGAAAAAAAAAACAGCTAAAACCAGTCTATAGGCTGGTTGGCTAGTTTTAGCTGGTTTAAGATGGAAGTAGCTGGTTTTACTGGTCTTTTTTTTTTTCTTTTTTTTTTTGCTGGTGGTTTCCCAGCCTGACCAGCTAAGACCATCCTGGCCAGGCTGGAAAAGTGCCAAAACCCCTCTAAAACTAGCCTGCTGACCAGCTAAAACCAGGCTGGTTGACCAGCTGTTTTAGCTGTTTTTTTTTTGTTTGTTTTTTCACCAGGGAAGTGGCAACATTTTCATGTATTTATTTATTTACTTATTTTTTTACAGATAAAGTATGTTAAAATCACAATTTAGTTCATATTCATGGTGTCCTAAAATATCAGAGTTGAGTACACTTACATGTTCTAAAGATTATTTAGTATATTAACAAATAAAATGAGTGCATGGAAATAGAGAACTTTCACTAATGATTTTGGTTATTGTCAAAAGTATGCTATTAGTACTTCTGTACAATAGCCTTTAAAACGTAACAATATTGGCCTTTCTACAGAACTGGTAGTACCAAGTACAGACTCAATTCAGTACTCGCTGATAGGCGGCTGCTTTCAAACAATTCTGTGAATATTTATATCATTTCCTCTGAACAGTGATATGCTATGGCCAAATAGTGAACTGATTTCATTTATTTTTAATTTCAAATAGGTAAATAATTTAATACTTCTAATATATTTTGTTATGTGACTGAAATTGGTTCTGAATATCATTTGTTCTAATGCATAAGTAAGAGCGCATATTAAAGAGCTTATTTTATAGTTAAGTCATGGCCATAAACTGTGTTTTCAAAGACCTTGAGAGAGGATTGTATAACTTTAGGGCGTCCTCCTTGTCTTTTATTCCCACCATAATTCAAATAAAAATGATAACAGCAGAAAGAACCTAAAATCCTACATCAGTTTTGAGAGATGTAAGTCTCAATCTAAATCAAATAATTTGTGAACCCGCTCAAAGGTATGAAAACACAAAGCATAGTGTTATATTAGTTTACTAAGTTAAAAACTTGGAAATGCATCGTCATATGGGTCGGGTATTTTATTATATATATTACATTTTAATGTCCGTTTCTTATTTTAGACAGTAGTGTACAAATGAGACTTTTATTTTGGTCTGGTGTTGTGGCATCATAAAGCTGCGCCACACTTCTCATCTGTTGAGATCCTGGTTGTGATTCAACAGAAGAAAGGTTTGTGAATTTTAATCTTTTTTAACCAATGCAAACTGTTCCATGAATTAAAACGTTTTTCCAAGCTATGTAAACACATTTAGCATTCCTAAATGTAACATTGTAATGCTTTGTTTAGTGTTAGTTAAAAAGCTTTAGCGTTTAGTAACAGAGAAGGTGCGTCTCATTTCGCTTCTTATGTTGTGAATCCGTACATCAATTGAAGTACTGGAATAAAGTGATTACGAGTCAACTGAACCAAATCATTCGTAAAATGATTCATTGATTCAAAAGGCTTGAGTGGTCAAACAGTGTAAATGCAAAATGAACAACACAAACGTGAGTAATGAAAACTTTTCCAAACCAACTGCAAGTGTTTTCATGAAAGTGAGATCTATTAAATGTGATACAAATAATTGAACACCAAATATAAATCATAAAGAAGTAAATATGAACATTATGTATAATTTGTAAATCAAATCTGTTAAATATGACTCTGACTGACTCTCTTACCAGTGCACTGACTACTGAAACAGGGAGCTGATTGAGGCAAACAGATTTAGTTTACATTAATTTTTCTTTCTGTTATTATTCCCATCCTAAACAGGACAGTGTTCAAACACAGAAAAACAGAGAAGGTGCGTCATCAACTGATGCTGAATCAACTGAGATCCACACGACAATATTATAAAGATGGCATTTATTAAAGAGGAGAGTGAAGACATGAAGATTGATGAAGCATTCAGAGTCAAACGTGAAGATACTGAGGAACAAACAGGTTGGTTTTCATTCTCAAAGCTGAACTCACTCATTTGATTCTTATTTAAATGTCCAGCTCTACAGAAATATGATAAATATAATATTTTTCAAGAATGTCATATGACTGTTGTAGTTACAGGTATGTGCCAAAAAATTTGCATATCGAAGGAAAAGTCCATTTATTTCAATAATTTGTTTCAAAAAAGTGAATCTTGTATGTTATATTAGTTCACTACGCACAAAGTGAAATATTTCAAGCCTTTATTTGTTTCAATTTTAATGATTATGGATTAAAGACAAAAACCAAATCCAGTATTTCACAAAATTAGAATATTCCGTGTGACCAATAAAAAAAGGATCTTAAACACATGTTGGCCTTCTGAAAAGTGTGTTAATGTACTGTATTATGTCCTCAATACTTTGATGGGCCTCCTTTTGCACTAATTACAGCATCAAGGCGGCGTGGCATGGAGGCGATCAGCCTTTGACACAGTTATGGTAGCCCAAGTTGCTTTGATATTGGCCTTCAGCTCGTCTGCATTTCGGAGTCTCTGTTCCCTCATCTTCCTTTTGAGAATACCCCATAGATTTTCAATGGGGTTTAAGTCAGGCGAGTTTGTCGGCCAATCAAGTACAGTTATTCCATGGCTATTAAACCAGCTACTGGTAGTTTTGGCTTTGTGGGCAGGTGCCAAATCCTGCTGGAAAATAAAATCATCATCTTCAAAAAGCTTATTGGCAGCAGGAAGCAAGAAGTGCTCTAAAATTTCCTGGTAGACAGCTGCGTTGACTGTGGACTTGATAAAAGACAAATGACCCACGCCAGCAGATGACATTGCTCCCCAAACCATCACTGACTGTGGAAACTTCACACTGGACTTTAAGCAGCTTGACTTTTGTGCCTCTCCTTTCTTCCTCCAGACTCTGGGACCTTGATTTCCAAATAAAGTGCTACATTTGCTTTCATCTGAAAACAGGACTTGGGCAACAAACCTGTACTTTTTCTCCTTAGCCCAGCACAGACGCTTCTGACGTTGACGTTGATTTTGATTCAGGAGTGGCTTGACACGTGTAATTCTCCAGCTGTAGCCCATGTCATGCAGACGTCTTTGACACAGTTGAGGAACCAACATCTTGTGGTGGTTCTTGATGCACTGACACCAGCCTCAGTCCACTCCTTATGAAGCTCCCCCAGATTTCTGAACTGCCCTTGCTTGACATTCCTCTCAAGGCTACGGTCATCCCTGTCTCTTGTGCACCTTTTCCGGCCACATTTATCCCTTCCTCTTATCACTCTGTTAATATACTTCGATACTGCGCTCTGTGAGCACCCAGCTTCTTTTGCAATTGCCTTTTCCTTTTTATGGAGGCTGTCAATGATGGTCTTCTGCACAACCGTCAAGTCAGCAGTCTTCCCCATTCTGAAGCCTACTAAGCCAGACTGAGACAATTTAAATGCTGAAGGCTGAGGAAACCTTTGCAGGTGTTTTGCGTTAATTAGCTGACTAGATTAGGACACAGGGAGCCTACAATAGCTGCGTTTCCATCCACCTGTTTTTAAAAAATCTCTGGATGGAAACGCCAAAATGCGCATAAAAAAAATTTATGTGCACAACTGAGTAGGATAAACTTTTTATCCGATAAGGAAAATGCGCATAAACTACGATGGAAACACTTTTACCGAATAAATTCCTCCATGCGTATTAAAAACATCATGTGACTGCACGATGGAACGGGATAACTCGACTGACCAGCCGACCCATCTTGTTGCACAGCATCAGAAATGTTGTATTTCCTTCACAAGTTTTGTCACTTGACCACCACATAGTAAGTGTAAATTATAGTAATAACAGTGCAAATAATAAACTGAACACCGCTGCTCAACAGTCGCATCACAGATCCGCGGCAGGAGTCCGATTTAATTCATCACACGAGGAGTGTGAGCCGAGTGTGCTAAGAAGGACAAGACCTTGGAAAGATTTTTGAAACAAAATGCAAAACCGCCTATTTGAAAAAATATTTTGGATTTTAAAAAGGAACGCTGCCGTTTATCTAAAAGGTGATTTTGGAAGCTCATTGGAAGAACATTCGATTCTTATTCATTCCACCGTGTTTGCTGATTTTCAGTAGGCCTGTTTTTTATAATTACACTTTCTGTAAGTTACTTAACAGTTTTTATTTTTTGTTAATAAATTAATAAGCAATCCCTTCCATTAATTATATTTATATGAAAATGATTATTTTCAGTGACTTATCCTAGTTTTCTTAGTGATATTTAGAGGAAGTTTGTCAGCAAGTGACGATTTTGTTCTCTTTGTCTTGTTGGATGGAAACGCTGCTTTATGCGCAAATGTTCCAGTTTTGCACACAAGTTAAATTCGCATTTTTGGATGGAAACATAGCTAATGTTGAACTTTGTCATGATATTCTAATTTTGTGAAATACTGAATTTGTTATTTTTTATCTTTAATCCATAATCATTAAAATTGAAACAAATAAAGGTTTAAAATATTTCACCTTGTTTGTAGTGAACTAATATAACATACAAGTTTCACTTTTTTGAAACAATTTATTGAAATAAATGGACTTTCCCTCTGTATTCAATTTTTTTGGCACATGTATTTTATTTTATGTTATTTTATTTGACATGATGCAGGTTGTTTCATGTGGACTTACATGTTGAGATCACATGATACTAATACTAAATAATAATGCTGAACCTGAGAATATCCTACTTCCAAAGTGAAGTCAATCCTGAAAACCAAGATGATGCTGGCAGTTGCCAGTATGTCTTTCTGAATAGTACATCCTAACGGTGCGTTTCCACTGGCACGTAGGGAGCATTTTCAATTCATTCACATGAAGTTGAGCTTTAATGCTAGCGTGGTGCATTATGGGATGGCAATGGCAGAAAGTGCTGAGAGCATTAAAAAGGTTGGGCATTCCTTAACTTAATGCAAATCTCGAGCACAAAATGCCGGGCTACAGCCAATCACTGTGAAAAGTAGGCAAGGCAAGATTTTGTCGTATGTTTCCGAGTGTTTGTGGAACTGGGGCTGGTTGCACCATCTGTGCTTAAGTTACAACTTACGCACCACTAAATATTTTTGCATTGCACGATTAAACTTAGTTTAAACATATAGCTCTACATACAAACTAAATATTTACAGAAGTGTCTGGTCAGGAGTAACGGTTGGAATAAAACAGCCGACTTAGTGAACTGCATCAATATGCTCCTCTTTTAACCGTCAACCTTCAATCCTTTACGCATATATGACGCTGCTGACATTTACACTCACGTTCATATTAAGAGAGAGAACAATACGTGAATAAACGTACTTGTTTCTTTTTTAGCACATCTTCAACACCCCATCTAGAGCGCGACTCGGTGTGCTACGTGTTGCGCATGTCACATAAATAAATAAATGACATTTCTTTTTTATCAGTGTTTATTGATCCTTATTTATTTTATGCCGCGTTCCAGACAACCCGTAACCTGTGTTTTTCCGACCTTCTACCAGTGAAAGTGCACTGGAACGGCAGTCAAACCCGTGACTTCCCACTTGTGAACTCGTACTAGGTCGATGTACTCCCAGTTACGAGTTCTGACGTAACATAGCCCGCGAAACAACAATGTCAGCCCTAATGCGTGTGGTGTTTATGCAAGTGGCACACGGTGGAAAAATAGAGCTTAGGACAATATAACGTTGCAATCAAATTAATAATAATATAAAAATAATAGTAATTCAAAAATGTGCCCAGGCAGTTTGGCGTGACTTGCCTGGAACGCTACAAAGTCGTGACTCGTGGTTTAAAGTGGTGATTTACCAGTTAAAAAACCTGCCTGGAACACAGCATAAGTTACAGTCTCTGAATGTTATTTACATATGTGACAACAAAATGGCTTACACATACACTAATGTTATTATTGTTTAGTTTTTAATGGAAACTTGTTTTTACCGTTAGTATATGTGAGGCAAAAGAAGTTGGAATGAGGGATACATTAAAATTAGCATTTAAACAAGTTCTTATTTGAAGGTTTCGATTGGATGATTTAGTGTAAACGTCATATTATGCGACTGCATTACTTTACGGAGAGCTTACGAACTACTAGCTAAGTCCTGCCTTACAAACAACTGGTGCAACCAAATAATGTATAAATTCAGTTACAAATTAGCTAGTAGTTACCAAGCCTCTAGTGTGGACTTAACATTCCAATTTACGTAAGAACTTACGAATGGCTGCTGCAACCCTACCCTGGTGAAATTACTGAGCTGAAATCACATAAAATTTAAAAAGTCATGCAAAAGTAAATGCACTTCGCATGCTTTCATCATATGCTACAGTTTAGTTTGCGAACAGCCGTTAAAAGAAGACAATGAAACGCAAACGGGGTGTAAACCTTGTTTTTTTAGAGGCGTGCTCTGCCATAAATTTGACACATCCCAAAGCAGTGGCATTGTAGCGTTGCCAGCGGCACTGAGTGCGGATTTGACGTTGTAGTGAAAGCGCACCATAAGACTGTTGTGTAGGCAGTTGCAGGTGAAGTCTATCTAGCTGTATGTATGGAAGCAATTCCGGAAGAAAGTCTTCGGTGTTATAAAAGCAGAGACATCAAAGATGGCAGATCTTTACAACAACTTGACCTTTTAGTAGATTCACAGTTGTTATCAGTACAAACCTCTATTCAGGGTAAAGGGTAACAATCGGTAACGGTGACTGGGACCCTCTTATAATCAGTACAAAACTTTTATTATTCCAACAGGCTTTGCCTTAACTATCCACTAAGCTCAACCAATCATCATTCAACAGAACCTTTACTTAACTACCTGCATTAACTTTCTCTTCCTCTGAATAACTCCGTATGTATGGTGCCTAATAGCAGAACCAGTAGAAGGACCTTGATGTTGTAAGGGTCAATTTAGCTGAAAGGGAATTAATGATTATTTAATAGGGAATTAATGATTATTTAATAGGGAATTTGGACTAGTTGTTGCTTGTTCATATGCGAGAGCATGTCAGAGGAGGCGTGCAGAGTGGTAAAAATAATAATTATTATTGATTACTAATTTGAAATCAGCAAATTTCTGGCAAAAACAATACTTGAAAAATTAAAAGAAGCAGATTTTTTTTTAATAAACTTTTCAGTCCAGTTATCCAGTATGCATTTAAATAGTAAGTTCTGGGAGAAATTTGCTGTTCACGCAGGCAACGGCGTTCTGGCTAATGGTAAGAGACCATTCACTCAACAGCAAAATGCTGGTAAATTCATGTCAGCAGAAACACTTTAGTTTTACTATCTGTGCAATCTGACAACAAATTATAGTGACCGGCATAAGGGGAAGATCAAACAGCGCATTTTTTGCTTTTGTAAACCAGAGGTTCGCATAATAGTATCCAACTGCAGAGCCGCAGTGCTGATAAATAAGTAAGAAAGAAGGCTGGGTCTTGAGCGCAACACTTGACACAGCTGTGAGACTAGGCGCAATGGTCAAAGATATCTATCAAGCACATATTTACAAAGAAATACTAATTTGAACAAGCAGCGTAGCTTTGAAAACAGCTCAGAGTAATCATGTCATCTCTAAAAGAATGCTATGATTGGCCAATTTGGACCAGATCAGACTTTATTCTTCAGCGAGTTCTACATGCTCATACCGGTAATCCTTATTCCTCGTTCACACACAGCATCTTTCCGGCAATTTACTGGTTTACTGGTAACTACAACTTTGAAAAGGTCCCATTTACACATGATCATTTAATGGTAATTTACTGGTAATTTAATGTGTGAAAGAGGCTAAAAACTGCAAGAATTATAATCTTGTCGATACAACCATTTAAAAACTTGGCCCAGTTTATATCACCATTGCACCTGTTGTTCGTAAAATTCCATAACTGGTAAGCACTTTCGTATGTTCGTATGTTGAACTTGCCATGAGCCTTAAAGAAACTGGCTGTTGGATGTGATCGTGAAATACAGCATGTTTAAAAAGTTTAGTTATTCATTGTAAAAACCATTAAATTTATGTTCATTTGAACTATGGTATTGGGAAACACAGAATCGTTGAACTATGTTGGTAACAACGGAACTTGTGACCGTAGTTGGCTAACGATGCTTTTGTAAAACACCCCTGGTTAGTTTCCCAGTATAAGTTGCCACAGTGACTGAGCTTGAGCAATGGTAAATTTGCCTGAAAAATAAACCAAAGTTTCTTAATTGTCATAAGTTTTTTTTTTTTTTTGTCTTCAAGAAAGCAAACTGTTAGCAATTTTGAAACAGCTCTACTTTCACTAGCTTAGTGCATATAGGATCTATCTAGTAAGTCCGTCATTGGTTTTGATGTCTGTTGCTTTGCCGTTAAACTGGTGTTAAATTGTATTTGTCTTTAATTTGCTGTAGACCTGATGGTGCTGAAGGAGGAGAGGGAAGTACTAGATGAAATGGAAGAGAAACATCACGAGAAGAATCATCATGATTTCAAGAATGAAGAAAAATCCAGTGAAAATGAAGTGGCCCAGATGAGCAAATCTGTTCACTATTTCACCTGCCAACAGTGCGGAAAAACTTTTATTCAAAAGGGAAGCCTTAAAAACCACATGAGAATTCACACTGGAGAGAAGACTTTCACATGCCATGAGTGTGGGAAATGTTTCACTCAAAAACAAAACCTTGCAATTCACATGAGAGTTCACACTGGAGAAAAGCCTTTCACCTGCCAACAATGTGGAAAGAGTTTCAATCAAAAACCAAACCTTGCAATTCACATGAGAGTTCACACCGGAGAGAAACCTTACACATGCCATGAATGTGGACAGAGTTTTAGGCATAACAAAAACCTTTATAGCCACATAAGAGGTCATGCTAGAGAGATGAAATTCTTAATGCCCACGTAAGAAATGTCACTGAGAGCAAATTCACCTGCCAACACAAGTGCTCAATGTGGACACATTTTCACACATAAGAAAGCCGTTTGTATGGACCGCAAGGAAAGAGTTTCAGATTTGCAGCATTTCTTAATCACCACATGAGGATTCACTCGAGAGCTTTAAGTCATCAGTGATGGAACACACAGGAAACATCATGTAAACATTCACACTGGAGTAAAGCCTGTCATGTTCCAACAGTGTGGAAAGAGTTTCACACTTAAAGGAAACTTTGAGGTTCACATTAGGCTTCACATGAATGAGGCTTGCACCTTCTTCCCCCCAGCACCTTCTGGAACAAAATCATCTCTGGAGGGAGGCCTTTCACGTGTCTTCAGTGTGAGAAGAGTTTCACACATCAAATGTCATTTGCAAAGTCATTCTGAGAAGAAATCAGTGTAAATAAAAACTAAAAAAAAAAAGTGTGTGTGTGTGTACGTTATGTTATGTTATGAGGTGCCAAAAGGAAATCATTCTATAAAAATATGAATATATAGATGTAAATCTGAATATATAGAAGTCAGAATAAATAAAAGTAAATCTGAATATATACTTGTAGGTCTGAATATATACATCTAAATTGTGAATTTGTAGTTAATATTGAATATATAAATGTAAATAATGAAAATATGTATAAAAGTAAATTTGAATATATAGTTAAAAGTCTGAATAGAGGCCGGCACCGATAGACTTGTGGGAAGCGCGCCGACTTGCAGCTAGTTTTCCTGATATCCATTGACTGAACAACGTTTTCTCGACATGTTTCTGTGTTTTTGTTGCTCAGCAATGGCATGGACGCTATTTTGTCTGTGGGTTTGGCAAAAGGAGGTTGGATGGTGGTTGGTGCTGTAGGTGGTGACTAAAGACAGTGACTGAATAGTCATTTTTATTGAAGTCATAGTGGCTTGTGAAAAGGCACAGCTACTTTAGGCAGGCTGTGTGCATTTTACTGTGGACTCACTGTTTTAAAACATATATTGTAGTTAGCCCCTAGACCTCAGTTGTCATGAAAAAAGCCAAAAAAAATTCTTTACAATTTTCAACTTTTTTTAAAAATTAACACCGCTTTCTCACATAATGCAAAGAAACAGACCCTGCAGAGTGAATAATCCATTTTTGAGCCATCAATATCAACGAATTCAGCAGCACCTCCATGGGCAGCACCCAGTGACGCTGAATGTAAGAAGCATCCTCTTAAGGTTTAGTTTGGGGAACACATCGAGAAAAGTACTCCTGCAGTTAAGATAAACCTTTATAGCATCTTGTAGCGCACTAAAAGACAATGTTATTGAGAAATGCAGCCCTGGTCTATCTGCACTTAGCCGTGATTAATTTGCTAAATGAGTAGCAGTAATTGGCTGTCTAATTAGTGCACTAAAATCATCAGTATTAACATTAAGTGATATTGGCATGTGCCGCTGACACTTGTAACATTGTGCTGATGGATTATGTCAGTGACTTTGTCGCTGTACTGACATAATTACGTCACAAAATAAATAAATTAGGCTATTTAATTATCTTTTCAAATAAATTTCAATGAAACACACAAGGCAGTATTGTTTTGTCAAACATTTGTATTTGAGTGGTATATGCATGCTGCATGTGTGCCAGTAGATGTCAGTATAATAAGTGCAATATTGGCCAGCAAGAAAAGAACTTTTCAATCACGGTAGATGCTAATAATAATGAACTTGGACAGCCTTCTGCAAATCAGCCCGAGACTAGCGGCCTTGCATCAGCTTCCTCACCTGTCCTGCATGGTGTTGATACCCCAGCTTACACAAGCACTGATCCTGGAACTTAGGGAGAGATCAACTACACGGTAAGAGCGTACTGGGCAGAGAGAGGACCACAATTTTGTCAAAACAAGACTCTCTGGATCAGAAGAACAATATAAAAAGCGAACGAGAAGATTTTCGAAAAGTATTTTTAATTGCAGACTAGGAAATGTTGAAAGTGTGCAACGAGATTGGCTGCTCCATTCCCTATCTAAGGGAGTGGTGTATGTCGTCTATTTGGTAGAAATTACATCAATGCCCACTCAAGAAATGTAAGTACAAAATGCAAATGATCAGATTGTAGAGCATGAGAGATCTGAGTCGCATTGCAATTGCATGCTTGTGTGGATTACAAGAACTGCAAGGGAGGGTAAAATTGATAATGAATTAAAACGGCAGTATGAAACAGAGAGCCAGTACTGGTCAGAGGTTCTTAAATGAGTAGTTGCAATTATTAAATATCTGAGCGAGGGCTTGGTATTCAGAAGAGATAACCTACAATTTGGATCACCCCAGAATGGAAACTACTTGGGGTGTCTTGAACTAATCAGTCAATTTGATCTGTTTCTTGGAGAGCATATTTTATGATTTGGCAATGGCTATATACACCTAAACAAGTTAATGAAAGTCTGAAGGGTTACTAGGAAGTTACAGGCAGGTGAGTTTTTATTAGGGTTGGAGCTGACCTCTGCAGGGCTGAGACTTTCCAGGACCAGAGTTTCCACCCCTATTCTACAGCATCACCTAGAGACATGTCCAGTTCTGACCTAAACACAAGTCGTCAGATTGAGATGGGATGTTAAAAGAAAAAGGGGGAATTCTGGCAGATCAGAGAGCGGAACATGAGTAGATCAGACCACCGCTCTGCTTTTTGTATTATTCAATGGGTTCCCTCAGCTCAGGCTTTTCTTTAGCACTACTTGGAGACACATTTCAGTTCTGACCAAAGCTCAGGCAGTCAGGTTGAGACGAGGTGTTAAAAGGAAATAGGATAAATCTGGCAGATCAAAGAGTCTAGAGCAGAAAAGGAGAAGACCAGACCTCCAGTCAGATTCTTCAGTTGATTCCCTCACCTCTGCATTTCTTGCATGTATATTAGTACCTCACCAGCAGCATGTGGGGAGACAAGTATGAAATGGTCAGGCAAAAAAGATCTGGGCTGCGTTTCCCAAAAGCATCGTAAGCTTAAGTTGATCGTAGCTCCATTGGTTTCAATCACATGTGAAAGGCTCCAGAAACTATAAACAGTCTGGATTGTCTCTCCTCATAAATTTATGAGATTCAAACAAAACAGCAAAAATTGACAAATATGAGTTGGAATCTGTTTTTAAGAATAAACTTTAACATTAAACTTGAGAACTGTGTTGCTGGAGATGAATGGGGATTTAAAATATCAATTTCAAAATCTAAGAATGTAGTATTTGGTTTTAAACGAGGAAAGCTAGAACAGGGATTAAAAATTTATAATTCACCCATTGAAAGGGTTCAAACTTTCAAATTCTTGGGACTCTGGTTTGAGGAGAAATTGACATGGAGGGTACATATAGATCAAATTGTAACTAGATGTGAGAAAGTTATTAATATCACAAGATTTTATAGAGGAATTATCAGATCCAATATTGATTACGGGTGTATGGCATATGGATTTGCTGCGTCATCCGTTTTAAAGAAATTGGAGGTTGTTCAAGTTAAGGCCTTGATGATCGATTGGGATTTGGATCATGAAAAAACCCTGCTAATCCACATGAATAACTTGTTCCATTACTTCCTTCAGTCTGTTGGCCAAGTCCTTGGATAAAATCTTTATGTCGGAGCATTAACAAACTTACATTCATCCATTTCTTCTCGTAAAACTGAAGTATCACAAAAATGCAAACAAATATCATGCTGCTCTTTTTATGTTGCTTTTTTTCTCTGTCATTGTCAAAATAACTATGGCAACCGATAGTGTATCTCCTCATTCTCTATAGTTTACAGCAGAATCTGAGGTAGATTTTTATCCCTAAGAAAATCTTAATTGTAATTAAATTTATTTAAAGAAAGAGTATCATGAATACTGATAATCATGTTCTGTAAGAGCTTCAAAGTAAAGATAGCCTTGCAGAATTGTATCAGCTGAGGGAAATTGTACCCCTGTAGTCTTTTCCTATTACTCCACCACTCTACTGACAGCAGTATGGACCTAAGAGAGAAACATAATAATGAAAACCCAAATATACTGTGTCTTAGCTGCACATTTCCCTCATAAAAGGGACTGAAATACAGACTATACTTCAATTAAGATCAAAGACTACCTGTAGCATATTTCTTATGGTTATACATAAAGGGAGGTCAAGGAGTATATCAGATCTTAAAATTGTGTATGCCGTCTTTCCACTCAGGGTACCGGAAGTAGGTTCCACATTGATGACAAGACTTACAGGTGGTAGACACATCTGGAAATTACAGAGTACAGTTTCCAAAATATTGAATCACAGACCTACCATGAACAATAAGTGAGCTGGTGAGGATTTTCGCCATTTATGTAATTAGGATTGTTTCACTCAGGGGTGCATTGCCATGGCAGTGCTGGCACATCATCTCTTCTGGAACTAGATGCCTTGGGTATTCCTTTTCCACTGATGGAAGCTGAAAATGTTCAAGAAGTACAACAGCTAACTATTTGTTCTTCAGAATATACTGGACCATGACTTTCGACATTTGGTCATCCCCTGCTGATGTTAGGAATCCCATTTTTTTTTTACAGTTCACTGTGTGTCTGAATTAAGTGCCATATTGCTATATATTTGTGTGTGCATGATCTCCCTGTCCTGTGACAAGGACGGTGTCATTATTTTCTGTGTGTGTATGACACCATGACTTCTCAATCCACTGTAATATGAAACTGTAGGCTCATAACCGGAGATGTATTTTATTGACCGAGGGTTTCCGATTTTTGCAGTACACAGACAGAGGTACATGGTTGCTGTTGGCAAGGCTTTACAGACCAAGGCAAGCGTAATTTTTTACTTTAATAACAATACATAATGGGGTGAGGCAATAAACTACATTACATCAAATGTGGGGGCCTGTAAAATGCCCTCCTTCATGTAATCATCAAAGTCATCAAATACACGATGCATGGGCAGCCTCAAAACAATGGTACATGTATTTGCTTCAGATGTTGATCCAGAAGCAAAAGCCAAAACCTGCTCACTCTGAGAAAAATTGAACACAAAACGGTTAAAAAAAAAAAAAAAAGGTTTTCATTCAATTTAAATATGGATATTATTCTTACAAAAACCCATAACTTCACTTCAGTAGGCATTTATTACTATAACAAATTTTGTTTATGATTGCTCAAATCATGATTAAAAAATTGCATTTTTCAGGTTGGAACAGTCAATGCTTATGTGCAGTCGCAAGTGCTCATAGAACACTCTGTTTCTATAGCAATCAGAGCACATAACAATTGTATAATGTTACCAACTGTATAATGTGTATAATATAACCCAGAGGACTTCAACCCTGTTCCTGGGGACTCACTATCCTGAAGAGTTTAGTTACAACCCTAATCAAACACACCTGAAGTGGCCAGTTAAGCTCCTCAAAACTGCTTGAAAATTGTAGGCAGGTGTGCTGAAGCTGGTTGGAAATAAACTTTACAGGAAAGTGGGTCCGCAGGAGCAGGGTTAAAGACCTCTGATATAACTGATTGTATAATGTTACCATTCACATCTAGGAGCCAGTCTCTCCAGAAACAGACTATCCTGTTCTCCAGTGTTTGTTTGTTGGTACCAACTGGAGACAGATGTAGTGGCTTTTGCCGTAAGTGGCTTCTCCTTGAACATCAGCACTTCTCAAAAGAGATTGGGATGCTTTTCAACATGTTCCAGAAGCTGCAAACACTTTGGGCCTTCTTTGAATCTGAAAAAAAAAAAAAAAGATTTTAAGCATGAACTATGGTCAAATTTTTTCAGTTTAAGGGATCGTCAAAGTGTTGGACACACCTCTCTAGTATTACTAAAAAAGATTATATATTCTTATATATTCTTGTCTTATTTTTGTTATAGAATTATTTCCAAAAATATCATACTAAATAATATTATGTCACAACTGTGTAGGGCTGGGACAAAAATATTGATTTCTTGATTCTGATAGATTCAAATTTTTATGAGCTGCTATCCACTTTTAAATCTCTAGAATCAATCTTTAACTCTTTGCTATTGTCAGATGATGAATAAACCTTATACAGTGCCTATCATTCAATAAATACCAATAATCTTTGAGGTTTGTGATTTTTAACAAATAAAACAAAGTCACAGATTTTAAATTCTGTCCATTTTTAAATAAAATGTAAACAAATAAATCATTTTGGCACATTTTTGTGGCATGGCTGATCAATCTAACACCTCAGATAAAACGAAGCCATAGAAGGGAGTGCACATGAATGTTTAAAAGCTTTTCTCTAACGCTTTAATACTACTAACAATGTGAAGTGATCATAAAAGAACATAACATATTACACATGAATACAAGACGCTGTACAGCTTACCATTTATCATGTCTCATTAATCACGCAATCAGTGTTTTAACTGTGGAAAGGTGTCTATAAAGGAAGTTTGCCGGTTCGAGTCTCAGGTCTGGCAGGGATTGTCGGTGGGGGGAGTGAATGTACAGCAACTACTGTACATGCTTCCCAGGCACCGCAGCAATAGCAATAGGGCTGTCCACTGCTTCTGGTGTGTGTTCACGGTGTGTGTGCACTTGGATGGGTTAAAAGCAGAGCACAAATTTTGAGTATGGGTAACCATACTTGGCAATACGTCACGTCCTTTCCTTTTCCTTGCACGCCCTAACGCCATTTACTTCAGGTTTTTGCTAGTTATTGGCACAGTTTATTTCAGTTGCAACAAAATAGAAACGTGCCAACAACTAGCCTGAACACACCTCGTTTTCAGACCAGCATGCCCATGGCGCACAGATGGACGCAAGTGCATTTGCTATATGAAGAACGCGGCACAAGATGTGAAAATAAAAACTGCGCCAGGTGTATGACACTTTGACTTGACTTTGAAAAGCCTTGTTTAAGCTGTATCACTTATTAAGACATTAGTTATATTCCATAACTCACTGCTCGACAGAATCCCTCAACCTGCTCTCCAGCAAGAAGTTTGTTTCTGCTACCACCACCATATCATCTCTGTCTTCTAAGGTCTGTATATGCCGGAGTGACGCCAACATCGTCAGTTCATCAGCAGCTCCAGTGATGGCCTTCTTTGCATCAACAACATTCTTTGCTGATTGGATCTAAATCATAAGGAATTTAAGAAAGAGTAAGTGTACAAAATATGAATTCACCTAATGGTCAATAGGAATGGAGTTGAGGAACAAGATATCAATGGCAAGTTCTCTCTTCATCAGACAAACTACCGGTGCTTTTTCTAAATTCTCAATGTCTCGTTTTAAATGTCAGGGCCCTTGGAAGTCTACCAATGAAGTGTGGAGATACTTTGTACCTCGTAAATGGCATAAAACAGTGATTTATTTACATGGCTACTCCGATGCCCCATTCACCCTCATTGACAACCGGTTGTTAGCGTTGGCTAACTAACCCCAGATTTCGGACTGCAGGACACAAACCAAGATGAGATATGCAAGATACATTCACACTCGGTATCAAGATTCAATACACTTTAGGTCAGTATCACACCGGACTTCTCCTTTAAGGTGGATCCACTGTAGTCAAATAGACTATTTTAACAATGTCTTCATTTCTGGACCTTAAATTTGTTATTTGCATGGGCTGTCAAGGACAGAAAACCTTCAGATTTCATAAAAACATTCACTTGTGTTCCAAAGATGAACATGAGTATAAGTAATGAACATCAGGGGCCTCATGTACAAAGACTTGCGTTGAATACATACTAAAACATAGCGTACGGACAAAGCTGTAAATGTGCGTACGCAGTAAAAAAATCAGATGTATGAAACACTGCGTACGCGGAATTCCACGCATATCTCTTTGTACATCTGAATTAACGTGAAATTGAGCGTACATGCACGAGCGCAAAACCCCTCCCTGCCTCCTCCCCCGTATTAATATGGTAATGACTCCACTTTGGCAAAACCAAACTAAAAAGCAAGCAAGAGAAACTTAACAGAATGTGATTTGAAGGTGCTCCTCACCGGTAGACCGGAGAAAAACTGTTATTTGCAAGTTTGTAAAAAAAAAAAAAAAAAAAAAAAGAGTGGGAGAGTTTAGCTGACGCGGTTAACGCAGTGGGGTTTGAACATCGCACTGTGAACGAATTAAAAAAGAAATGGTCCGATGTAAATGTGCAGGTGGAGAACAGCGGCGACTTAGCCTACGTTTCAGCGCATCAGTCAGAGTCATAGAGCGCAAGCAGATGAACATCGTTGTCTTGTAACGGTAAAATATCTTGTTTGAATAAGTGCAACGTTGTCTTTATGAAATAAACAATAGTAGGCCTATGTCTATAAAGGTTCATATAATGCCTCACCACACGGTGTGATGTTGACATAATGTGATTTAGTTTGACACAAAGCAACTGAGTGATCCTTGTCAGCTAGGTAAAATATTTTATAAGAAATTTCTATTTTGATTTTATGGTTATCTGCTGAATTTGCTGATGCTTGTAAATTACATGATGTAATTTATTAACATTTCATCATATTATATAGCCTATATAGCCATTGAGAGGGACATCCCAGTGGATCGAAGTGTTGTTTGAATTAGTTTACATAAGAGGGGGACCCTCAAAAGGTCTGTGCACGGCTCTGGTGCCACCGGCATTTCAGCTGCCCAATCGCCCGCTCTACAAGTGCGAGAATGGGCATCATTGTATCTGCGCTCTTGGTCAGTTTGTGGGTTGTTGAGGGGGGTTAACAGCCACGTCTTTAATGGATAACCACGGTCTCCTGATATGCAGTTAAATAATTACGCTCAATAAAATAAAATAAAGTAAAGCAAAACTTAGCTGTTTCCGATTCACGTATCCAAATTGTTCTTCAGATGGCGCCTTTATAGCAATGTCCGTGCAGTCGATCGCTTGCGCTTACATTAGGATAACCGGTGATCGCTGCAAATTGCGCTTTGTTTGGCTGGTCAACTGCATGGTATGGAAATCTTATATACCTGCTAGACATGCGGATGATCCCGTCCCATACAGCTGGCATTGCACGGCTCAAAGACGACTGGCTTAACCCCGAGCGATCTGCCAGTTCCCTTTGGAAAGAACAATTTGCCAGGAAACCAAGCGTTATCAGCACCTGTAAGGGAACGGGTAATGCGTGGCTCCTCGCTGTCTCCAAATTTGGACCCAACTCAGCAAAGAGCTCCAAGAGGATAGCTCTTGGAAATCTGAAACAGCTTATAAGCCAGTCATCATCGTGGGCCAGAAAATCACTGTGATCCCTAAAAACGCGTTCCCTTCGGATTTGGCCATTGACAATGTCCTCCAATAAGGCCAACACTGCCATTGCCATAGACTAAGGGATGTATACATTTGCAAATGTTTTTATATGTTCTAAATCACATAATTGGTAGAAAAATATTGTCTCAATTAACCCATTTTATCAATTATAAATTAATAGCAATGTTTTCCACATGTGTTGGTGCGATACTTTGTAGTGTGCAATTTAAAATAATTGCCTCTAGGAGTCGCCAAGGGAAATAAAACAAACACACGCACAAAAAATACACGTACGCCAGACATGGAGTTGGCGTGGATCAACGCACATTCTCACGTTAATTTCATCGTTAGTAAATCCAAACGTGAGCGTGAAATCTGGCGTACGCAAAGTTTTTGTGCGTACGCAGCATTGATACATGAGGCCCCAGAACTTTAGTTAACTTAATTTAAAGTTAACAGATAATCTTAAGATTAAGAAATTATGTGAAAGTAGTGTTTATTGTTTGTTCTTATAAGCTACTGTCCTGTTTTACAGCACTACACAAGTACTTGATTTGACTCATTAATTTGCTTGTTAAATGCATTCAAATCAACCAAAAGCTGACAGTCAGATACATGAATGTTTTTTTCACCTGCATATCCTCCATGTGCAACCACTGAACATGGATATTTAATGGAGAAATTATGTTGTGGTCTAGAAGTGTCCCAGAGGCAGTGCTCATAATTGACCAGGCTGATGTCATTTCCCGGATGATGAAAATCTTGAATCATTATGTGAACCCACAAAGTCAAAGAGGACCTGAAAACCCAAAACCATTTACCTCAAAAAAATAAAAATAAAATAAAAAAAACACAAAGGAACAATGTTGCATAAGGTTATAGCTGGTTTACTGTATGGAATAAATATCAATTATACCACAGTCTGTCTGAATATTTGACTCAGATTGGCTGGAAGGTATGCAATTAAACTCATTCAAATAAATAGTGCAAAATATTACAGTACAATATTACAGATTTTGATATACTTTGGATCAAATGAATGTAGCATTAGTGAGCAAAATAAATTTCTTAATAAAAACATACACCTTTTTTATTGATCAAATAAAGGCAGTTTTGTGCTTATTTGACAATGATTTTACATATGTTGTGTGAAGATTAAATACAAATAAAAGGTGAACATTAATTTATTTGTAGTTTTATAGGAGGAAATTTCATAGGCTTGGCAAATTCATTTTTCAGAAGTTTTTAAGGACTGATTTCTGCTGTGGCATTTTTGACAGTTTCTGAGTTTTTTTTAAATGTATTATTATTGTTCATATTGATATGTAGCCAATAATATAATATCATATCAACCAAAATGAAGAAATATATTGTGATATACATTTTGGCCGTATCATCTAGCCCTAAATAAACAAATAAATTTTGTAGATTATATATCCTTACCATTTGGAAAGTTTCCATAGCATTGATTTTGTCAATAGTCAGAGCAGTGCTGTCTTTAGGGGGTCTGTATTGAAATTGTAAATCTGCCACATCAGTGCCAATTTGTTGATTGCATTTGACAGTATAATAGTCCTGTGTGTCTGGGTGATAAAGAAGAAAATGTGATTATGTTGTTGGAGTAATTATGACAATGAAAACGAACATTTATTTTAAAAAAAAAGGTAGTGTAATTTATTTTTGTTCATCTTTCCATAAAAAGAACAATAAAGAATTTAGAGAATGCTAAAATTACATCATAATTGCTGTTTCAAGGCTCGCAAAAATTCAAAATCTCTCAAAATATTTTAACTAGCCCACATATATGTGATTTTAACGAAAGGGACTTTTATTTTGATCTGACGTCATAAGGCTGCTCTCCTGCATCTGTGATTCGACTGAAGAACGGTGAGTGCTTTCAAAGTGTTTAAATCAACTAAACTCATTTAGAGGATTGTATGTAAAACTGTGAAATTAATAACCAGTGAAACATTGTTATGCTTTATCTAGTTATATTAATTAAGGGCATTTTATGCGTGTAAAGTGCTCCAGCACAAGAGTAACACAAACCGTGCGTTTCATTTCGTTCCCTATGTAGTGAATCAGTTTATCATTAGCACGGTTAATGCTAAGATCGGTTACTGACAAATAGTGATGGATAAAAGGAGCATTTTGACAATCCGAGTCAACTGAATCAACCGCATTGCAAAGTGATTCACTGTTTTGAATCACGAATCTCGCGCGCTGACAGCATCTGCTGCAGTGTTGCCTAGTCCGCGGATTTCCCGCGGAATTGAGCTGCTTTAACACTGCTGCCGCGGGTTGTTTTTTTATGCCTGTGTTGAAGCGACCCCAATAACGTAATATTTAGCTCCTGGAATGCAATTTGACCCCTTCGAAACACGACTAGGCTAGTTTTGGACTAGTTTTGAGTAGAAACTGGTCGGGTTTTGCTGTGAAAACCTGGCAACTTTGATCTGCTGCTCAAAACAGTGTCAATGCCAGACTATATATTTAGGGTTATTTTTAATTAACTGTTTTAATTTGTATTGTTCTTTTTGTGTTTCTGTTTTATTGTAGTGCTTTGGGTTTAAAAAAACACATTACAAATAAAATTCATTATATATTATCAGGCCTGTAGCCAGCCTAGCAGAAGGGGGGGTTCTTTTTTTCAAAAAGTGGACCTTTTTCTGTTCCCACCCATTTTGTATTTAATTATGAGGTTCAAATAGCCTACTTCATTTTGGTGACTTCTCATGCACGTTTGTGCTGGATTAGCATGTCTATTGGTATCTTAATAAGCATGATTTTTGATGCACGAAACATATTTACTACAATTGAGGTCAAACTTACCAAGATCATTTACTACCTTATTCAGTAAATATACACAAATACCTAAAGCAATTAATAAATAGCCACAAGAGACACTGTGTAATGCAATAAATGCACAGATCCTTTACACTGACACACTTCCAATTAAGTTTATGTTTGTAAGATTTAAATAAAAAAACTTGGCTTGAGCCAAAACATCAGGGGGTAATGGTGCTGCATGGTTGAGGGCTCACATCATGGTCATGTAGAATTTAGAGAGACAATGGTGGGTGAATGTGTATCCCTCTAGGGGGGTCCGGGGGCATGCCCCCCTGGAGAAAATTGTATACATTTTAAAGGTAAATCCATTCATTTGGTGCATTTTGAGAGTTCAAAAATAAGAGCAACAACTATGTTCAGTGTGCAAATTGAACAAGAATAATAAAAAAGTTGATGACAATTTAAAAAGGGTCCAGAACTGTCTTTAGTCAGAAAGTACCGTGTTCTTCCTTGACCCATGCTACACCACAGCACTGAGTTTTCTGGACCCCTTTCAACCTCTGGGCCCTGTGCAGTGTCCTCCTTTTCAAAACACAAATATCAAGAAAGGAGTTTTATTTATTTATTTAGGCTTACATGGTATCTGCAAAATTATGGCTTTTTGTTTCCTATTTTAAGACCTGCAGAAATAGAATTAATATTGAATGAGCGGGATAAAGCAATGTCAGGTAAAATATTAAACCTCCATCATGATTTACAGCTCAGATAATGTTCATAAAAAACAATAACATCTGTAAAAATTATAACAAGCTCATTTTTGTATGGTGAAGTTTAATTATTCTGACTGTTTGAGTTATTAAAATGAACCCTTGCTAGTAGCATACATTATAACTAGTAAAAACACACACATAGGCCTATAGCACCTCAACACCATGGTATAAAAATGAACTACATATTTTCTATGTATTTGTATAAAGAACAGTTGTCTAAATACATTTAGTATAAATGCACAAATGCTATAGATACTATAATTATATAACATTACTTTACAGTTAATACGTGTCTACATTAATATAATATAATATTGCGCATTTCTGCCACAATACCATGGTGCAGTTAGTGTAAAATAAATAGGCTACATGGTAAATGATTCTGACTGTATCGTCGCGCACAGTGTTTCGCCTGTAAGTCGCAAAGTCAGTTGTGTTCTTTACTAAATTCAAGCGCTTCATTGTGGATCTTACAGCGCTGTTTAGTGCTCACTAGTAAACGCGTCTGCTCTAGTGAATTTGCATTTATCTGAGCGGATATTGGTCTGTGTGGCACGCTTTAAATGACTAGCGCATTTATAATGCGATTCTTGTCTTTCCTTGCCCAAATTTATGACATCTTTAATAATTAAAGCTTTTACACTAATTAAGGTATATACTTTGCATGGCTTTAAATGTCGTTATTTAAAAGATCACTTGTTTATAAATAAAAAATTTTTTTTTTAATTATGGACCTTTGGCAATATGGGGTGGTTCGTTCGAACCACCCGAACCCCCCCTGGCTACGGGCCTGATTATTATTGTTAACAAGAGCAACAAATAGAAACATGTGTAATAAAAACACTACAAACCAACTGAAAGTGTAATACATTTAATTGGGTGTACAAATAATTGAATACTAAATGAAAATCATAAACATTGGGAAAATCTGGTAATTTAGGTCCTGTAAGTTATTCAGAGCTCATAATTGATCACTTTCTATTGGTTTCAGTGGGTCTATGATGTACTTAAGCAGCCCAGATTGACTTCCCTAAATGAAGTGCTAACTAGGAAGCTGACTGAGATGCACACAGAGATTTAATTTACTTTTTTTTCTTCCTTTCTGTTAATTATTCTTATCTGAAACAGGACAGAGTGCCCGAACACACAGCAGAAGCAGCAGAGATCCACGTGACACACTATTATAAAAATGGCGTTCATTAAAGTGGAGACTGAAGACATGAAGATTGAAGAAGCGTTTAGAGTCAAACATGAAGATACTGAGGAACAAACAAAGATGGGGCTTATTAAAGTGGAGACTGAAGACATGAAGATTGAAGAAATATTCAGAGTCAAACATGAAGATACTGAGGAACAAACAAAGATGGAGTTTATTGAAGAAGAGAGTGAAGACATGAAGAGTTTAGAAGCATTCAGAGTCAAACATGAAGATACTGAGGAACAAACAGGTTGGTTTTTATTCTCAAAGCTCATTACAGAAATGAATATTTATGAATAATGTCACACAGGTGTAGAAATGTTGAGACTTTGGACAGAAGTGTTGAGATCACATACTAACGCTGCCTTCAAGTGCAGTTCAGAAGATCCTGTGTTCACACTGGGCAGTAGCAATTATGGAATTTAACATAACATTATATAATTTATAACATTAAACCAAATATTTGCTGCTAATAATAAAACCATTGATTTTTTTGCACTTAGGCTAATTATGCAAAAGTATCTAAGAAAATCAATTATTTTGCACAAAGCAAACCCTGAAATGTGAGTAATCACATTTGGCTACTGCATGCTGCTTACATTTGTTCATTTAAAGCTATTTGATAAGCAAATAAAACAGCCAGTGGACACTAAAGCTACATCTAAATGAATCCGCATACAACTGAAAACAGCCTTTTATGTTTTAAAATTGTCTGTGTCCGCACTAGTGTTTTCAATAATTTTTGAAAAGTTTCTTATCCACGCTGAAACATAAAACATTAAATTTGCCTTACTGTGCATGGGTGAAACCTCATAAAAGCTCACTGAGACTATATAAATGGAACGGACGATACTTTTCATGCAATTCTTCTAGTAAGATCATTTCATTTACAGAAATATATATTTTTGACAATATAGGACATACAGAAAAACAGTACAAAATAGGAAAAATAGTGCTGTAAATATAAAGCAAGTCTGATAATAAAAAACAAAACAAAAGCACAAACATTAAGGTTAAATTTAGATGTAATTACGTGAGGTGTAAGATTGTAATGTATATAAGTTGTACACCTCTATATCTTGTATATATAAAGTAGATTTAAAAAAAAAAAAAACGAGGGAATAAGGGGGAAAATAGGAAAAAGGGAACAAAGAAGGACCTAAATATATCAAATAAATAAATGGATAAAGAGAGGAAATGAAGAAATTAATTCAAGTATTATCAATATAATTAAGCAAACAAATAGATGACCACAGTTAGAAGGCATCAGAGTGGAGCAGTAGGTCATAGTTATACGAAGGTACTGTATTTGACCATGAGAACGGTATAAACCAGTGGTTCTCAAACCGATGGAGGGGGTATGTGAACAAACTGCTGAGCTTTGGCATTTGTTTAATTCTACCCCAATTTTTTTTGAAGTAACATAACATATAATATAATTTCATTTCATTCACATGTTTTTCATAAACACATAATCCATTCTGGATTACAATTCGCCATCGAAATTGTACATTTAATTATTCCAGCAGCTGTGAGAAAAGGCTATAAATGATCAGCCACCTGCATCCATATATGCGATAGCCTGGTAGCCAGGACAACTTCTTTTAGAGACGTGATGTGATGACTCAGCAGAATGCTCGAATTTCCCATGAAAACCAACTCGTACCACTCAAATAAGAAAACATTTTTACAAGCTAACCGTTGTGAATTGGGCTAAAGTAAGGCGATAGTTTTGAACACTGGCTGGTGTACTTGCTCAAATATTGACTCTATCACTTTAAACCAAACAAGTTACAGATTGCAGCTTTATTGTTGGATTTTTCTTTGGAAATGTAAAAAAACCCCAAGGTAAACGTTAAATGTGTTATGCATGGAAACAAACACAAAGTAACACATTTTTAGGCTAAATTTTATTTGTATTTTATGTAAATGTTATTTTATGTAAATAGTTTGTTTATAAAGATCATTTGCACTATTTTTTTCTGTGGCACCCTGTATGTGTCACTCTCATTCTGTGTGTAGATTGTGAACTATTTGCACTGTTTGTACTTTTGTTGCACAAGATAATTTGTTTCTCTGAAAAAGTCACTTTTTTACTGTTTTGTAATTGTATAACACTGTTTCCACTTACTTTGCTTGTACATATCTACATGTTTTGAGGTTATTGCTTTGTGACATTAAAATGGGGTTAACTTTTATTTATTTGTGTTCCCACCTTAGATCTAACAGCACTGAAAGACGAGAGGGAAGTACTGAATGAAACTGAAGAGAATGATCAGTGTGAGAAACTTCATGATTTCATAACTCAAGAAAACTCTTTTTGTTCCTTAGAGTCTGAAAAGACTTCTAAACAAGAAGGAGCTCAAAAGACAGGAACTAAGAGTAATTTCACTTGCTTTCAGTGTGGAAACAATTTCACTCTAAAAGGAAACCTTAAAAGGCACATGAAAATTCACACTGGAGAGAAGTCTTTCGCATGCTGTCAGTGTGGAAAGAGTTTCAGTGATCCTGGAAACCTTAAAGTCCACATGAAAACTCACACTGGAGTGAAGGCATTCACATGCTGTCAGTGTGGAAAGAGTTTCAGTCATCCTGGTCACCTTAAAGGCCACATGAAAGTTCACACTGTAGAGAAGCCTTTCGTCTGCAAACGGTGCGGAAAACGTTTCTGTAATCCTGGAAACCTTAGAGTCCACATGAGAGTTCACCCTGGAGAGAAACCTTACATCTGCAAACAGTGTGGAAAAAGTTTCAGAAGTCAACTAAAACTTAAATACCACTTGAAAGTTCACACTGGAACGAAACCCTTCACCTGTCAAAAACAAAACCTTCACGCACACAGGCGAAATCACACTTTGGAGAGCCCTTTTACCTGCCAACGGTGTGGAAACGGTTTCAGTCATAAAGGAAGCCTTAACAGGCACATGAGAATTCACACTGGAGAGAAGCCTTACGCATGCAAACATTGTGGAAAGAGTTTCAATCAACAAGGAAACCTTCACAATCACATGAAAATTCACAATCGAGAAAACCCTAACAGATCCCCTCAGTCTGGAAAGAGTTCCAATGAAGGTGGAAACCTTGACGTCCACCAGAAAATTCACACTATAGAGAAACTTTTTACCTGCCAACAGTGTGGAAAGAGATTCAGTGAAAAAGGAAGCCTTAACAAGCATATGAGAGTTCACACTGGAGAGAAGCCTTACACATGCAAACAGTGTGGAAAGAGTTTCGGTCATCGAGGAAACCTTGACAAACACATGACAATTCACACTGGAGAGAAGCCTTACACATGCAAACAGTGTGGAAGGAGTTTCAGTCAAAAAGGAAGCCATGACAGGCACATGAAAGTTCACAATACAGGGAAGCCTAACTAATACCACAGTGTGGAAAGAGTTTCAACCAAAATGTATAAAACTGACATTTCCAGTCCTTGATTCTGATTAGTTGAGCCACATTTGAAGCTGTTGTAAATTACTCTACAACCAAACACCTCTTTGTTGCAACCAAACTATTTCTGAAACTACAATTGAGGTCAAATGTTTACATCCCATTTTCAGAGTCTGCACAATGTCCCCTTGTCAAAAAAAAAAAAAACAACAACTAAAGGATTCCAATTAGAATCTCTGTTATATTTTGGAACCATTAATAATTCGGCTTAGAATTATAAGGTTCTATCTGCATTCTGAGCACTTTCGAGATATTGAGCTTCAAAGTTTTTGCGTTTTCCATAGACTTTTTTTTAGAGTTTTTCCATAGACTTCTGTAAAAAAAGGCCCAAAATGTACAAAGCTTACAAAAGAAACATCAAATAATGTAAATAAGTTGTCACAGAATAAGAATATGTGAATAACTCCAATTTTGACAAAAATGTCAGATAGAACCTTATAGTTCTAAGGTGACGAATTGTCTTATAGAACTACACATATAGAATCGTTAGACCTTTAGAATCATTTAATGGGATCCAATTGAACTATTTTTCCATTGTATCTATTACTAACCAATAGTTTTTACAGTTTATATAAACTCACCTTGATGTACATTGTTCATTGTTGGGTAACTTACAGTGGTGCACAGCATTAGTGCATTTCTAAGGAACTAATAAGATTGATGAAACATGACAAATCAACAAATGTTCTGTTTTAATTTCAATAGAATTTTAATTTAGTCTTTCATAAGAACAACTGAATTAGCTTTTTACTTTGTTTAGAGTAAATTCATTACATGCTTTAAAAAAAGAATAGAAAGAAAAAGCAATAACTATATAGCAATAACTGTGAACTACTTCAGTCCGATTTACACACACACAAACACAATAATTGTGACACCTTTTTGATATCTTGAACTCATCTGTGCATTTCTGTGTGAATTTAAAAACTGAATTTATTTTTGATGTAACCTCTAAAAGACAAACAGAACATAAGTTTGCAAACCATATCAAGTATTGTGGAATGGTGTGGACATCTACGTTTACAATAGAACTTAAGGCTGAGCTCAAAACTATTTTTTTGTTTGTTTGTTAAAACAATGGTTTGTCTGAATACTCAATTCTGATTGGCTTGAAGGTGTGCAATAAAAAATGTAACTGATGAAAATAGCTGTCATTTTTTACCATTTGATTCAAATATTGTGCTGCAAACATGCAAAACTACTTTTAACTTTTAAAGACTCACAAATTACCGTGGTATAAGCAGGAAAATGCACTGCTAGCCTGTAGCATGTAGTACATGCAAGTGTCATATATGGATTTATAGACACTATTTACAATTACCATTTACTATATTTAAAAAAAAAATTAAATACAATAAAAGATTTATTTTTTTGTTGTTGTTTTTTTAAGAAAAAATTACCTACTAACATTGCAGACACTTTTTCAGAATCAAATGGAGCTTAGCTGTGTTGTCTTTGAAGGCATTGGAGCATATTTCAGTGTAGCAGTGTGTTGCAAGATTGTTTCTCCCAAACACTGGAAATACAGTGTCATGAAACCCTAAAACACATTTTTTTGAGATGTTAACATATATGTACAGGTTGCATATCAGTGAAAAGTAAAATAGCACTCATTATTTTTTGTATGAATTCATTGTCTGTAATGTATATTAATGTGTTTTTTTGGGTAATGTAATGAAAAAATAATAAAAAGATTCAATAATGGCAATAATAAGTTTGCAACATTTTCATAATGCCATTTTTCATTGTAATATTGATGTATAATTTCTTTAATATTTACTTATGTCTCTTTAAAATGCCTGATAAGCATGCTGTAAGTGTTAATGTTTCATCTTTCAGTGATATTCTCCTCACTAAAGTTGTGTTGAGATGTTAACGACAAATGAAATACAACAAATCATATAGAAATTAGTTTGATTTAAAAGATAAATACACTATATCATATTTATATAAGAGTGACTCAATTGACTTTCAATTGATTCATCTAAAACATTGATTCTTTCAGTAATAAAATATGCAGTGTTGCTGTGAGATATGCTGAAATATAACAAAAAATAGTCAATATTGTGTCTAAAATATAAGAAACTTAATATTAACTACTTGTTTATTACTTGTTATATCAGGAAGATAGCACTCTTTGTTATGTTGCTAAATGTAACCCTTATTTCTCCCATAAGAGCGGGTGTGACCATTTTTTAATTTGTGTCTGGCTTCCAGTCTCTACCACGTTAGCCTATAAATAGGCCAAAGTGCCAAAAAATTAGTCTTTTGTAACAAAATAAATTAAGATGAATTCTAAATTAAGATGGGTATTTGGCAATAATGAAATTAAGATAAAGGCTCTGCAGGATTTGCTTCACCACTTCTCTCCACAATCCGACCTCAACGTGACGGTGAATAGCAGCTGAAATTTAATAAAAGAATAATACCAACATTAGCCTATATACTCCAAGATTAGGCTACATGTTTTTGTTGAGAAAAATGATTGAATCCACTGTAGATAGCTTCAGCACGGTCCTGCGCTCACTGATGGTGTGTCCGCAGCACTGAAAAACAAGTTCCTGATAAAACACCAGAATTTGTCACATTTTCTCACTGAAGGCAAATTTCCAAATTTCAGTGGGTAAAATTTTCCTCTTTTCGCGAGGGGTGATGATTCCAGTTTTATATAAAATGCTGCAAGCCTCTATATTTTGGGGATTCAAATATATTTAACATAGAATAGGTCAACAGCATTGGGCAGGCCGTTGAATCTCTCCTCTCCCAAATTGTGGAGCACATCAAAGTAAATTGAAGTTACAGTGGTCCAAACATCTCTCCAAAGCTGTTCCACTCTAAAACACACTGTAGTGGACAGCACATTCCAGTGCCCAATAGGGATGTCCCGATCCAATCATGTGAATCAGAATCGGACGTTACCTCCCGATCAGGACTTGGACATATATGTATATATTCTCATTGTTTTTTTAAGACATCTATAGTTACGTGGTGGCACAGAGTTAGACTTCTTGACTCCACACAGAAACAGCCACGTGTGCGGCATGACATCACTTTGTTGCAGAGACGCTATTGGTAAAATGCTGGCAAAGTAGAACACGGAAACAGCTTGAAGCGGAAAGCGCGAGTATGTCTGCGGTCTGGAGTTATTAATATTCCTGTTTCTATACAAAGTATAAGTACAAAGATGTATCATACAGCTCCGAATATCCATAGACAGCAACGGTGATTTTGTCCTTCATTGTTGTTTCGGATTTCTGCCTCCGTCACTACTAGAGCAAGCTCCAGATTGGCTAACGAGGCGCAAATTTTCGCCAAAGTTCAGATTTTTCACCTCGCACGAATGCCGTGGCTAATGGTTGAAAAGCTCAATGCGCGCCGCTTCATTTGCGTCTTTGCGTTGACTTAAAATGTAAATCACTCGCAATTTCCGCTTCATTCGCGTCCGGTGTGAACGCACCATTACAAAGTTGACGTCAACAAAATTGCCATAGCAAACTGTGAGATATGTAAACTTGGGAATGCAATAGGTGGAAAGGAAAAGGCTACTTTAACACAACAAACCTGATATGGCACCTCAAAAACAAACACCCGACACAATACAGTGAGTTTACCCAGGCAACCCAGCCGAAGACGAATCAGCTGATGCTGCAGGAGAGTTTGAAGAGGAGAGAAAAAATGCCTCTTGACAGCGCGAAGGTGCAGGACATCACAGCCAAGATAGCACAAATGATCGCAATGAATGACCTGCCATTTGCCTTTGTAGAGAACCCTGGATTTCTTATGCTTATGGAGCACATTGAACCTCAGTTTGAAATGCCATCTTGCCACTGTTTCACCGAGAAAGCTCTGCCAGCCCTTTATAAGAAGATTTCTGACAAACTACTTGTCCTGTTATCAGATGTACCCCATGTTTCGTTCACCACAGACATCTGGAGTTCGTCCATAGCTCCCATGTCTCTACTAAGCCTCACCGCACAATGGATTGACTCAAGTTTTGTTTTACGCCGTGCGACCCTACATGTCCAGGAATTTCGCGGCTCGCACACTGCAGAGCATCATCCAGCAATCGATGGAAAAGATGCTAAACAACTGGGGAATTGACAAGCAACGGGTCCACGTTATTTTGCGTGACAACGCGGCAAATATGAAGAAAGCTATAAGGGATATAGGGGTGAAGAGTATGGGCTGCGTCGCCCATTCCTGTCAACTCTATGGAAGGAAGATTGTAGGCCATTTTAAACACTTCCCGTTGGCCTACTCTCGACTAGAAGACATACAGATGGACCTAAATATGGATATCAAGCGCCTACAGCAAGATGTACAGGTGAGATTCCTCTCGTAACATTCTTTAATGTATTTCTATTTTATTATTATTTCCCATACACTTGATTTAGTAAGCCACTAATACATTACGTGCTCTGCACCTAATTTGCACAAAAATAAAGTGAATCATGTTCTCTTATGTGCAGACAAGATGGAACAAGAGCCTACTGCAACAAAA
Organism: Garra rufa; assembly: GCF_049309525.1. NCBI lineage: Eukaryota > Metazoa > Chordata > Actinopteri > Cypriniformes > Cyprinidae > Garra > Garra rufa. The sequence goes on along the minus strand of NC_133364.1, from coordinate 31,882,467 downwards.
ATGTCCTCTTAGTGTCTTTGCATCTGAGCGCACTCTACCAGCAACACTGATGAATAAGACTGCTGATGTGCTATCCCCGTTTGAAGAGCTGACCAGGGATGTGAGCAGGGAGACTGCAACTGCAGCTGATGTGATCCCTGCCATAACAGGTAATTTGTATTTTTATTTATTATTTTATACTGTAACATTTATTGATGTTGTTTGAAACAAACTATAATCCCATGCATTCATTAAGTCATTCATTCACTCATTAGTCCTCAGACGTGTTCTGTCTCGGGAGGATGATGATGACCAGGGAATAAAAACAATGAAGAGGACTCTGCTGAAGGGAATGGAGAAGCGCTTTGCTGATGTTGAAACTGAGCCACTCTTCTACATCGCCACTCTTCTAGATCCCAGATACAAAGATGGGCAAGTATAGTAAAATTAAAATGCACCTTTTGTACATCATGTTTTTATAAAGTCAAGTCATCACCAGACATCACCAGAATTTATTTTTTACTTCCTTTTTAATTTAGTTTTGGGTAATTTAGTTCTAAGGTTAGATTTTTTTATTGTTTATTAATTGAGTACATGTGTAGGCAGTTGCCTAACTGAAGAGCAATGCTATGTGGTGTCTCTTGTCTTATTGTTTTGAATTGTGTGTTACTTTTATCTGTTTATAGCTTTTTCACAAAGTCAGCCAACCTGTTGCCAGGAGGTGGCAAAGACAGAAGGGAGGAGGGCTGTCAGTGCAGTGCCAAAGAAAATGAGGCTGCAGTAGAGCCAGTGAGCAAGGCACCGCATCCTGAAGCATGTAGCAGCCTGGACAAAGCCTTTGAGGAAATCCTACAAGAGAGGCAGTCACAGGGAAGGTCCGTGAGTACCACATCATCAGAAACTCAAGTGCAGACCTACCTCTCAGAAAAAAACACCCCTAAGAAAAGTGACTCACTTCAGTACTGGAAAGAACATGCTAATCAGTTTCCCTCTGTGGCTGCTGTTGCAACCCAGTATCTCAGTGCCCCCTGCAGCTCTGTGGACAGTGAGAGACTTTTTAGTGCTGTTGCAAACGTCCTTGATGAGAACAGAAACAGGCTCAAACCGGACAAGGTAGAGATGTTAGTTTTCATTAAGAAAAACATACATTTCCTTCTGTGAAGTTGAATGTTAAAATAAGGTGAATTAAATAAAAATAAGGAACATCCTGGATCTGTTTCTTCGCTCTTCTTCATTCTTTTTTAATGTATTATAGAAGTATCGGATCAGGACTCGGTATCAGTAGATACTCAAAATCAAATGACTCAGGCAGAAAAATCTTTAGTGCCCAGTTTATCTCTGATCGCAATAGTAGACAAAGGTTTGTTACATTTTGATTGGATCTTGGTGGACAAACTGTCCAACGCCATCAGATAAAAATGCTAATGGCAAGAAGAAGACTGGTACAAAGCCCCGGAAGGACAGGACTTCCTATTGGTCAAACAGATGCCATTTCTGAGTCTTTCATCCTGAGGGACTGTGACAGATAAACTGTTCTGAGCCTCTGGCCTGCGAGGGAAGAGGCAATAACAGATATCAATTCTGAGGCTCCAGCTTTTGAGGCAGCAACAGATATTACCATGTTCTGAGCCTCCAGTCTGCGAGGAAAGAGATACTATACGTTCAGTAGAGTATGTTCAGAGTCTTCATCCAGCGAGACAACAAATACAGCACATTCAGAAACTCCATCCTAGTGAGACAAAGCAGATTGTCAAAGTTTCGAGTCTCTAGCCCAGAGAGGCAGAGGACTCTAAATTCAACAGTACTTATACTCTAACAGAGGTCACTAACTATGTCATTACCTAGGTAAAAAGGACTCTGGTTGGTTGAAGCATAGATACACTTAGAAAATCTCCACACATGGACAAGCATATATTCAGTGATTATTTAGGTGACAAGCAATCAGAGGTCTCTTCAGGGACATCAGGGTGATGGCAAATGATGATTCCTCCTAGTTCTCTCTGCATCTATAGACAGACATTCATACACATATGCAGAGAACACTTATCTGTACTTCAAGGTTGCCTGGCTACGCCCTGGATCTTATTAAATATAGTTAACTACACACACAATGAAAGCAACTTCTTAGAGAGTATAAAGGCAGACTAACTCTAATTTCAATTTATTTTCTAACATGCATAAATAAATGTTCTAATCCCTCCAGCATGTAAAATAACACTGTTGAACATTCTATTATTGCTGCAAACATTCATTAGTGTAAAGGCATTCGGTCTACAGCTACTAATATGTACACTAATAGATCTAATAGATCTATTCAATATTTTTGACTTGAATAGTTATTATTCAAGAAGAAACAAATATATATATTTTTATGAAGGTCACAATAGCTGTACGATTCTAATCCTTTAGAATGTTTAGCATATGGAGAGAAAAACAAGAAGAGAACACATTTCTGTAAAAGTATACATCAGACTGTATATTTACTTTAAGATATCATAAACTGAAATTAATTAAATCAACTTAGGAGGAGATAGGAGGGATCCGGAGCAGGAGGAGTCAGGTGAGACTGTTGGAAGTTGTGGCGGTATTCTAAGAATACCTACTTCCCCCCAGTCCGTTTATCCGCCCTTTAAATAAAACAGTTCGAGTCCGCGTTAAAGTTTAAAGCCAATTTAATAGTAAAGTCAAAGAGTGCTGAGCTCAGGATGTCATGATCTGGGCTGTGGGGCTTCCCTCAGCCACATGAGGTCGCTGTTCCCTGCACTGCTAATTGTTATCACCTGTCTAGATGTCATTATCACTTACACCTGCTCACTATTAAGGATAAGGACTATAAGAACTCTAATTTCCCACTCTTCATCGTGTCAGCATTGTCTTTCGTCCTGTCTGTCTGCTGCGTTCCTGATTCCTGACCTTGACCGTGTTCCCTGTTTTGGTTTATTTAGTATTCAGTTTATGTCGTGTTGTGCCGTGTTGGCCTTTTGGTTTTGTTTTGTTCTGTTTATTTGTGTTTATTTAATTAAAAAATACTTACCTGCATTTGGACCCAGATCTCCTCCTGCTCATTCGTGACAGAATGCAGACACCATCGATGGGTCCAGCGGGGAGTAATTTTTTTTTTGTCTGAGGAGGCGGCGGCGTTTGAGGCGGTGTCGGCCGCTCGGTTCGAGGAGGTCATTTACCTCCAACTGGCCGAGATGGAGGCCTGTAGGGCTGAGTCGGCGCGACGGCGTTCCCGCTTTGCAGTGGGGGTGGAGTGGCTCTTCCGTGGGAAGGCGGAAGTGACCACTCTCTCTATTCCGGACGCGGCGGTGACCGCTCTCTCTGTTCCGGACGCGGCGGTGACCGTGCTCTCTGTTCCGGACGCGGCGGTGACCGCTCTCTCTGTTCCGGACGCGGCGGTGACCGCTCTCTCTGTTCCGGACGCGGCGGTGACCGCTCTCTCTGTTCCGGACGCGGCGGTGACCGCTCTCTCTGTTCCGGACGCGGCGGTGACCGCTTTCTCTGTTCCTGACGCGGCGGTGACCGTTCTCGCTGTTCCTGACGCGGCGGTGACCGCGCTCTCTGTTCCTGACGTTCCTCTAGCGGCGAGGCCAGTTCGCGGTCCTCTGACGGCGGTGCCCGCGGACATTCCTCTGGCGGCGAGGCCAGTTCACGTTCCTCTGACTGCGGTGCCCGCGGACGTTCCACTGGTGGCGAGGCCAGCTCACGTTCCTCTGGTGGCGAGGCCAGCTCACGTTCCTCTGGCGGCGAGGCCAGTTCACGTTCCTCTGACTGCGGTGCCCGCGGACATTCCTCTGGCGGCGAGGCCAGTTCACGTTCCTCTGACTGCGGTGCCCGCGGACGTTCCACTGGCGGCGAGGCCAGCTCACGTTCCTCCGCTGCACGGGCCTGGCCCGCCGTCCCTCCCCCTGATTCACCTTCCACCGTTCCTCCTCCCTCCAGGATTTTGTTTGGGAACGTCTGGAAGCCGTTCCCTTGAGGGGGGGTAATGTCATGATCTGGGCTGTGGGGCTTCCCTCAGCCACATGAGGTCGCTGTTCCCTGCACTGCTAATTGTTGTCACCTGTCTAGATGTCATTATCACTTACACCTGCTCACTATTAAGGATAAGGACTATAAGAACTCTCATTTCCCACTCTTCATCATGTCAGCATTGTCTTTCGTCCTGTCTGTCTGCTGCGTTCCTGATTCCTGACCTTGACCGTGTTCCCTGTTTTGGTTTATTTAGTATTCAGTTTATGTCGTGTTGTGCCGTGTTGGCCTTTTGGTTTTGTTTGTTCTGTTTATTTGTGTTTATTTAATTAAAAAATACTTACCTGCATTTGGACCCAGATCTCCTCCTTCTCATTCGTGACACAGGATTCTTGAACAGCCAATATCAAATCTGTCATCTGGGCAGTCCAGAATGTCTCACAAAGCTAAAATATGCATTTATATTCTTGATTCTGCAGGCCCCTCCTTCTGACATCTTTCAGCTTTCTCCTCCAATTAGGGCCTGTTTTCACCAATCGCTCCTGCACAGAAAAGAAAATACAGCCCCCACCCCATTCTTCTTCTTAGAGTGACCAAAAGTAAAAGTCTAAAGTGACCTTCAAATAGCTACTGCTGTTGCAGGGCTTCTTTCTCCAGGGCCGGTCCGTCCTACAGGCGAAGCAGTTTTCTGCCTGGGGCGCCAGGTGTGCGTAGGGCGCCGCCAGTCGCCCTTACAAAAAAAAAACAAAAAAAACATGTGGGCGCTCAGGTGCCCCCCTCCTTTTCTACACAATGAACAAATAAGCAAGAATAAATACACTTTTTATTTACAATATTTCATCTGGCCTGGCTGATGCACTTGAACAGAGACACGATGCTGCTGCTTACTTTAGTGGGGGGATATGTCTCTGCACAACTGGCAGCCCCAGGCCCGCAGCCCAATCAAGACGTGCGCCGTCGATGTAATGTAAACACAAATACATGGTTGTGTATGGGCGCACATCACACCAGGCAGACAGGTGTAAAAATGAAAAGGCACAAGCCCTCAGGTGTGCAGGGCAGAAAACGGAGGAAAGAGGAGGAGGAAAGGAAAGCCCAATTAAGAGGTAAGCTATGTCAACAAAGCGCTGTTTTGCGTTTCTGTGTTATTTTAAGCTGATTGGCGCTAACGCTAGCATTAGCTAAGTGATAAAAATAAAGGCAAAGCTAGCTAGATAATGCAATGTTATGATGAGCTATTGCTAGATTCATACAGACTGAGATGAATGCTCAACCCTCACGTTTTGGCTTAGTAGTTTTATTACCAAAAACTAGGTTACTACTATACACCTAACTGCCTTGAGTCTCAAAATGAGTAGCAGGCTGCACCATTATATCAGTGATGATGTGGCTACAGCTATCAATTAAAAAATCTATTTAAATTGTTTGTCCTGTGCAGCTATACATGCTTTTGCTAGGATAATAACTGTACCTGTGTCTGTACAGACTCACTCACCAAATTCTTAAAGTCCCCAACTCCTGGAGAAGGGACATCTACACCACTCTCTGAAGCATGTAAGTAACTCGAGCCAATTAATTGTGGTCTCAGTGTAATTGATAAGTTGTTGTAGTTTACAGTTACACCTTGCTATTACATGTAGGATTTAGTCAAATTTAATAAATTTCATTTGTTTTGTTTATGTGCATTAACATCACTCTACACAAAAGACAATGCAGTGGTGTAAGAGTATGAATGTACTTCTGTTTTCTCTTTTGCACATTTTGATTTTATAAGGCCCATAGTTTATAGCATGTTCAAGCAAATGTTTATTTTATTATTTTATCATTATACATTTTATTTTATCATCCTTGTTTAAAGGAGTAAAACTGACTCGGACTGGCTGACTTTGTTGTTAATTTTGTTAAAATATGCGAGCCATAAAAAACAAAAAAACATCTTTTTGTTCTGTAATTTGTGGAGGGGGGGCACCCAAATGCCAATCCTGCTGGGGCACCAAAATGTGTAGGACCGGCCCTGTCTTTCTCATACGTGCCTGTAAACAGAGGTTTCTCAGAAATGACATGAATGTAGAGAGTTCGTACCTACACACACATTTTACTAAACAGATTCTGTTACACAGTGTCTTTGTCTTTTTCATAAGCACAGAACATTCTGTCTTCACATAAGCACAGAACATCCAAAACACAAATTTAAAAGCATTTAGAAAAAGTGTTTTCTACAAGACCCAGGCCGCAGCCATGATGGTGACCCACAGTGGAGCTAACAGAGGGAGGAGCCATGGTGGAGAAAGGGCTGACGACTCCAGGGGGCCGACTGACGGAGGAGGAGCAGGTGGCGCTGGAGCCCAAGGTGAAGATGGAGAGCCAAAAATCCTGGGCAACACGAGGATCCGGAGATTAAAGGTGGAGCCCAAGGCTCTGGTGACTGAGGCAGAGATGGAGGTCCGCAGCGGACCCAGAGTGACAGAGGACTGAGGCAGACCTGGAGGGAGGGAGCAGCCCAACTGAGCCGGTGGGACGGGGTGCAGCCGGAGGAGTAGAGTCCTGCGGCGATGGTGGGAAGACGACCGACCAAGGTCGACGGGCAACGGTGGAGACGAGGGAGCTGGGAGCCGCAGGGTCAGAGGGCCGAGGTGGAGTGCTTGACTCTGAGGCTGGTGGCGAAGACGACGGGATGATGCCGATAGAGACTGGCAGACCCGCAGCGAGCCCACTGCACAGACGGTGGGCTGAGGGTAAACAGAGGGGCTGTCAGGGGTATGGCTGATGCCATGGCAGACAGAAATGGGCAAAAGAGGGAGGGTGGGTTAGAAATCCAGGCAGGCAGACTGTTCAGGGTAGACAGGAAGTTCAATTTCTATATCCTCAGTGAAATCACCCAAATCTTGTTCCATATAGCATTCAGGGCAGACAAATAGTTTAAGGCAGACAGGTAGTTCAGAGGATGGTGGAAGAAAGAGGGCATGTTTGCATATATCCTCAGTGAAATCAAACAAATCTTGTTCCAAATGGCATTCAGGGCAGACAGATAGTTCCAGGCAGGAAGGTAATTCCATTTTTAAATGTCCCAGATCCAGGTTTTGCTCAACCCCAGCCATGGTGCAGTGGGCGGGGCTTTCCATAGGCCCCTCTCACTCCACATTGCTTCCCACTGTCTCAGGCAATATAGCTGGCTCTCGCACGTGATAGGCTCAGGCTCCATAGCGATCTCTTGTGCTGTCGCCCCTGTTGAGGATGGCTCGTTGGTCATGCTGGGCTCTGACTCTCCATCCACGGTGGGCTTAGGCTGATGCTCCGCACTGCGGGGTGATGGAAGGCTGGGCTCTGGGTCTGGAGTGGGGCTGGTGTCATCCTTCACGGTCTGTGAAGCTCTGCTGGACACCAGCACCCACTCGAGGTAGTCAGCTAGGCTCTTCCAAAGACCATCCACGGACAGCTGTGCTTTTATGGCGGTGTTAAAGGAGTAGTTCACTTTCAGAACAACAATTTACAGATAATTTACTCACCCCCTTGTCATCCAAGATGTTTATGTCTTTTTTTCTTCAGTCGTCAAGAAATTATGTTTTTTGAGATAAACATTTCTGGAAATTTGTCCATATAATGGACTTAAATGGTGCTCCGATTTTTGAACCTTCAAAATGCAGTTTAAATGTGGCTTCAAAGGGCTGTAGACGATCCCAGCCGACGAAGAAGAGTCTTGTCTACCGAAACGTTCGGTCATTTTCTTAGAAAAATATATTTTTATATACCTTTTAAGCACTGAAATTCTTCTAGCACTAGGGCTAATGCACGTTCGTGGCTTTGCGTTCTACATAATCATGTCGAAAGGTGACACGTGACGTATGCGAAACCCAGTGTTTACTAGCTTGGAGACGAAGGACCGTTCCAGAGTTATTGCGTGTGGAATGACACAAATTTAATTTGGTCCAGTCGTGACAGCACTGAGATTCCTGCTCCATTGAATATGTGGGCATTTTCCACACTTGCACCACCACGTCTCTTTTGAACGCGGTCTGCCTGAGGCATGTGTCGCCGCTGCAGTATTCTCTCTCTCTGACTGAGTTCATCGTCTGTGTCATAGAGATATATATATATATATATATATATATATATATTAGTGGTGGGCCGTTATCGGCGTTAACGTGCTGCGTTAACGTGAGACTTTTATCGGGCGATAAAAAAAATATCGCCGTTAATCTATTCTCAAAATTGGGTTGGGAGCTGGGTCTAAACTACGCAAGCTATGATGACTTTCACCTTGATAGTTTAGCGTGGATGTATACCAAAGACTAAAGAATATGGTCGCGCGTTTATGTCTCCTCCGCCAAAACACAAACGGGATCATGTCGTCCTCCATTCATAAAAACCGAATCTACTATAGCCCGAAATGCCACGTAAATTCGTAGTTTTTTGGATTCATAAATCAAATAGGGTCTGTCACTTAATT